>NC_071334.1:5699936-6074936 GCF_027744825.2 Synchiropus splendidus | reverse complement strand
ACTGCCTTCAGTGTTCCTTTTTCTCATTTGATGGAGTCCCACCCTTGTTCATGGTGAACCATTCTGTCGCTCACTGAAGACTGTGCTTCCTGTCAGCCTCCCGCGAGAAGTCCATCATCACCCGTGGCCTGGAGTCCTTCTCCTCCTTCTCCTGCATCCGCTTCAGACCCAGCAGAAGCAGCGACCGCGACTGGCTGAGCATCGAGTCCCAGAACGGGTAGAGATTATTGCATTTTTCTCCTTCATAGTGAGATCTTTCTTCTGACCCGGTGTGATCTGTCCCAGCTGCTGGTCCTACGTGGGGCGTCGCGGTGGCAAGCAGGTGGTCTCTCTCTCCCGCCAGGGATGTCTCTACCACGGCACCGTCCAGCACGAGCTGCTCCACGCTCTGGGCTTCAACCATGAGCAGACCCGCTCCGACAGAGACAACCACATCAGAGTGCTCCTGCAGAACGTGGTGTCTGGTAAAGGAGAATGTTGAGAATTACGACCTGCATGATGCCATTCAAGAGATAGCCGAGTTCGACACTTTTTGCTCCATGTTTACAGTGAAATCTGGAGGCCAGGTGGAATGACATCTATACATACAGTGTCATAGAAGCATCAATAGCATATTGCACTGTCAGGACATGAAGTTGAAGCTATTCTTTTCCCCAACGTTCGAGACACAAACATGCCGATTCTGATCGATTTCAGTGCGTCTGCAACCAGTGAGACTCTTGCATCGCTCTAGGCTCCAGGGCTCCAGGCCCTTCTTTACTAAGCCAAAAAAATACTCACATCTGTTGCATTTAAAAGTAAAATAAACTCAATTTGTGAAGCAGCAAGACACTGTAGTTTAGCAGATAAAATGGGTGGAGCCAGGCCAGCTGGTCTTCATGGGAACTATTGATGGGTTTCTCGCACTCCAACGGAACTGAACTTCTGATTCACAAAATCAGATCCTGCTAAACAATAAGATTCACAAAACTTTGATCATGGTCCTAGCATGGAGTTTAGTCTAGCATGATGTTCAGTCCCATCTCTTTGTCCCGGTTTGAAGGAATGCAGCACAACTTCAACAAGATTGCCACTCTGAACCAGGGAACTCCCTACGACTACAACTCCGTCATGCAGTACCACAAGTGAGGACACACAGCTAAGCTTTGCTTGAGTTTTATGAGTCCAGTTCTGGTCCAAATTTACTCTCCTCTCCACAGGTACGCCTTCTCTAAGAACAACCAGCCCACCATGCTGCCCATCCCGAACCCCAACGTGTCCTTCGGCAATGCTAAGGAGATGAGCCGCAACGACATTGCCAGGCTCAACACCCTCTACAAGTGCTGTGAGTCTTTGGTCACACGCTCATCCTGAGAGTCGCGTGGGGTGTTGATCTTCTCTTGTTCCTCTGTCTTTCAGAAGAACACAGGCCTTATCTTCACCGGACTGGAGAAGCTGTCTTGGTGTAATAAAACTGCCTAAAACTGACTCCGAGTCAATCTTGTCTTTTTATTCTCCCCATGAGGAGAAGCCATGTCCGAGGAAAGGCTCTTATGTGGCATAAGTTTGATGGCATTCTGGGTACCAGCAGCCTTTTGGTTTATTTATGAGACATTCATGACTGACGTCTTGCACATGTCCTGTCAACTAAGCCTTAAACGTGCATAAATCTAACAAATAAAACATAGAGATCACAGCGCAAGAGATGGAAAGGGAAGCATTTCCTGTGAACACGTGAAGCACTATTGACCCCTGGTGGTCATGGAGAGGGATCGGCGGGAGAGTCATGAACATTCAAAACCTGTCTCTGAAACAGCACTTCAGGCCTACAGAAGAGTAGCATGTGCGCTCCCTTGTGGTGGTGTGGCGCCGTTCCGGGCACAAACTGCACGTAGAAGAAAAAGATATGAATTGCTGACATTGCAGAAAACGTCCAGTACAGCAAACAAGGCATGGGAAACTCTGGGTGAGGACCATCGGGTTGCCACCTGCCTCTAGCCAGGACTGCGATGGACGGGGGGGGGGGGACCATTGCTCCGAGGTGAGGTGAGCTTCGAGTCTTCCTCTGCCACGGTGACTGCACTTACCACCAACAGTAATTGCCTGCTGCACAGGACCGGTATGTATATTTTCATATGTGCACCTCATGGTTTGGGCTCTATTCATCTGTGAAACATGTCTATGATGATTAAAATTAAGAAGCGGAAGACATTCTATACACCACAGATCTATGTTGACGCGTTTCACTCGCTGAAGCGCTATGCTAGGTGCGCAGTCCCGCTTCCTCGCAGCGGAGAAGCCGGTCAAATGCACAACTTCCTGTTGTTTTTAAACCTTTTAAACCTTGTTTTTAACTTGACCACACACCTTCACGACAGAATGATGCAGTGTTCTACGTCGGACCCGCGACGCCAAAGACTGTCTGCACCGCACGGCTAACTTAATTGACACTTGTAGACCATCGAAGTTTGGGGTAGAAATCTGTCACTCTTCCTTCTATATGGAGTTGATCTCCCCGAAGAAGATGCAATTGTTCCACCAAAAGTCAGTGACTTACATTTTCATTATCATTTGAGCCTTTCAATGAGCGATTTAGTGTTTTGCCCACTTAAATCCAGTTTGAATGACTGTGTGAAAGAATGCTGACAGCCATGTCTTCACTGATATTTTACTAAATTCCATTTACATAATGGCTTCTTTGACCAAACGTTTCTTTTAGGACAGACACTGAGCAGAAGTTAGTCTCAAAAATACATGTGAAATTATGGCAAAATCAAAAGTTATTTTAAAAAATGAAACAAATTCTGGTATATATTTCGCCTCACCTGGCTACAATTGTTCACAAATGTAAAGGGATTTTCTACAAGACTTTGGACAAAGCACAATTACGCGTCGGCCGCTGTTCCTTTGGTGGTGAGCCTCAGGATTTTTGCGCCGTGGCTTAAAAAAGGTTGCAAACTTGAGAAAAAAATACTCACATATGACCCACAACTTAGTGAAGACAATTCCACTTGGTGAGACCATCCGGAGACCTACTCCTGCCGCCACAGGACTCAGGAGTTACTGCCAACCTCGAGCACCTGCCAGATTCTGTCAAGAGGCCAAAGGAAAGCATGAGCTAACCGGAAGCTAAGAAAACACGGAAGAAAGGTGATCAGCTGCGAGACTGGGAATAGATTCATACGCCTTCTCTGATGCACTACCACAGCGTTTTTTTCCTAACTTGGCTGGGTATTTTCTGGAAAAAAAAATGATGGTAATATATGAAGAAAACAGGCAGTTGCTGCGTTTCTCAGACGGCAGAACTCCTAGAGCCTCTCACTGTCCCGTCAACTATAGCTCAACACCTGTTTTACAGTCATGTCTTTTCAGTTAGCATAACATTTTATTCTGCTCAAAACACTGAAGGATCCTTTTTTCAAAACATCAGGTTTTGCTGACTGAGCGCTTTCCATCTTACAGCGAATGCACATCAATATAGCACCTGCATGTGTTTGCTCTGCACTGATAAGGGTTTGATGCCTCGGGCCTGAGCATGTATAAAAGGCGGCAGTGGACTCTGTGCCGCACAAGTCTGCACCAAGGACTGAAGGTGAGTGTGACCTGACAGATGTGGGAGAGCGGTGGTGACCCAAGTCTGTGCCCTGCAGGTTGGCTGAGATGGCTCGCGTGTTCGTGTTCTCCGCTCTGCTGCTGCTGTCGGCCTGCTGCTGGGCCGAGGAGGTAACACACCACTGCTCACAGACCTTTGTATCTCTATCTTTGTGGGGACATTGTCAGGTTTCTCTTTGCCATAACCCTTTCCCCAGCCTCTCCCTCTAAACCTAACCATCCAAAACACATGGCTCACCGTAACCAGGACTCTGAACCAATCTGAAACCCAGTTATTTTGAAGACTTCACCCTAAAATTGAGGCTTAACCTTGTGGGGTCCTACTAAATGTCCCCCCAAAGTCATACAGTCCTCACAAGGATAGTATATTGTCAAGAATTGGTCCCCACAAAGTAAGATAAACAAGCCTTCCCCCACGCACTCACGTGAGCAGTAGACTGACCATCTGCTTTCTCTCCTCCGGCCTCCAACCCGATCAGACAGGTAGGGTGTGTCTCCACTGCCTCCGAGACGCTTCATGATGTTGCTATTTCTGAGGTTTTTTTCTCTCAACAGAGGACCTCTCTGTCTCTGAGCTGCTGGAGAGAGCCAACAGAGACCTGAGTGAGTGGACTTCACTGCATTATAATACAGTTGTTGTCGCTGTTTAAGATGATCCTTAGAGCCAACTGTGCCACTGGCTCTGTGTCTGAAATGAGTCACTTCCTTTGTTTGCAGCTGCAGCTGAATTATCCACAGTATTTCCTCCTGGATGGGACTAACATGTGTGGCGATCTCTTTGTGTTGCAGTTCGTTCTGCTGATGAACCCACCCTGGTTGAGGGCGACATCGCCATCGACGAGGCCGAGAGGAACGCTGACCCCTGCACCAGCCGCGGCTGCATGTGGGGCAAGTGGACCGATGGAAAGGTCTACATTCCTTACTATATCGCCAACCACTTCAGTACGTGAGGACAGTTCTGCGACCGGCTAAATGACTCGCTGAGGACTCTAATAAGAGCTGTGTCTCACCGGCAGACTCCCGCGAGAAGGCCATCATCACCCGTGGCCTGGAGTCCTTCTCCTCCTTCTCCTGCATCCGCTTCAGACCCAGCAGAAGCAGCGACCGCGACTGGCTGAACATCGAGTCCCAGAATGGGTAGAGATGCCGAAACTGTCTTCAACAATAGTTTTTTTTGCAGTTAAGACCCATTTTTGCCTTGTGCTTCAGCTGCTGGTCCTACGTGGGGCGTCGCGGTGGTAAGCAGGTGCTCTCTCTGGCCCGTAGCGGCTGCCTCTACCACGGCACCGTCCAGCACGAGCTGCTCCACGCTCTGGGCTTCAACCATGAGCAGACCCGCTCCGACAGAGACAGCCACATCAGAGTGATGCTGCAGAACGTCATTTCAGGTAATGAAGATTAGCGCAAAACCTTGGAGTTATTGAACACCTGATCAAAACACCCCTCTCTTCATCTCACTGGCACTAAGCAAAATCTAATCCCATGGCCAAATGCTCCCAGAGTGGAGTCTTTAAGGGGCTTTCCACACTGCGGGTTCTGTCTGGGGTGACCTGAGTTTGATGCGCCCCCTGCTGTGCAGCCTCGCACCTTTGCGCCTCAGATGGTGTCTTTTTTTTCTCCTCAGCTGGGGGCACTCCACGCAAAATAGCTGGTTTGTGACCGACAACAAACCATGTCTCAAGGATTTCGTCACCAACATCAGCTTGACCTCCTTATTTCTCGGTCACTTCTTAGCACTACCAGTCGTCCTCACCTCAGATATGAACTGATGACAGAGCTCCGCCATGGCTGTAACAGAACGTGACGTTTCACAGCCAAAACTAAACATGAAAGAGTGTCATGAGCTGCTTAATATGGAGCGTCTTGATTGATCCACACTGCTCTCACAACACGTAGAACACAGTGAGAGAGATTCCAGACGATCGAGAAGGTTTTAGTCAGTGAAGTCCAGATCCAGACGTCAGAAATGGTCAATGAATAGTCTGGTGATCTTCAGTAACTTGGGGGAAAATCAGCGCCTTTCCTCTTAGCTGTCCTCCTCATGCAGACAGCTGCGCTGCAGCTACATCACAGCAGTGAAAACAGTTACTGCACAGCATTATTCATTTGAGCAAATCTGTCTGTCAATAAAATCAAGTGTTTATCAGCCTAATGAAGGAAAACACGTGAGCTATCAAACACCTGCACACATCGCGAGTCCCATACCGCTGCCCTGTGCTGCGCTGCGCTCCCGTTCCCCAGCACCATTTTCCTGCAGCTCCCGGCTGCACATCTCAGTGTTCTGGGAGTTTGAGAAGTTGTTTTTGAACGATGTTGTGCGCCCAGGCAGCGATCTCACCCTTTACTGCCCGGCATTTATCATGTTTGTGTGGAGTCGCGCTGTACACGTAGTTTCCGGCATCTAGTGCCGCATCTCACCCCCCATGGAGAGTTTCCCGAGACAGAGTGCAGCTCTCCGTCCACGATCAAGTCCGCAGCCAAAACGCGACTCACTTGTGTTCACATCTCGGACTGCTGGGCCAAAAGAGCTTTGTCTCAAGACAGAGTCCGCAATGTGAAACCGTCCTAAGGCTGCTTGTGTTCACATGTTGGACTTTTGAACTGAACAGTGTGAAAAGGATCTAAAACCATAACAACAGCAGCACTGAGGTCTGATTCGTGACCAGAGACTCATGCTAACCTCTTCAACTTCGAAGGAATGGAGCACAACTTCAACAAGATCGCCACTCTGAACCAGGGAACTCCCTACGACTACAACTCTGTCATGCAGTACCACAAGTGAGGACACACAGCTAAGCTTTGCTTGAGTTTTATGGGTCCAGTTCTGGTCCAAATTTACTCTCCTCTCCACAGGTACGCCTTCTCTAAGAACAACCAGCCCACCATGGTGCCCATCCCGAACTCCAACGTGTCCTTCGGCAACGCTCAGGAGATGAGCCGCAACGACATTGCCAGGCTCAACACCCTCTACAAGTGCTGTGAGTGTTTTACTATACCTGACCTTGTGTGGATCAGCAAGAGCATTCTAGACTTCAGCTCTGAAGGAAGTCAGTCAGGGCAGGATCCAGCACTTCACAGCCAGGAACACATCCATGGTGCCCATAAAATCAGTCTAGAGAGTCTCAGGCGGAGCTTGCGAAAGAGGTTTGCACCCAACAGGCGAGCTTGTGTGGAGGGACCAGGGTCGATCTCCAACTAGAGGAGACCCATTCCAACCCCTCCACCACTGCTGAGGACAATGAGTCAACCAGCCCAGCGACTTAAAATCTGTCCCCGCTCCAAACATGCCAGGCACCAGCCATGAATTGAACTAAGCTACCTAAGCAAAGCAAGTATTTGGAGGGTAGACAACAAGTTCCGAGAGCAAGATGGTCCACTCAAGGCACCAGAGTCTTGACACTGATTTACCTGGTTTCTTCATCTCCATCTTCATCCCCAGACTTCATTACCAATTCCACTAAATAAACTGCTCCATGAGGCTTTCCATCACTAGTTCAGGGATGCCTCACATCAGTTAGAAACCAAGAACAGAGCAAAGCAGCTCAGCGCTTGGCATTGAAATGGATTCTGATTCTCGTGTGGCGCTTCTGACCGTCTGTTTGCTCTTTCTTCTTTCAGAGGAACTTCAGAAGTCTGGATCTCTTGCAGATCTACTGGATTTCATGAGATATTTCATACAATACACTTGCTCAAATCCACTCCCGAGTCTCTCTTGTCTTTTGTTGACCAACCTCAGGACCTTGGCTCTCTCAGTCACCATGCTGTTTATTCTTAAAGATTTTGTTCTCAATGAAAATGGACACACACCCCAGCCTCTTACCCTTCCTCTCCACCTTTTGCCTGGCAGTTCCAACCTCAACATCTTCATCTACCAATGTCCTGGCTCTCTCTCTCTCCTCTGTCCATGTCCAAACCATCTCCATCTAGCCTCTGTGACTTGGTCTCCTAAACACCTGAGCACATGTGCTGTCCCTCTGATCCTATCATCATCCTGCTCACTCCCAGAGAGAAGCTCAGCATCTTCATCTCTGCTACCTCCAGCTCTGCCTCCTGTCTTTTCCTCAGTGCCACTGTTTCCAAACCATCCAACATTGCTGGCCTCACCACCCTTTTGGACACTTTTCCTTTCATCCTTGCCGACACCCTTTTGTCACACATTACACCTGACACTTTTCTCCAATGATTCCATCCTGCCTGCACCCGCATCTTCACCTCTTTCTCACACTCTCTATGGCCCTGGACAGTTGAGCCTCAGTACTTCAAATCCTCCACCTTCTTTATCTCTGCATCCTGTAAGTTCACCTGACCACTTAGGTCCCTCTCATTCACACACATGGATTCTGTCTTACTGCGGCTCACCTTCATTCCTCCCCTTTCTAAGACAAACCTCCACCTCTCTCTGATCTTCCACTGGCTCCCTGCACTCACCACAGATCACAATGTCATCTGCAAACATCATGGTCTATGGGGCTTCTTGTCTAGCCTCATCTGTCAACCTGTCCATCACCATGGCAAACAGGGAGGGGCTCAGAACTGAGCCTTCAACTCCTCTGTTCCACCTGCAGCACACCTCACCACTGTCTCACACTTGGCACACATGTCCTGCGCCACTCCAACATACTTCTCTGCCACTCCAGACTTCCTCATACAATACCACAACTCTTCTCTTGGCACTCTGTCATACACTTTCTCACGGTCCACAAAGACACAGTGCACCTCCTTCTGACCTTCTCTATCCTTCTCCATGAACATCCTCAAAACAAAAACTGCATAATGACCCTAGTTTTACTCCTCAAAATTGAGACCAGTAAAAAGGTCCCCAAAATGTGTTTCTAAGAATTGGTCCCCACAAGTATACTGTAGCTACACAAGTTCACATATATACACACACACGAAAGATTGCCAACTAAATAGCTCTTTTAATTGCACATACCAATGGCTTTTTGCTGTGCTACATAAAATCTGAGGACACATGCATTTGCTTTTGAAAGACAGTTTAGTTACAGAATTGTGAAAAGATCAACTTCAATGAATAGGAGTTTGGTGCCTATATACTGTACATCATGTGGCACATGGTGTATATAAACACAGTCTGAGTTCAATTTGTGACCCATATAGATTTGTTTCTGGCGATTTTTTATTATTAATTTATTTTGAAAGTAACACTTCGCTTTTATTTTGTCAAAACGTAAAAAAAGTACTTCCCGCTTTGGGAAGGCCACTGTATATTTGCAACCGTTAGCCACAGGGTGGCAGCACTGTTGCAGCGAAACAGATGACGAACACTTAACGCAAAGGAGAGTGAAACAACTTCCTGTCAGTGTTGACGCTTCAGAATGGCGGATACGTGTGGTCAAGTGCTGCTGGGCTCTGGACTCAGCGTCCTCTCCCACCCGCTCATGTACATCAAGGTCCTTATCCAGGTAAGAGGAGACCGTCCGGACTCACCGGCCCGGTCCAGCGGTCCTGGAGCGGAGGTCGTGTGGCGCGAGCCCCGGTTCAGCGGTTCCCTTCCGTTCTGCTTTGATAATTTGTTGTTGAACCTTGACACGATTAAGACCACTGACACGTATCGTTCATGTTTGTACTTAACGCCTGTAGAACACGTTTAATGTGGCTCTTAAATGAATGCAAAATCTTTGAATTGCTCAATGGCCACGCGTGTGTTAGTGGTGTTTTGTCCCCATGACCTTCTGATATCAACGTAGTCCGCAATGGATACACGGTCGGTTGGCCAAGTTTATGTTACGTTTTTGAAAATGTGCTTCTTGAGGTCGACATGTTTTGGGAACCTGTATGAAGCATTATCGTATTTTCACCATTAGAAGACATACATTTTAATATTTCGCTGCCTGACGTTAGATTCGAGGCAAATCGTGAACGGGAACAATGTCTTTTTAAACTTTAAACTGTATATAGTAGGATAACTGTGTGTCCAAATTTTTATTTTCAACTTTAGTTGCGTCTATTAGTCGTTCATCAGTCCTAAAAATATTAAATGACCATGTTTTCCCCAAAAGTACAATGTGACTACAGAACAGGCTTTTGTTGAGCACAAAACTAGTTTTGTATATTGTGTCCTTTAAAGTTGTTGTACAGATGTTGTGTCTTCATGTGTGCTGTAGTGCAGGAACTCTTGTTGTCCTGCATAATTGATATGTTGAACACAGACTGTATTACAGTGAGCATGTGTCAAAATGTAACGGCGTAGAAATGGAAAAATAGATATGTATTCTAACAGCTGCCACAAGATGGAAGTCATTGTTATAAACAGGCCCTTATTATTTGTGCACTTTACCTTGAATGTCCATTCAAATCATGATAGCACTGTTTGTCCTTGTGTGACCTTTATGTTGCAAGCAAACAGCAAGGAGGGTAAAGAGCATAATAAAGTGAAACCAAGCATTAGCAGGTGACCATGATTGTTGCTGTGCAATGGGTCGCTTTGTTCAGTCTGTGGAGATAAAACAGGGATTGGCCTTTTACTCGAGCGATATATTAGGTGGGGTTATTGGTAGTACTGTAATAGGACAACACAGAAGTAGAAAATATTGTGGGACGTTTAAGCTAAACAGGATAGTTGGAAAATGTTTGACTCATTTGTGTATTTAACACTGTATCTGTACTGAATGTCCTCAAGACAGATAAGCACTGTTAGAATGGCGCTTGGAATTTTCCATGGCAACTTCATGAAGCTATTCTATCCCATAATGACCTGTGAGTGAGATTTTGGTTACAAAATTGTACATGAAACCGAAAGTTAACACTTCGATCTCTCTGTCATTATTTCCACTTCTGGAGTTACTTGGCAACACTCTGCTTAAAAAAAAAAAAAAAAAATTAACTGCCTTTTTTTTGTGTCAAGTCAATTTTTATCTATTATTTTGTAGTGCAGATTGAATGAATTACAAACGATGCGATGCTAAACTGTGACATTTTGAATCATACTTGCTGCTTCACTGTCAACCTAAAAAATGTAAATAAAATCACTAAATTTAAAGACATTTTCTGTTGTGATTTGATGCGTTAATACTAAATAACTCCCATTTAGGTTTCTTACACTGAGCTCAAGCATTTCGACTTCCGTCCTAGTCTTTTGACATCCTCCCCGCCAGTTAGCGTTGGCTAACTCATAGTTCAAATCTCAGCTGCTGAGCTAATGCTCACCATCGGCATTGTTGACAGGTTGGACATGAACCCCTACCACCAACTCGAGGAAGAAACCTGTTTGGCAGACAAGTGTATCAGCTGCCGGGTCTGTTTGCCTATGGTGAGTGCAACTTCACGCTTCTGTCTTCACTACTCTTTACTCATATTGGATGCATTTTCATACTATGTGAAATCCCATGTTGTGATGACGCCTCTGCAACAGTCTTTCTTTAGTACCAGAACCAAACTTGACAGAACAAACTAAAGTTGTTTTAGTTGTGTGAGATCTCCACTTCACAGACAGACAGAGCCTGTCAGACTGAATATATCAGCTGTGATCTTGCTGTAGTTGACTGTAGTTCAGTCCAGCTATGCTGGCTGCATGTCTATCTTAAAACCACAGTAGGGACTGAAATGTTAAACACAGACATGTCACAGATTGAAGGATAAATTCAGGTGCGTGTTGAAAAATTTGCATTGAAAAAGTCAGTCATTTCAGAAAATGAAACTCATTTATGATATTCATTCTTAACATGCTGTATTTTGGTTTAACTATTTTGTAAACCATTATCAAAAAGCTTGTTTTTTTTCCCTACCACTCGCTGTATATGTACTTATTGGAAGGGCATTCGTTGTTCTTGGCTGCACCTGTATTTAGTCTTTAACCTTGTCAAGAAGCAAACATTGTCTACCTTCACCACTGAATCCTGTGGAAACAGCATGGTTGTGTGATGTCAACATGTATTGTCAATGATCTAGTTTTTGGTGCCTTTGAATATAAAAAAAAAAAAGATTTAATTTTAAGCCAGCTCAACAAAGTCTTGTGGGCCACGCAAACTTACTTGACGGTCCGGAAGTGGCCCACAGGCCTTGTATTGGACACAGGTTGTCTTGAACTAAATGTTAAATATTTCAAAACAGGTCTGAGCCTCTGAAACGTTGGTGCGTGTGAATAACAAAATTACTTTTGCTCAAATTCAAATGTGCTTTCACGTCCAGCTGTCTTTACTGTATCACTTAAGTAGTCATTGTTTGTGTTCCCTCAGCAAAACACATCATCAAGATTGATGGCAAGGCGGGTCTGTTCAAAGGTCTGGGCCCGAGGCTCTGCTCCGGTACCATTGGCACCGTCGTTCACAGCAAAATATCACAGGTACGAGAGGCGATCGCCTTTTGTTTAATGCCAGGAATGATGGTGGTACTCTGAGTCGAGTTGTCTCCGGGTGACTTTAGGGGTGTAAGAACGTAGCCATACGCTCAAATATGACACTTGACTCAATATTTGTATTGTAATATCGCAATACTTCGATATGTGATATTGTCTTGATATTTTAAGTTTATATCGATATTTAATGCATGGATACTTTGATGTGCTGCTGCATTTCAACGTGTTAAATACTGACATTTTCATTGGGCACTCTGGAGTTACTTTGTTGATGAAGGGAGTGACTCATTCCTCTGTTGAACTGGAACTCGACTGACTTCACAACAATAAACTAGTTTTCATGCACATGGTATTGTACTGCATTATCTGATTATTCTTATTACAATATATTGCTGAACTTACAGTATTGCAATATGTGGCATCACCTGTATCAGGATACGTATGGTATCGCGAGCCCCAGTTCAGGTGGCTCACGGTGCTGCTGCTGCCTGTGTGTGATCGTGTGCCTGACTGTGTGTAAAGCTTGTTATTTTGCTGGATAATCATGGAAGGCGGTGTATAAGTAAGAGCCATTTATATTTCGCTCATTTCTGCCCCCACTCTGTGACACTATCTTCGTGCGTCGCTCAAATAATCCAACAATTGCTCTATGCCTCCTTCGAGTGGCCGATAAGCCAAGCAGCTTCGGATTCTTGTGACAATTTTCTTCTTGAATCTTTCAGAAATGTCAGCAACACGATCCAATGAAGGTAAGAGGTGGGGATTGTTGTGGAGGTTGTATACAAACGTTTGATGACGTGAGTATGGTGCCGGTTGCAGATCCTGTGTGGGCAGCAGAAGGCGGCCGAGGGCTCCCTCCAGCACGTTGTCAATGAGGTCTGTGTCTGATCTCCCTGACACTCCTGTCTAGTCTTTGGAGAGAAAGTTGAAAGTCCATGTCTACTGTCTCCAGACAACCAAGGAGATGATCGCCCGCTCCTGTGCGACCATCGTCACGCATCCCTTCCACGGTAACGGCACTGAACGCACCACTCCTGATGTTCAAGTTATGCAGTGTTTTGAGCTGAAGTATTGGATTCCTTTTTGGGTCCCCTGTACATTTTTTAAATGCTCTGGCTCTGGCTAGTGATGGGCGATAACTTCTTATAAACCATATCATATCCCGCCAAACACAATCTCCACGATGACAATTCAGCGTCTCACGATAAATCTGCTAAACACGCGCCTCACTCGCTGCACGTGAACATGGCAACGGCGCGCCGTGCTCCCCAGCTCTGCGGCGTTTGACAGCCGACACCAGCGTGTGACAGTTGTGGAGAGTGTGGTGGACTTTGGTTCACCATCGTAGTTTTAAACTTATTTTTATTCCAGGGAACCTTTGACCATGACACTGGTCGACTCTGAGTCTCTGGATCCCTGTTTATTTGATGAGATGGAGTGGTCCTCATAGGTTCTCTGACGCGCTCGTCTGCCTTGGTTCACATCAACACATGCAGGTCTCCCGCTGCCAAGGTGAAAATAGTTGGATATTGGCGGCGGTGTCCTCTTCCACGTCCCCATTAGGGTTCACTGATCGTGGACACACTCTCACAGGCAGCGCTAATGCTACGACTCGCCATCAGTTAGCGACCATCAACAAATTCTAAAGCCTCAAAGTATGAGTGACATCTTCAATAAGGCCATGGAAAACAAGCATTTTAGGAGAGAGAATTGTGAAAAGGTTTTTCATCACACAAGACAAAGGACTGACAGTTCGTATCATGATTTGGAGAATAGAATCTGACTCCATGATCATTTCTTCACATGATTTCTAATGTTTCTTCAGTAGCATCTAGGAAATGTGTCCAGACTGCTCCATAGTTCAAGTCAACTGTTCAGAGACATGAGATACAGCAGACAGACGGCTCCATTTAACCCCTAAATAAAGCTGGCAGAGCAGTCTGTCAGACACCAGCGGCTTCTACCAGAGACCTGAAACACTGAATTTCTCATCTCTACACTTAGTTCACTATTATATTGAAACATAAACCAATAATGATGTTGGAGACAAACTCCACTAAAACAGTTTCAAGAGCGACTGCAGTGTCCAACACATGGAATAGAATGAACATGGATTTATCCTGAAAATGATAATAATATTGTGAAAAACTTTTTCTGTCCATATCGTCAATCCTTAGCTCTGGGTCCAGGTTGGACCCGGGCCTTAGATCTGTGGAGGATCCAGCACAGTTTGTCTCATGAAAGTGTCTTGTTTGCAGTGATCACTCTGCGCTGCATGGTCCAGTTCATCGGGAGAGAAACCAAGTACAGGTACGTCTGAAGTGCTGCGTGGACGATGCTGCAGAGCGCTCGCTCACTAACCACCATGGTGTTGTCAGCGGGGTCTTTGGCTCCATCGTCACTGTGTACAGAGAAGAGGGTGTCCTGGGCTTCTTCGCGTGAGTCCCGCTCCTTCATGTCTCTGGGCTTTTTTTTTTTTTTTTTTTTTCTTTCCTTCTGACGCCTCTGTTCCCCAGTGGTCTGATTCCTCGTCTGCTCGGCGACATCCTGGCTCTATGGATCTGTAACCTGCTGACTCATGTTGTCAACACATACGCCATTGATGACTCGGTATGTCCTGGAGCTGTTGCTCGTGTGAAGTTGAAGTCGGGGAACAAGAGAGTGACGTCCACAGAAGTTAGTCTCGCGTCTTTGTCGTCCGGATGGAAGCAACTTCCTGATAAATCCACGCCACAAATAGCAACTGATTCAAAGCCTCTACCTCCTGTTTACGTTCAGAGAAACCATCTTGGATTGTGTACAGTGTGATTTTCTGACTTGGAAATCCTACATTGGGTGACATTACTGGTGGCGCCCCCTAGCGCCATGCAGCAGTACAGCATGAGCTCAAGTCCACGCTGCGGCATAGTTCAAACTTATTTCATTCATGTGCTATTATTTCAGTCTTTTCAGCACGGTTCTCCGGAATTTAATTTCCGTGTGGTTTATAAGAGTAGCACTGGAACCTAGAACAGTCCTGGCTTGCAGTTCTTTTCTTCGTTGTTCGGTGTTGGAGAACATTCACAGTTTCGGGAAACTTTTTCGTAAATAAATAAAAACACCGTCTGTGCTCACTTGACAATGGTTACAAGTTAGCTGGTTTAAATGTGGATTCATGTTTGTTTACGGGAATTGTTTAACATGATAACATAATATTTAATCTTGAATTTATACACAGCAACCTGGTTAATCTCATTAAACATCTTAATCCTTTACGGCACTAGCTGCAATGCAATGCATGATGGAGAAAACTGACACTTTTATTGTGTAGTGCTTTTCACTTTTTAACCCACAATATCAATTTTAGGACCATTTTTAAGCCCAAACTATTGCAAACTATTCATTGACTCAGTGTGGAGCCTGGTGACTGACTGACTGCTTGCTCTTGTGTCCAGATGAGCCACACAGGAGAGATCAAGAACTGCTCCCAGGCTGTGACAGGGGTGAGTCCTGATGGCTGCCGCCCCACGGCTCGGCTGCAGATGCAGCTCAACCCTCTGCTCCTCTTTTCAGTTCTTCGCCAGTATGCTCACGTACCCCTTCGTCCTGGTGTCGAACCTGATGGCTGTGAACAACTGCGGGTGGGTGACACGCCTCATTCTCTCTCTCTGAGCCTCCGTCTGTGACGGCGTTGTTCTGTTTTCAGACTGGCCGGTGGTCTCCCCCCATACGCCGCCATCTATCCCACCTGGGGCGACTGTTGGAGGCATCTAAGCCGAGAGGTGAGTCCAGTGCTCAGGAGCGCTCCTGCCTCTGCCCAGAGGAACTCACCCGCCTCTCCTCTGCTGTGCTGCAGGGCAACATGAGCCGAGGCAACAGTCTATTTTTCCGCAAGCTTCCGGCCGGGAAGATCTACCTGATGGAGGAGAAGAGATTTTTTTAAGGATAACACTTGACTGCTTTTGCCTGGTTGTGAGTCAGGACATTTGGCACTTAATTCAAATTTGTATGCACTTGTTTACTTTTTTTTTTTGTTCTTGAATCATGATATTAATGAAAAAGAGATGTCATTAGTTGCCAGTCCTGTAGAGGGCGTGATCGTTCACCCTTCCCCTGCGATAGAACGGACCAGGGGCAGCCCTCCCAACAGCTGTGCCCCAGTGTAAATGATGGTTGTGTGTAGTCGGGGCTTGGTGCGTGTGACTGACCGTAGTCATGTAGTGGGAACTGAGCTCTCTGCACTGGTGTCAACCTCACTGATCGACCCCATTAAAACCGCTTTTCTCTATTCTGGAGTGCCGCCATTGTTTTTGTCTCCTGTGATATTAGACTAGAGTGAAAACTGAAGGCTTGTTTACATTTGACTGAGCTGCCTTGGTGTGACGGGACGTCAGAGAAGGGTCCCTTCTCTGGTCTAATGCTGAAGGGGGTATAAATGGTAGGTGTAAAGTTCAGTGTATTTAACTGGTGACATTTGGACTTATGGTCTTGTAACACGTGATCAATACCGAACTGCTTTCAAAGTTAACAGTTGAGATGGTTCAACCAAACACTCTTTCTCACAGTTCATTTGCAATGCGTTCTTTAGTATTAGTAATTTAGTAATTCCCCCCCATCTGTATCTCTTGAAAACAGTGACTGAGCGGCCCAGTTGGACTCAACAGAAACCTGGCGCTGGACGCTAGATGGCGACAGATTCTCTCCAAGCAGATCCTGCTTTGAAGAAGAGTTTCCTCTATTTCCGGGTCGGCGTGTTTCGCATCGCGGTGGTTGTCGTGTGTCTGTCACTGTCGCGTCGGAGTTGATCCACAATTATGTCATCGGAAGGTCCCGTCATCCGGACACAAGAGGCGGCACCCGGTTTGTCTATGATCCATTTTACGATGATGTGAAAGACGTGTATGAAGACGCATGCTAACACTTTGGCTAACGCTATCTGCGTGCTGTTGTTGTTGGCGTCAGTGCTCTGAACGGTCTCTCAGTTCCAGGGAATCTGCGGCTTTGCTGTCCGATCTATGGCTGCAGGAGGGTCTACAACGACCAGGCGGCTCTGGAGGTCCACATCAAGGACCACCAGATCCCAGCCCAGTCTGTCCCAGGTGAGCGCCAGCGTGAAAGCGAGGCGGTAGCTACTGCATCGTGAAGCCTCTCTAACGGCGCGTGTGCTGTGCTCAGGGAAAGTCCTCCAGTGCTCCACGGTCGGCTGCTCCTGTTCCTTCCCGGACATGCAGAGCCTGATGTTGCACACGCGGCACCATCACAAACCCAACATCTACTTCCTGTGAGTTCACACCAGTGCTGACATCTGCTGCCGCGTCCTTCTGCGTGACAGTCGCAGTGGTTCTGCAGTGCCGGTCCCTTGGGTCAGGAGGTTTGCTGCCGATCACCGAGACCGATCCCATGGGTCGACCATGAATTTCTAACCAAAACGATGAGACTTTGTGTGTACATGAGGTGAAAAAAAAGAACCATAAAATTGTATTTATTCAGACACGTTTTCAACGAGGGGAAAATGACTATTCTACAACTATTCTGTCGGAAGGACTGAACTGTAAAACATTTAATGTGATGTGAGACGGCGCACGTGATCGGTCGCTGACAGGTAGTGACCAGCATTAAGCCGATCACGCTGATATCGGTCGATCATCCCTATTTGAAACCAACTGGTCGTGACAGCAGTGCTTCAGAGAAACCAGACTCACACCAGTCGTGAATCCTCTGTTCCAGGTGCGAGAGCTGTCGGACCAAGCTGCGCTCCTACAGGGGTCTGCTGACTCACCTGCACACCTGCTCCAAAGTGTCCCGCTCCAAGGCCAAGGCAGCAGAGGCAGCGGCCGCCCAGCAGAGCGCCAGCAGCTCGTCCGCCCCGACGACGGAGGCGGCGCCTCCCGTTGTGAGCCCCGTGACGGGCGCCGTCGGACCTCAGCCGGAGCCTCTCGTGGCTCTGCCCCCGACCACAGACATGGCCCAGCAGTTTAGCGCAGAGCTGACTCCCGACCCTGCGAGTCAGCGTCCTCACACCTTGTCTTCTCTTCTTCCTCCTTCTCCTCCGCCTCTGCCTGAAGTCGATGATCCAGTTGGGCCTCCACTGCTGACCCAGGCTCCAGAGAGCGCCCTCTCCTTGCCCCCCAGCTCCTCCGCCCACATGAGGACGCAGAACCAAAGCTGATAGTGACGTGTTTTTCTATGTGTGCGTCCTTCAGTCACACTCACAGGTCAGCAGAAATCATCACAAACTTCATGTAGAGACTCGTGTTGAAATCCACCATCTACTCCCAGGATGAATCATGGAACTGCTTTTTCATGACGTGCTCTGTTTTTATTTATATTCAATGCTGTTCTGGGTGAAACTAGAAGGGTAAACATGTGGAGGAATAAAACCACACTGGCTCTGCACTTGTCATTTTCAAGTCTCTTCAACTGGACTCCCAGAGTGCAACAACAGTTTCCTGACGTCGTCGGCCTTCCTCAAAACGTTTATCGTTGTAGACCACAGTTTAAAAATGAAGAACTTTTGCATCACTTTTCGCCCTGAAGGGCTGGAACTTGTTTACTATAGTGCAACAGTGGGGCTCCTTTACCACCTGATGGTTTCATTTCATTTTATTTTTTATATTCAGCTACTTCAGTCTGTCATAGAATCAGTGTATGATTCAACTGGTCCGCATCTGGTGGTGAAAACAAGTCACCTGGGGTGAGAAAATGTGTGTTTCTTCCTGGCTCATTGAATGCTAACTTCATTAATAGTACAGTCATTTTTGTTTCAGTTTAACTTCCCAAATTTATTTTCAAAATCTCTAACTAGTTTGCTGCCTGACTAGGATTTATTTTGACCTTTTCAAGCCGAAGAATTACCAGCAGCCATTAAAACGAGGAAAACAAAAAGAAAAACGAATGACGCGACATATCGAGCCATAGACATTTACATCCAGGTTCCGTTACTCGGAGTTTGTTTTTGGTATCACGCCACTAGGGGAACCCCGTGTCCTGAATGTTGTGGACCGCAGTTTCAAGCCTCCTCAAAGCTGCTTGACTTCCAGCTACAAATGCCAATAAAATGTGTTACTTTTTATTTCATTTACTAAGAAAAAGACATTGAAAGAAAGTAGCAGAAACCTGACATCCCTTTTATTGCTCAACACTTCTACAGCCTCCTCAACCAACAGTCTCCTGCACTACAGCTTCTACTCCGTATAAATCCTTTAATATTCATTGCTCAATACCCATCTGTTAGTACAGTCGCCTTCGCAACGCTACGCATACAGTACACACAGGACAACTTTAAGCACAACGACGCTCGACAACAACAAACAATTGCACATTATGAATTATTTTCCCCCGCGTTTCATGCAAATGAATGCGGAGGCAGAGAAAAATGACTAGAAATAGAAGAATGACAGCAAGAAACTTCCACTTCCTGGTTCTCGTGGGCACATGAAGGTGGGTCGGTTGGTCGCACACCTGTTGTGACCTCCAAAAGAAGAAGGTTGTCGGCGAAAAAACAGAACCTACAGTGAGCGAAAATACCTCTGCACTTCCCACTAACCTTCCTCCACGCTGGCCTTTCTCATTGACACACGCTGACTGCATTATTAACCACTTATCTGGTTCCATTTTCACTCTTCCTTTTCACACACCACTTCAGCTCTGGCCTCAGAAACGTCTGTCTGTGGCAACAGATGCGTCTGCTCCTATGTGCCGTGGTGAAGAGGCAGCAATGTGACCGACAGAAACCACAACTCCCAGACCATTCACGCAGCTGGGGGCCAAAACAAACTGAGTCTGAGCAGTGCTACAGTCCCAAACCCAGGCTGAACTACGGGTCCAGTCGACAGGAGTCGCCAAAAAAAAACAGGAAACTGGGGTCTAAACATCGTACCGTTTTGACAACTGGAGGCTAGTTTCAGCCAACAGCATCTCTGTGGAGAGTTTTATAATATAAACTCTCCTCCTTCATGACACTGGAGACTCTCTTTCTCCTTCTATCCGACTTTATCACAAGTTTCCAGGTATAATATCAACATTAGTGACACCGTTTTCTAGAAATCTCTGAGGTCATGACATCAACATGCACCTAGTTTTTGCTACACTTAAAATCGACTACACAAGCTGCTGTGGGCCTCAGGTTTGACTCAGACATTACATCTTGCCTTCACTTCCTGAACAAATCCCCCAATAGAGTGTACGCCTGCACTGGTTCTGTTGTCGCACTTCAAAAGCTCCAAGCCGACAAACAACATCAGGAGTGTGAACCCCAGGATGACGGTTGGTTCTATTATTTTGGAGGTCAACACTATTGAAGCGTCTGCACCTGCTGAACAGTCAAAGGTCAAGGTTTCAAAGGCAAATATCAAATGTTTAGGGAGCTATTTATGGAGGTGTGACTCTGCCGTTTCGTTTCGTTTCTCTGTCTGGACCACCACCTGCAATTGGTGGGACTCCAGGGGAGAAGAACTTCCATGAGTGAGGTGGACAATGTCTGGTGAAAACCAGACATTGCTCAGAAGATCAGAAGATCAAGATAGTTCTACAGTGAGGTTCTGGTGTCTAAGGTTCAGTAGTCTCTCTCACCAGTCTGAGAAGGAACATCTCAGGTGGATGAGGTTGCGTTTCAGAAGGAGGTTAGTATATAAACAAAGCTACACTAACAAAGAGTTCAGCGCTACGAACGATGCTCAGCTCCGTGACAAATATCCCGACGGCGGGAGGTGAACTTGACTGGAGGTTCACCAGCTGTTCCTGTTCTTCACCAGAGTCAGCTTCTTCACCTCCCTGAGGACGTGGTCGGCCTTCCTCAGCTTCTCCATGGCCTTGGCCAGAATGTCTTCAGGCGCCACTTCTCCCTCGCCCACGCGCCGAGACACCCGCAGCAGCTCGCTGGTCTTCTCCATCTCGGCAAACAGCACCGTCTCCAGCTCCATGACTTGGTCTTGGTCCGCCCCTCTGCTAGTTCTGCTCTCCTCGGTGTGGCTGGTGAAGCTGGAGAGCAGGTCTCCGCTGGAGGCCGAGCGCGTCTTGGCTGAAGGTGCCAGAGCTGGGAGGCTTGAATCAGTGGATGTGAGGCGCGCCTCCGCCAGGCTCCTGCTGAGGTCCTCGCTGATGTCCAGAGCATCCAAGCCTGCGCTGCTTCCTCTCAAAGCAGAGGTGGATGCTGCCAGCATGTCCCCGTCCAGAGAGAACTCGCTGTCCGAGTCCGAGTGCTGGCCGCTGTCCACTGACTTCTCCTCAGACTTCTTCTTCTCTCCGGGCCGATGGCAGAGCAGCGGGCTCAGGCTGGGCTCGCATGTGGTGACCAGCACAGAGGGAACTGGGAGATGAGCTTCTGGAAAGAGATCATCTGAATCCGGCGGAGAAGGAAGTTCTCCCTCACCAGTGACACCTGAAGGATGTTCCTCCGGAGTGAAGGCAGACATGTGGGAACTGATGTCAGAGAGAGCGTCTTCTTCTGCGCTGAGAACAGCTGGAGTTTCTCCTTCTTCCTCCATGTCTTCTGTGCATGAAGGTTTCATGTTGGTGGGTGGAGGAGCGGGAGGGTGGGAGGCCGCTGAGGACTCCACTTCATCACTCGTGGACCTGCTGGCGGGTTTAGCCGGGGGAGTGGGAGGCGGCTTTTTCACTGCTTCAGGAGACGTCTCCGCGGCGCCTTCCCCCTTCATGGAAACATCAGCATCTGGAGCAGGAGGTGAAGGCTCATGGAGCTTCAAGACAAGAGGAGACTATCAGTCAAGATCAAGGGAAAACATCTGCTCCAGGACTGGTGCGTGGATGTTATTTCAATGTTGAGTTTTGAATCAGCTGTTTACTCAGGGCTAGTGATGGGTGGATGAGGCTTCATGAAACTGTATCGCAGGGTTGATGAAACAGGGTCCTGATTTTCAGAGGCCGCTAGATGGCGCTCTTGGTTTAGAAATGATGTGAGGTTTCATTGAGTTGTTCAAGTCCAAACATTTTACAGCAAGCAGCGCCATCTGGTGGCCTCTGAAAATCAGGACACTGTTTCATGAAACCTCAACTGCGCATCACAACTCAGCACCATTTCATTCACACATTCATTTCATCTCTGTACCTGCTCCGAGTCCTCGTCACCAGCTGGTATCAGAATGGGTTTGGTTCCTTTGCTGGGGGGCATCGGTGGCATCACCACCTTCTTCTTGACGACGGGCTCGGCTTCCTGAGTCTCGCCTGGTTCTCCAGCTGCTTCCCCTCTACTGCCATCTTCCTCAGCTTCAGCAACAGCGCTCAGTTGGTTCCCAGGGGAAAGGACAGCATTCTCCAGGTCCAGATCCAGACGCAGGATCCCGTCAGAGGACAGGTCTGCCACCTTTGAGACCCAGATCACACCAGACACATCAACCACAGAACGGATTTTTGTTTCAGATGTCACTATGTGATACTGATGTGTAGCTCAGCGACAAACCAGTGCAGCAACAGTCTATTGGGCTGGGATTATGCTGTTCAGTAGTGATGGGTATGGAGAGTGTGAGAAAGAGGTAAAGAAGCGGGTGCAGGCAGGATGGAATCATTGGAGAAAAGTGTCAGGTGTGATGTGTGACAAAAGGCTGTCGGCAAGGATGAAAGGGAAAGTGTCCAAAAGTGTGGTGAGGCCAGCAATGTTGGATGGTTTGGAAACAGTGGCACTGAGGAAAAGACAGGAGGCAGAGCTGGAGGTAGCAGAGATGAAGATGCTGAGCTTCTCTCTGGGAGTGAGCAGGATGATGATAGGATCAGAGGGACAGCACATGTGCTCAGGTGTTTAGGAGACCAAGTCAGAGAGGCTAGATGGAGATGGTTTGGACATGTACAGAGGAGAGAGAGAGCCAGTACATAGGTAGATGAAGATGTTGAGGTTGGAACTACCAGGCAGAAGGTGGAGAGGAAGGCCAAAGAGGAGAGTGATGGAGGTGGTGAAGGAGGACATGAGGTTTGTAGGTTTGAGAGAAGAGGAAGCAGAGGACAGGGGGAGATGGAGGAAGATGATCCGCTGTGGCCACCACTGAAGGGAGAAGCCCAAAGAAGAAGAAGACTTGTTATAGGAACCTCTTTCATGTGAATCCTGGTGGGAGGCCGCCGCCCACGGTTCCCTTTGGGTCTCGAACGAGTGACATGATCCAGGTTGCAGCTCTCGTCCACTTTGATCTGCGAGAAGGTCTCACACTCAGTCGCCCACTTCTGCAGACACGATGAGCTTGGGAAGAGATTTTCAGAATTACCTCGTCGAAGACCTTGTTCTTTGCGCGATTGATGCCATCGGCCAGAGCCTTGATCCAGGCTTCCTTCTCCTCCGCACTTTGAGTCTGGAACTTCATATCTGGCACCTGCAGGACAGCAGCGTGGCCATGAGTGACCAATGTGACCCCACCGTCTGGGGACGGACTAAGGCCCATCCTTTCCTCTGTGAGGAGGAAGAACCCAACTGCCAGGCGACTTGGTCCATCAACCTCAGGCTCCCCAAAACTTGGAAAAAACTCTCATGTCGGTCGCCAAAACCAAGAACCAGCGATGCGTGGAAGGAATAGGGGGAAGGTGCTGCCCCTCCTCACACTGAGGCTCATGGGTAGCAAAGCTGTCCAGAGCACCAAGCAAGTACAACATAGAAGGTGGAGCCAGGTCGGCGCTGACCTTGTTTCCCGCCTTGGCAGAATGGATGAGGACCAGTCTGTGCTTCTTCTTGAAAGGACTCTTCAGTTCCTGACACATGTCATAGTTCTCCAGGTCCAGTCGCTCCAGACAGTTCTTCAAGTCCTGCAGGAAAACAAACAAGAGGCTTGAGCTTGACTGAACCGGACGTGCAACCGTGTTTCTTTATTTGTCGTCACCTCATTCTCATACACGGCGATCTCTGTCTTCTCCAGATGAACGTAGCGCTCCTTGTAGCTGGGCAGGAGTCGCCCCACAGCCTTCTTTATCCAGCCAGCCTTCCCCTGCAGCTTCAGCTCCTGACCTTGGACCAGCTCAGCTTTCACTTCCTGAAAATACCAGTGGAAACAAATGGTGTTCAAGAGACCAACTTAAGACCTCTAACCACGGGGCCGCAGCCCAGTATCAGTCGGTGAAATACTTGATTTTTAGCCAGGATTTTGAGGCCCTAACCCCACCTCCAATCCATTCCCCTCCAGACACACCATGCCAATGACTGACTTAACTATGTGCTTTGTAAAAAACAAGCTGGAAACATCTATTTGTACAAAAATAATTTAAAAACAAACAATACGCCTGAGTCACATCATGGTTGCCACTTTCAGATGCAGCTGTTTTACTCAGCTGACCCTGATTCATTTGAAATAATACTACAAGCTAAATGTCTACAGTTCTGTTCAGCTTCTTTCTGTGGATCTGTGATGGTTTTCTAAATGTTCACACCTTTAAACATTCATTCATTCAAACACTATATATATATATATATATATATATATATATATATATATATATATATAGTGTTTGAATATATATATATATTCGATTCGATTAAAAAAAATCTAATCTGAAAATATTGTTTATTTTACATCACTTTGTCAATGTCACAATAAATCACGATGGTGGCTATATTCAAGTTTTTATTATTTATTATTATTATTTATATTATTTAAACTAAAGCTCTTTTCATGTCTTGAAAATATTTGTATAAGAATTTCAAGTCCATTCAGAGTAGTGGAAACCCTAGAACATTGTGTAGTGAGAAACATCCCTGAAGAGGAGCAAACTTTTGTTTGCTTTTGCTCATACAAAATAAATAGACATGAAATTTGATCCCAGTCAAGCTATTTCGATCTTATGCGACAAGCGCTACAAAATAGCGCTTTCTAAAAGGAGGAAATTGTGGATAAGTTCAAAACTTTAGGAACTTTTCCGCTCTCACGACGGCCAAGCTACATCAACAAAAGAGTCGAGAATTGTCGAATTTCGATCATATTTAGCCAAATTACCGGGTGGAAACACCCTCCTAGCTAGAGGCCTGTTGGGTCCACAAGCGGATTTTCCAATAACAAGACAAAGGGGTTTCTTTGAAATGGTCTTATTTGCCTGTATGACACATTGACCTCCAGAGGGGAAATGAGCATTCTATTTAAAAGCATACTTCCTGTTAGAGAGGTGCGAGATGTGACTATCTGGCAGACGTAAGCTTTGGTCGACCCACTTGGGCTGTGTTTAAAGCTGAAACCAATGGTCAAGGGCTTCGAGGAGAGCCGTGGTCAGGGCTTCCAGAAGATCAACCCCCCTCCCTTCATCCAAGTTTGGAAATCTGATCCATAAAATCAGGATCAGAACAGGTATATATATTTTTAGAAGACAAAACTTGCATACAAATAAGTGCAATTTCAATGTTCAATAACAGTGGGAAGTGGCCGGAGATGTTTCCTCAATTTAAAGCAGAAGTTGGTCTTCGCAATTGTTCCCTCTGAATTCAACGTTTGCAGAGCGAGTAGACGCTGCTGCTGGAGCCAATATTTGACTGCAAAGAGAAGCAAGAATGTTTGATTCACCTTGGAGATTGATGCTTTGAATTTAAAGAATCAGGAAACTAAAGGCCTCCAACTGCATTTGTCCACAGGCGTGGTGTTGTTCAGCCCAGAAATCAAACCGTGCAACTCGTGTCGCTTCAGAAGTGTGCGTGAACTTGTCACCGTTCGGTTTCAAAATGGCTGGACAGCGCTAGCTAACGTTAGCATGAGATGGCAACAGGATTACGCAGAGGAGTCGATCCAGTCTCACAGCTGCACCGAACTCACCCGCAGCGTCAGCAGAGCTGAAGCCCAAACATTCCCCAAAACACAGTGACTAACTGCGCGAGTGCAGGTGTGGACCGTGTCGTCCAGAGTGACACACGCCGCTGCGATGCCGCTGAGACTGAAGACTGACCGACAGCCCTCTGAGCGATCAGCTGACGCAGGAAGTGGATTTTGCTGAGGAAACACAGGCTTCAGCCACAGGCTTTGACCTTGAACAAGGCGACGGTGAAGAGCCTGAACATGAGAAGGGCGGAGGGTCTGACACACATCTGCTTCTGCTTAAGTTCTAGGTCAAGGAGCATCTGGAATGGGCTGGTTTTCACGCCGACCCTGCTGCTGCAACTCACACAGAGCTTGAGCAGATCAGTCCACCAAATTTATCCACCTTTTTTCAACTATAAGAGGAAGTTGAAGTGGATGAAGAGCCAGAGGCGTCAGTCCGAGCTCTTGGGTGAAATCCCCCTGGACTAGGGAGGGCGAGGCAGCCGCCACGGAAACACCATAAAGTTGACTGTGAAAGGAAAATAAACGTGACACAAGTCGACCTCCAAAGTTTGTTCATCTTTGGCATCCTGTGTCGATCGTCTTGTTATTGTAGTACTGAGTACTGGGTGACTTGATCGGGTTTGCGGTGCTTGAATGTCATATCAGATCGGATGTGGCCTTGAGTTTGACACTCACACAAGTGAACTCAGACTGTTGTGAGTGAGGAATCTTCTCTGGAGGGTTCAGCAGTGACTGATCCGCCACCAGGCTGCAGCGACAAATCCTTCTCTTGAGTTGAACTTAAGACAGTAGGACGACTTTGCACGTGGCCACTGCGTTTTCTGGTAGCACGACAGCATGAAGTATTCACACATGCATCCTCAGTGACCACATTCATATCGGATGTGGTCATGGTTTTTCAACACCAGCAGAAGCAGCTTCCTCCTGAATCCACCTCCCAACCAACTACAAAATCGTTTCATTGCATTGTCCAGTTCACGTTCATTGCTCACGCTCAATGGTCTGCTGTTATTTAGCATTTGATGGTTAGCAATATGTAACAGCAACAGCAACCTCAAATTTGGATTGGTTTTCACCCTTGTTGCTTCAGAATGAAATGAATCAACACTATTTTTTGGATGGTTTTCCTTGTAATGTTTAAAATGATGTCCGTAAAAATATAATATGTATGTCTCTCTTATTTTTTGGTGTTGAACTGGTACTTGAAGCACTATTCTATGAAGACAATAGTAGATATTGGAAAATGAAATTCAAAGTATAATCTGGTTTAGTTCATGGTAAAATTAACCAGATTATCTAGGTCAGTGTTTTTAAAACTCTTTTAAGCCACAGCTCACTTCGTTCCCCAAAACTCACCACCAACGGATTTTCAGCCAAAGCGCTATGGTGCTTAGTCCTTTAGAAAATCCCTTTCAATTTGTGAAAAATTGTTGCTACTGACACTTGGCTATTTGCCGGAACAAATTGCAGAAAATGTATTTATTTAAAAATGTCTACAGAAAGGGGGCGGACAATATGGCAGAAATATATCAAGATTTATTTGTACTAATTGTCTGTTTTGATTTCATTTTATCTCCTTTACGTGTTTTTACTGTAGCTTGGGGATTTCCATACAAATATTTAACATTCTTCGGCTCAGCTTTCTTCATAACAACGACTCTTCACATTTAGGATCACATTTATTTGGTTCTACATTTAGTTTTTAGCCAACTTTTAAACCACGGAGCAAACTTTTGACAGTCTGCGAGTGTCAATAAAGTTTTGAAGTGTGGCGTCACGTTCGGCATTAGCTCTGTTAGCTCTTCGGTGCAGACAGTTTTGGGCGACGCAGGTCCGACAAAGATCACTCAATTATTCTGTGGTGAAAGTGTGTGGTCAAGTTAGAGGCACATCAGGTTTAAAAACAACTGGAAGTTGTGCATTTGAGCGGCTTCTTCGCAGCAAGCGTGTGGGAAGAGCAGCGCATCAGCATAGATCTACGGTGTATAGAAAGAATGTGACGGAATCTATGTGATCTCCTCACGTTGGTAGATGGTAGAACTCTATCTCCAGACAACAAGATCATTTCCCTCAACACACCTGACCGTCCTCACGGCACAGCGGTTGAAAAGCACCGATCTAGGTAACGCAGTCTGGCTACAGTGCTGGCAAGCATCTTTAAAGCTGGACTACGACACTGGTCCAGTTCTCCCAGCCGTCATGTGCCGGACCAGTGAGCAGACTTGTGCACCAAGACAGGCCTGTTACAGTCGTATTTTAACTTCAATTCTCAAAATATTTTGGTCGTGCTACGCAGTAAGTGTCCAGCTAAAACAGCAAACAGACGTCCAAATACTGTATGAAGCAATAAGCGATGGGGGAGTTCCAGACACCCACGGCCGCACCCTGTTTCCTAAAAGAAGGAGTGGATGGACTCAATCTGCGCGTGTTCTTTCATCCTCATGATGTCACCACATGTTTCATGGAAAGATACTGAGGAAAGGTTGATGCAGATGTGGAGCATATGCTCCCTCTATCCGCTCTGCTATTGCTAACGCTTGGCTGTTTTATTGAGTGAGCAATGAGGCGCCAAGAGTGTAACTGAGAAATCTATTACAACATGAAACGCCTTTTATTTTGCAGACACTTTACACACGCCGTCCCTTTGCCAAGGTTCTCCTCATGTTTATTAACCCACGAGGGGGAAATACGGCTGCAGCTCTTTAAAAAAAATAGTTTAGTCTGAGCACACAATAAATGAAGAGTGTACATGGAATTCTGGGTTTTGTTTTTGAACTTTGACTGACCCAGGTTGGGGGGAATCCCAGCCCAGGTAGATGGACCCCAGAGAGGAAGACAGGCAGGAGGGAGGAGGAAGGAAGGGAGAGAGAGAGGTCACTGACGGTGCAGCTCAGCATTTCATCCGTCATCGTGGAAGACACGAGATTCATAGAAGTGATGAGCTGGCCGCTGAAGTATGGTGAGGGTAGTTTGCGTGGTTCTGACTTGGAAGAGACCAGCCACCTCGGACCAGAAGGCAGGAGCCGGAGTCGTGGATGAGGATGTTTTGAAATCCTCATACCTTCCACTGCAGCCAAGTCTTGTCTTGGTATGCTCTGCTCCACTGCTCCGCCTGTCCTGACTGCAACACCAGCTCACTACTGACACGCTGTTGCTGTTGTCTCCTGACCTCCACGCAACAGTGATCCAACCAGGCTTCTCTTCTCAGAACCACCAGAAACTTCTGCAAATGTGTTCAGAGCTGGACCTCCTTCATTGAGAAGGGAACAAAGGCACAGTCAGAGACGTCCAAAGCAAACTGAAGAGGGGCCAACAACACCTACAGGCAGAAGCTCGAGTCCAAGCTGGTGAACAAACAACACGAGCAGAAGATCACCAGCAGAAAAACAAGCTGTAATTTGTTCCTGTGACCTAAAACCCCAGGGGCACTCTCCAGGCCTCCATCCTGAGCTAGACTCATCTGCCAATGAACCACTTGAGATGGGGAAGTGCTTCTCTGATCCAGGTGTCCAACACTAGTGATGCTAGATGAGGCTTCATGAAACAGTGTGATGATTCTCAGAGGCCACCAGATAAATAAAATGTTTGGACAACTCATTCAATGAAACCTCACATCATTTCTAATCCAACAGCGCCATCTAGTGGCCTCTGAACATGAGGACGCTGTTTCATCCACCCTGCGATACTGTTTCATGAAGCCTCATCCACCCATCACTATAGAACACCAACCCCGCCACCCTATGAGGGAAAAACTTATCAGAAGTGTCGACCTGTCGGAACCGGTTAGCCTGGCGGCTAATGCTACAAAAACATTCTTCAGCGGATGTTACCAAACACACCAACAAACACGTAGTCTAATCCAGTGTTTCTTAACCATAGGGCCAGGGCCCATGGAAAGGCCGCCAGCGCCTCCTAGAGGGCCGCAAAAAAAAGTTTTTTGTTTTACAGCTTTGGGCTGTGAGACGCTCAGTTTTAATACATTAGCCACATATGGTGGCAGTGGTGTGTCACTACATTGACTTGACAGCTGCAGATCTGTGATAGTTACCAACTATGGAGAAGTTCTTGAAAAGAAAAAAATGATAAAGAAAGAGATGCCGCCCCCAACAGTAAACACTGTCCATGAAAGCACCTGTTGAAGCAGTTTTGAAAATGATGTACTTTATTTACTTACTTTCATTTACACTTTACTTTATTTTATGATATTTAGACATGGTTTTATCACATCATATTTATTTTATTCTGAATTTATTGATTTTTTCCAATTGTATCAACAGTTTGCATCAAGTGTATTTTTCCTTTTTTTCTTTATTTAATTTGATGAACATGACTTGCACCTGGTTCTGCTGCTGTTTGGACTTTTCCATGACAAATATCTCTGCGATGATCACATGGTTTCATGTCATTTCACAAGGTTTCGGTTTGTTTACGTGTAAGTAGATTTGTAGATAAGTAGATCACAAATGAAATCAAGAGTCATGAATCAGTTGTATTGAACGGGCCTCGGGTCCATTTGTTCGGGGAAGGGTGGGCCACGAGATCAAAAAGGTTCAGAACCCCTGGTCTTATCGATTAGTTGAATAAACGTACTCTATTTCACTATCAGACATGAGAGCTGACTCCAGCGACAGCAGAATTCACAGGCTATATTTTGACCCGGCACGTCTTTGCCGTCATCAGTCAGATTCAGAGCACGGTGCCCTCTGGTGGTTGAGAAAGAGAGGTGCAGCCAAGTAGCTGCTCAGTCAGTATTTAATAGAGAAACACTGAATTTTTCATTGACAAATGTGCCGTTACACTGTAATAACCTGTGAGGCGCTACTGAGCTGTTACATCCTTTGAACGCCTTTATGTTCTGCACTGCTAATGTCACAAGTTTCTCACCCACAACACATTCTGCCGTTCAAATTTCTCACCTCCTCACGGCACACAAATACAGTATACGTCTCGCAAAAGTGCTGGCAACAGTACTGCGATGCATGTGATGCTTTTTAATCGGTACTGCACAGTATACAAAGACAAAACGGCTTGTTTGTAACCTGAGAGACCAGGTGAAATCGCTTGAGATGCTCGTGCTTCATGTGAGAAAACGCTTTTGTGTTGCTTAAATTGACGCATTCTAGTGCTTCAGGAAACATTGATCCCCATTACCATGAACACTACAACTGCGTCCTTGTGTGATGCTATGATGGCAACATGCCACAGACTATTCACTGTGCACCGACTTCAACACTCTAAGCACCAACACCAGCCCTGTACATGTATTGTCATGTAAGCCGAGTGTTTGTGGAGCAGATGGACGCGACAGTCACGCCCCAGCCGGGCACTTGAAGGGCCACGGACGACCCTTCCGAGAGCTTCGGTCTCACCACATAATGATGCGGTCAGCACAAGTGGACAGACAGACACATATGTGTCTGCTGCTGCCGAGTCCTGGGCAGCATGAGGGGAAACAGAGAGGCGGCATTGTTGTGAGCCGCTCGGACATAATGTGAGTGTCTGTTTCCTCTTCCATGAAAAAGGGTCAGAGAGACCCCTCAGCCTGCTGCAGGCCAGGGCACTGACCAGGGAGACTAATGACCATGTGAGGACCTTCCTCATTTCTGAGATTAAACAAAGAGACAGTGAGACAGTCGGGCCGAGGACGGAGGAAAACTTTTGCAACCCGCCTTACTTCACACTCCGATTTCTGTCCTCTAGTGTACGATAGGAAGGTAAATGGAGGCAAAATGATAACATCTAAAAAGAAAATTAAAAAAACTGGATCCCTTTACTTAATTCACTTTTATTTCCACCTTTCAAATGATTCAATTGTCACTGCGAATCCAGAAAAATGCAACGCAAACAGCAGTATGTTGTAATTATTGCTCCAACATCCCTGGAGTAGTTTAAAAAATAACAACGATTAGGAGCATATTCAAACTTAAATCAGAAAGCGATGCAGATTTAGAATCACTGTATGAGGGAGTCAAATCCATCCGTGCCTCTTGTGCAGTGCAACATATCTGACAGTGACTATATTTGATGTTATATTTATCATGTGATGACGAACGCGCATGAAAACACGTCTTTATTGCATCAGGACGGAGTTGGGCGTGTCGTACAACTGTCCCCTAAACTTCCCTTAACGGGTTCCTTAAAAGGTCTTGCGCTCCTTCTTATAAATCAAAGTCGTGTGCGTCGCGAAATGAAAGTGTGCGACCTGTTCTTGTTCACGCGGTCTAAAGTGTGTGTTTTTCCCCCTGCAATAAAGCGCAGTGACCGGCGGGCAGGTGCTCCGGTCACCGATGGCATATGAGAAAAACGGATGGTGGACTTGAGATGTGCGTGTGAAAGAGGTCGGTGGTTGTTCAACAGTTGTCCGTCAACAAGCCGGAAGAGCCAGCGGCTGCGAGCAGATACTCACATCTTCCATGATGCAGGTCCGTTATGTGAGTCCGTCGACGCTGATCTTTATCTCGGCCACAAACGCGCCGCTTCTGCGTCGAGCGTCGATGCTGTCAACATTTCCAACGCTGCTCTTCAATACGGAACCAGGCTGGGCTGACGATTTATTTCCTCTTTTGCCTCGGAGTGCGAGCGAGCGAGCGAGAGAGAGAGAGAGAAAAGTTCGATGATAAAAGTTTGGTTTCCGGTGCAGCTCTTGAATAGAGTCGAGGAGGAGCCTGATCCGGACACGGACCGAGATGCGGAGCCTGTGAGGCGGCAGTGACTGGGCATCGCCACACTTGGAAGAGTGGGAAGGTTTGGAGTCTTGAATCGGTGGACGAACACATAGATGGACACAGTGTAGATGGGCGGGTTGGGTGTGTTTGTTAACTGGTGTGGAATGATAACAATGGATGGCTGAATTCTCAAACGGGCCGTCTGTGGTTTATGGATGGATGAATACAGTCGCAATGGATGAGAGGATCTTCACAAAAAAACATTTTTTTTAAAACAAGTTATATTCAAACTGAAAGTGTGTTGAACATATTATTCACTTTCAAATGCGGGACGCAATATATATATACCAGAAAAAAAGTGTAACAATTTCCCTATTACTGAGGACACTTGTCACTCAACAAGATCATAAATACATTTAAAGCAGATTTTCAACCGAATTATCAAGGACAGCGGATATTTCACACGCGGAACTATAGTTTGTTCTCACGTTGCTACACGGATCCAATGAAAGTGACGGACAGGTGAAGATGTTTATTTTCCTCAGTGGTGATCGTGTCATTTCATACGACCAGTTTTAAAGTTACATTTGAGGAATAAATCGCTATGAAGGTGGACTGTAATGAAAACTGGAGTGATGGCGGAAGCTGCTGAGGAGGAGGCGGCGGTGTTGTCGGCCATCTACTGTGGGGCAGGAGAGTTCCAGCTGCTTCCGCTGCCCGGTGAGCTCTCGCTCTCCCCATGTAATACTCTCCAAAACTAGGACATCTGCGAGAACGTGTCATGAAATGCATGCTAGAGGAGTTTGTCAGTATTTGTTTGGGCTGACAAGCGCACTTACAGCGACATTGTAAACAAAACTGTCAGAGGAGTAAAACATTTAGTTCCAATGAATTGACCCACTGCGGGATTCTTGGTATGAAAACCATGAAAACCACAGAACTAGTGGCGTCTGAAAGTTACTCTGTCTTTTCAGACTGAAACAAACTTAAAACGTATCATTTTTGTGTGTGTCTGCAGCCCAGGAAGGGCTGATGGTCCAGATCCAGAGCGCAGTGGGAGGAGAGACCGGGCCCATCCTGACCACATCCTTCCATTTGCACCCTCTCTACCCCACTGAACCCCCCAGGATTTCAGTGTCTTCCCCTTCTCTATCCAGAGGTCAATGTCTGGCCATCAGACAAAAGCTGGTGGAGCAGGCCCGGGTGCTGGTACCGGAGCCCATGGTCCACCAGCTGGTGCAGTACCTGCAAGTGAGTTCACATTTCCCTCACACACTGTTTGCGCACAACCTGCCGTGGCCGCCAAACACTCGCAACACTGCTGTCATTTGCGTGCCAGGTGAACCAGGTGTAATGTTATTTATTTCTTGTTTAATGTGTGGCCCTCATCCTTCTACCCGGAAATATTTTCTCCATCAGAGACACAGAAGTGTAATGAAGTGTGAGTGTGATATTCAGTGCAATGAGCTCAGTTTTCCAACCGATATTCAATACTTTTGGAGCCTTGACAGCTTCTTTCTGCATCTGACGCCCTCTTGTCTCAGCCTGGTTGGACAGCGTGGATGTTAACCTTCATACTTGTTTGTGGGGTCAGTGTGTAGACCTCAGTGAGGTCCTCAGAAGGAACGAGGAGGGAGAAGTCGGGCCGTCCCGGAGTGCTGAAGAGGAGCAGAGGTGGGCCGCAGTCCTGATGTTGGACCACATCCGCTCACTGAAGCGTTACGTGAGGCTGCTGGAGCGCTGGACGCAGCAGCTGCAGCTGACCGTGCGGCTCCTGCAGGGCCCCAGAATTCTGCTGCTGTTGCTGGGCTCCAGGACCTCGGTGAAGGTGAGTCACATTCATGTGTCTGTCGCACAGCGTCTGTCTGTCCTCTTGTTTGCTATGTCCTGTATTTCTCCCTCATTTATTCCTCCGATTTTGTTTTCAACAAAGATTCAACTATTCTCCCTCATGGTGCTCGGCATCTGGTGGCACTGACTATGTTTGTCCCCAGGAGTTCCAGCACCTCCTGAAGACCTCCAAGGTGGACGTGGATTCAGCTGGCAAGAAGTGTAAAGAGAGAATGATGACGGTCCTGATCGAGAGACGGTGCAGCTGGACGCATGGGTCAAGGTCATTATAGTTTATGAAAACTAGACTTGTAAGTCTCCTAAAACGGTATGGATAGACTCACTCTTAGGACTGGAATAATAGGTTTTATTCAGGGTTTGTGTGCAGAGAAACACGTGCCTGACTGATGGGCGGTTCCTGTGTCGCCTGTAAAATATCAGCCACTGTAAGTTTCACTCCGCCTCCTGTCACCTCTCTCTTCCTCAGTCCCTCCAGCTTTGAGGAGAGACGCTACCAAAGTAAAGCGCAGGCGTCGCAGATCTTCCAGGAACTGCAGCTGGATCAAGTGTACCAACAGATTGAGGACGTCCTCTGTGACTGAGCCTGGACATCGTCATATGTCACATGACTCCTTCATGTCACAGAAGCAGTGCGTTTGAGTGACAGAATTAATATATTTTTACATGTATACATGGAATTTTTGTGTTTACAATATGCCCATTTCTGTGCCATTTTAGTAAACAACTTAAACAAGAATAGTCTGGTCTGATTCTGCTTTTGCTTTTAACAATATTAAGCATTGATTTTGATTTAAAATGTTAAGATCTGTAAATAAAACACTTCTAGACTTGTCAGATCACGTTTGTTGCAGCTTCCTGCTGCTTAAAAATCACTGTCCACCTCCATTACATTTTGCCATGCGCATAACCTCTGCCAACAATGTAACCACCAACGGGAGATTGGGTGCCAGGATTTCCAGAAGCCACCAGATGGCGCTGTCTGCTGTATAGCGTTCGGACTGAACAACTCATTCAATGAAACTTCACATCATTTTTAAGCGCGCCATCTAGTGGCCTCTGAAAACTAGTTTCATAAACCCTACAATACTGTTTCAGGTGCTTTAGATTAGATGTCTTGTTTTCTGTACGCAATACAGAAAATACTAGTGACAAGCAGATGGGGTATCGTGAAACAGTAGTGCAGGGTGGATGAAACGGTGTCCATATTCTCAGAGGCCACTCGGTCACGCACTTGGTTTAGAAATGATGTGAGGTTTCATTGAATGAGTTGTTCAAGTCCAAACCTTTTACAGCAGACAGCGCCACCTGGTGGCCTCCGAATATCAGGACACTGTTTCACGAAACCTCATCCACCCATCACCAGTAAACCCAGTGTGGCGCAGGGTTGGAGAAGGCTGTGTGGATGAAGTGCCGTTCTGACTCCTTTGATAGACCGATGAGTGGGTGAAGACTCAGGAGGCCATGGTGGTCAGTGAGGGGTGGATGAGGATGACATCATCACTGTGATCTTGCTGTCAAGGACTGACACCCAGACTCTGTCCATGGAAGAGCAGAAACAAAAGGACCAAATGCACTGGATGTAAAGGCTTTCAAATATAATTTATTACACAAGAGCGAACGCAGAAGCACAAAGCTGCAACTCTGACTAAAGCAAAATGAAACAACTTTATTTAAAATATGAAAAAGGAGTATTTTTACAAATGATCTGTACATGACATGTGACACGAGGGCCACACATGCTGAAGGCCTCACAGGTCGATGATTCCCTTTGTCTTGAACTTCTTGGCTGAACGTTCACTGGAGCGCTGTTCAAACCTGCTGCCGTAGATGTGAGAGACGAAGCCGTTGACCTCCACAGCAAACACGCTGTTCCTCTTGGGGATGACTGTCGGGCAGCAGAAGCAACATCACATGACGCTCGCTCAGCAAACATAGCTCCAACTGGACCACGCACAACCCACTGCCAGCCACACAGCAGCCCAAACTGGCAGCTGAACGTGACCAAGACGGAAAATCCCTGCCACTCAGGATACAAACGTCACTCAAGCAGTATTGTCGTCGGCCGCATCCCAGCGGCATGTGACCGTACCTTTCAGTTTGTCCTCTTTGGTGATGAGTTTGAAGACGTGTTTGAATTCCTGTAGGAGAATTCCAGTCGTTCCCACATACGAAGCACATTTAGACCGGATCACTGTGAGAAGGGAAAAAATATCTTCATGATACTGACTATGGTACTTGATACTAATGGGTTGTGGTGTCCTGATTTCCAGAGGCCACCAGGCGGCGCTGTCTGCTGTAAAATGTTTGGACTTGAACATCTCATTCAGTGAAACCTCTCATCATTTCTAAACCAAGAGCGCCATCTAGTGGCCACTGAAAATGAGGACACTGTTTCATCATCCCTGCAGTACTGTTTCATGATACTTCATCTCAACATCACCACTATTTGCTTATCATTGGAGCAAACAGATCTGCGGTGCCGTTTCTCTCAGGAAACCACGAGCGGCTGCTCACTGACGTCGACTTCTCTCAGCCTGGACTCTCTCTCTCCACCCCTCACCCTCATGGGGCGACTCGTCTACTGTTCTGAGCGGCAATAACTTGGGTCGCAGGCTGATCTACCATGTCACGGCGGCTACGACTGAAGCGGCACGCTTGTATCTGGAGATGCCTTTTATTGACTGTGAGACAAGCATCTACCTGTGATGATGGCACCATGGAAATCAGCCTTCACCAGCTTCTGCTGCACCAGCTGTGGATTACTGGGGACAGAGGAGGAAGTGATGAAGACAGAGGTGAGCGTCACACGTTCACACTCTCGCAGCTGCCTGAACCAGTAACTGAAGTTGAGCTGGCGGAACACACCTTCCACATTTCAAACTTATTTGATTGGTTATTTGAACCCTGGTTCCTGCATCGCTGTATTTGCTGCATCGTGCAGCGGAGGACTGTGGTAGACCGTGTGCTCACCTGGTGGGCTTGAGTCCTCCACACAGGTCAATGATGTACTGCCTCCAGAGGTCATGCAGCGGCAGGAACAGCTCATATCTAGGATGAAAACACAATGATGTGACCTTGACCATCTCACTGAGGGGACTTCAACAAGACCCTCTCTGCAGCTCCCACCTCTGATGCTCCTCCTTGATCTGAAAGATCTTCATCTCTCTCTTCTGCCGGGCAGTCAGCCCCTTTGACTTCCTGTTCTTCCTCTTCTCCCTCTTGGGCCGGTTGTACTCCAGAGTGACGGCCTTGTGCTTCAGCAGGGTGCTCGGGTCCACGCGGGAGTTCTCCTGGAGGCTGCTCTTCAGGAAGGCCTGAGTGAAGGCCTGAGCCTTGGACCGGCTCTGAGACTGGAGGTCAGGACGAAAACAGACAAAAGGTGTTCAGGTGTTAAAAGGACAGTTTGACACATTGATTTTATGAAAAATGTTTTTTTTTCCTAGCCTTAGAAGTCAATATGATCTCTATATCTGCCATTTGTAGCAGCATTTGTAATGACAGAAAACACGTGCACAACACGTATAAGTACACTGAAATACCGAGAAATACATCTAACAAATAAGGGAAAAAATTGTCCTACACAATTAAAAATAACTATTTACATGCGACATACAATTAGACTTCCCTCTCTCTGTGGAGGCAACATATGGCAGATAAGCAGACTAGCTGCGATGCTGATAACACCAGATAACAGTGTTCGTTCATCTAGGAAACATCTGAAACCTCTTGCTTCAGACTCTTCCTGGTCGTCTGCCGCTGCTGCTGTGGCTGCTGCCGATCAAGGACTGGTTTTATAAAAAGCTTTTTGGACGTCCATGGCACAGAGTTGACAAAGAGTTGACCGCGCACTTCCTGTCGTCACCTTTCTCTCCCATCATACATCAGTGTCAGCGACCGAGGAAATGTGGAGGGTTTCAAGTCTGTCACTCTGCTTTGTCACTTCATCAATATGCAACTCCTAATTCACTACTGCAAAATCAGATACACCAAATTGTGAGTGAGTGAGTGAGTGAGTGAGTGAGTGAGTATGAGTGAGTATGAGTGTGTACGAGTGTGTAAGAGTGAGCGTATGAGTGAGCGTAAGAGTGAGCGCAAGAGTGAGCGCAAGAGTGAGCGCAAGAGTGAGCGCAAGAGTGAGCGCAAGAGTGAGCGCAAGAGTGAGCGCATGAGTGAGCGCATGAGTGAGCGCATGAGTGAGCGCATGAGTGAGCGCAAGAGTGAGCGCAAGAGTGAGCGCAAGAGTGAGCGCAAGAGTGAGCGCAAGAGTGAGCGCAAGAGTGAGCGCATGAGTGAGCGCATGAGTGAGCGCATGAGTGAGCGTATGAGTGAGCGCATGAGTGAGCGCATGAGTGAGCGCAAGAGTGAGCGCATGAGTGAGCGCAAGAGTGAGCGCAAGAGTGAGCGCATGAGTGAGCGCATGAGTGAGCGTATGAGTGAGCGTATGAGTGAGCGTATGAGTGAGCGTATGAGTGAGCGTATGAGTGAGCGTATGAGTGAGCGTATGAGTGAGCGTATGAGTGAGCGTAAGAGTGAGTGTCAGAAAGTCCACAAACTACAATTCTGCTTTGAGATCTTGTGATTTTCAGGCACACGTCCACTCACCTCAACACCCAGAAGCTTCTCCAGGTCTGGAGGAATCTTGGCTTGAACGACTCGATCTGAGAAACAAGTGGGGGGGGAAAACATGCGTTTGTACTTCTCCAAACGAAACAGCTCCCTTCTCATCCCAGTCCACTCGGCCCGGTCTGTGTTGCTGGTCAGCTCTGCTTCTTGTGGGGGATAAACGTGTACCTTTCCATACTGGACCTCTACTCTCAGCTTCAGGGTAAAATGCATGTGTAGAGACGGTCACTCCTGTCCTCCTCTCACAATAGACTTTTGGTGAATTATGGTGATCAAATGAGATCTGAGTTGTGTCATTTACCATGGTCTGTAAACACTCATTTAGTCTGGGTGAGATTGATATGGAAGCTTATATGTCACAAATGTCACCGTATCGCAACGCAGTAACCATCGGTGGCCTTATAGAAAAGGTATTTTCATCGAGTGGCGTTTTTCAGGGTGAAAGCGTTGCACTTGACATATTCCATTGCACCAATGATTCATTTCAAGCAGAGAAGAGCTCAGCAGTTTCAACCCTGTGAACAGAGTGAAGCTTTAAACAGCGTCGCTGGTCTCCAGCATCGAATCACTCGGGAGCAAGAACAGTATGTTTTGACCAAAGCTCCCTGGAACAGTTGTCACGAGCGCGTCGTATTGATAAGGCGTTTGCAGCTGGTGGACTGGTTATTTTTAGTGTCGTGATTAATCCTAAATAACCACATCATTGGAGATTATAATACTCATAAAAGAAAGTTAAAAAAAAATGAGGACAAACGCATTTTAAGCTCCAATAGCCAATGCACTCCGTTGCTTGGCTATTGGAGCGAATAAAACAAGAGTCCTATTGTATAAGCATCAACCAGCGTTAGCCGAAGCTGGAGAAAATGAAAATATTATGCGGTATTTGTGAACTCACCTTCCATAAAGACGATGACTTGTCTTGGCGTGTGTTCGTTCACTGGCCCCACTTCTCTTCTTCGACAGCGTTCGGTTGGTGTAGTGCCGCGCGACTGCCCCCCTTTGGCCATCGTTTATACTGCAGTATATTTAGCCGGACCTGCGTCTACGAGCGTGTTCTCGACGGCGGTAGTTTGTCTGTCTGTATAATTGGAAAAGTTTTGGACGCATATGGATGGGACTTTCAGGAAATACGTATTATAAGACCAAAAGAAGAAAAATAGAAATGGACCATCGTCATGTACTCAATAGATACACACTCGTAGAGCGCTATCGCTCCCTGGTGGTCTAGTGGTTAGGATTCGGCGCTCTCACCGCCGCGGCCCGGGTTCGATTCCCGGTCAGGGAACTTGGCTTTTTAAACTATATTAAAAAACTTATCATTGGAGTGAGTTTATGCACTTTTGAAAGCGTTTGTTTGTTAGTTCACAATAACCTCATGAGATTAGTTCACGAAAGGTGTCAATTCAAACAGGTGCAACTGTACAAACTGTACAATTACTAAACTGAAAAAAAATGAAAATAATATTAAACACAATGACTGAACATCACGGTCACTGCCTCGTCTGACAATAGTCAACAGCAGGGGTTTAGCACTTGTAAGCAAACGTTCAGTTCCATTCTTGCAATAAAAAGAAAGCAATGAGTATTATTTAAATAATAATAATAATATCAGCCAAATCCAAACGCACCAGCGCTCAGGTTACTTAAATTCTGTCCGTCAACAACGTGCTCCATCTCTCTGTTAACAACTTTACTCTTGTTGTTCCGAGTCCCACCTGTGTCGGGCCCTCAGATGTGACTAAACACCGCTACTAGTCTCAACATGTCCTCCCTTTCCAGCTCAGTGACCCCTGACACGAGATGCTTCCATAGAAGTGTATTTCAGAATAAGGATTAGCCCTTAATATTTATTTATTTTTAGAATATCCTGTCCATACGGCATAAACAGAATAGAGCAAATTCAGCTACAAATCACCACAACCGTCACTTTATTTTTCAAACACATTTAGCATGTACGCATTATGAGACAAGTAAAGTACAGCAGAAGAGACAAAAAAAAACATGTCATGCTGAGTCATATTCCAGAGGAAAGACAAGTTGACAGGCTGCAGAGTCTCATGCCTTGTTAGTTGTGTTACAAATACAAACGTTTGATTCTATTTATTTCCACTTCATCATCAGATAATTCGAAAGCAAACGTGAAATAGCCTTTTTTGCAACAAATTGTTGTCTCTCCCAGTCACCAGCAGGCGCAGTTCAAATGAAAACACAGGAACAACCGTCTCGTACGTGCAGTGCAAATGTAACGTTTGGCTCCAAATGTGCGAGAGGAAGCTGCTCGCTGCTGACACAAGTGTCAGGCAAAATGGAAGTGCAGTTGCTCACGATGGGGTCGGATGAGACGTGGGAAATGAAGTCAAGAGCGATGGAGGAAGTCGTGCACCTCCATGTGGCAACAAAAACACGTTTATTATCAAGAGAAACCTGATGAATAATTCACCTCCAGGCAAGAGTTTGACCTAAAATTGTGATAGCTGACAATAACAAGGTTTAAAAAAAGTTTCACCAACTTGCGTAGCCATAACATTATGACCATCAGCTCATGAGCAAAATAGATCTAACCTTGCAAAGTAAACTAAACAAAGCGCATATTTATGTATTCCATTTATTCACCTGAGAAATTAATCTGAGATTACATTCATTATATTCCCTTTCTGGAATACTGCGTAGAAACGGCGAAACGTATTAACTTTTTTTTTAAACTAATAATGAAGGGAAAAAAGTGCTGGTGTGAAGTTTGATCTACAGGTTAAAGTCTGGTGTGTCTATTATTAAAAATATATATCATAATCAACAGTTTTCAATGGAAGATGAGGAATGGAAGAGGAAGCGTCATATTCTTATCTCACATGGACGGCCAGGTAGTGATGGGTGGGTGAGGTTTCATGAAACAGGGTCCTGATTTTCAGAGGCCACCAGATGGCGCTGTCTGCTGTAAAATGTTTGGGCTTGAACAACTGATTCAAAGAAACCTCACATCATTTCTAAACCAAGAGTGCCACCTACTGGCCTGAGAAAATTAGTTCATGAACCCTGCAATGCTGTTTCATGATACCTCATCTACCTGTCACCACTTCAAAGGTAAAAGCAATGGGCTAAAGAGCTAATAAAAATGCTAGTGATCCAAACTGAGTGGTTCCCTAACTTTTCCAGCTAGCAGCAACAGAACGCCTTTATTGTCTTCTTATGTTGAGAGGTACAGGGCAACATAATTATATATACTGTATATAACATAATTATTTGGAAGAATATAGGGACAGCAACATTTGTGGTTTTGTAAATACAAAGATGGAGTCGTAAACAGCTGTTTTTCACTGCATTTTTGGTCCAAAACTGTCTCTCATCTTGATCTACTTTTGTTGTAGGAGCTCAGTAACACACTGTCCAACTGAGCTCAGTCGGTGATTTATCATACTTTCATATCTGAGTACCTCACTACCTTCACTTGTACAGTAACACGACATAGTCGTTGTTTATCACTTGACTTTCGCTCCTTATAAATGGTTAAAACCGTTGACTGCAGATCTAAGAGTTGTTCATGACACTCTGTCAGAATTAAAATTTGCAAAACGTTCCATGGCCTTAAGACATTACCAGTACAAATAAAACCTAAAAGCAAGTATTGCCACAGTCCGCACAGGCCTCTCTGCCGCGCCTCCAAGTGTCACCAGTGCAGGGTCAGGTGCGGGTGCTGGTGGAGCCGACACAGTAACTCCTCCTCCGTCGGCTCCTGGACCTGCTCTCTGTGGAGGAAGCAGGACACGCGTGAGTGATCGCACACCGCGTGAACTGTCGACGGCTGCACTTACTTGAACATGAGCTGGACCGAAGTTTGATATCGAATCTTCTCCACATCTGAAACCGTGCAGGTGTGACTGCGGTCCCACTTGAAGATGAAGTTCTGTGCGGACAAGAGATACTCAATCGAATATTCACATTCCAGAATAACATGTAATTATATTATTATTATTAATTTGGACTTGAACAACAAATGCAATGACACCTCACATCATCTCTAAAGCAAGAGCGCCATCTAGTGGCCTCTGAAAATGAGGACACTGTCTCAGCAATCCTACAAGACTGTTTCATGATACTTCACCTAACCATTACTACAGTTTGTTCACTACATATACTGTAGTCCAGAGCTGCGTGTTGGCTGGTGTTTTTCAGTGTCACTTTAATGGCAGAACAGAAACCCAACCCAACCCAACCCAAAACAACAACACAGGACTGACCTCTATGATGAGGGCCACAAACAAGTTGACCCACATGACTGAAGAGATGAACCACCAGATGACAAAGTAGACCTTGGACCATCTGAATGAAGACAAAGTGGCCAACATCAGGTCCATGTGAGACCTCTTCACCCGGGCAGACTTGGCCTTACCCTGTGGTGTATCTGCTGTAGGCCTCCAGAAACACCTGCCAGTTGTTGACCACCATGATGTCAAACAGAACCACCAAAGATGCCTGATGAGGACAGAAGGTTACTCTCGGTGACTCCTGGGGAAATCCATTCCATCATGTCTTTTCTACTCACAGCAAAGTCGTTGAAGTTGTTGGGCCAGTATCCAAGCTGCTCATACGTCCCACAAACGTTGGTGTAGTTAGTCACTGTGCCGTTGTCCGTCGTGTTGATGGAGGGGTAGCTTCAAAAATGCGTCAATTCATTATCAACTCATTAAACAGACCAAGGCTGAGAGAAGTTGCATGACATTCCCTGGACTTTAAAGACTCAAAAGAACACAGATAAGGATCTTCTCAGTCAAGGTGTTTGAACTCACTCAGAGGGAGGTTTAATGGCACCTTCAAACAGCCAGATCCCAAACACAGCAAACACGTAGTAGATGACCTGCAACAGAAAAAGAAAAAGTGTCCAAAAAAAGTCAAGCTAAAAGAGCTGCATTAAAACAAACAAAAAGCATCTACGTTGCGCTGCTTTGCCCCGAGGTTTGCCTCAAACAGGTTTTGAAGCCGACTGCAAAAGTTTTCGAACGTAAACAAACAGTAGAGGCGATAACACAACTATTAAAACATCAGTGAGGAGGCGCCAATACTCGCTGGTAAAAGGCTGAGTATGTCCCAATGTTTAGCCAAACACACATTTGTTTAGTATTCTTCATCCTAAAAATAGAGAGTCCTACATTACCGTTCAGTGTTGCCGTTGCTGTCCATCCATCTCTGAATTGTTCAGACTGAAACCCTCTCACAAAGTCCGAGACGTCGCATTCTCAACAACGTGGTTATAATAAAAATAAGGCTCTCGTTTACATGAACCTGCTCTTCTTCCTCAAAAACCTTTGAAAAATCCCTCATTACTCGCTCATTCAGCTGCTACTTCCACTGCTTCAGTGCGTCAATGCAACGTTCATGAATCCAAACCAAGCTACAGAACACCACCAAACTCAGAAAACTCCTAAGTTTGTCCACAGCTCTGAGAGGGAACACTTCTGTCTACATAATAATGAATACCAAATTACATACCACCAGATAAAAATGACTTGAGCTGCAACATGTATCAACACTGGATTGGACATGAATGTTCAGAATACTGCGCGCAGGTTAGTAGATGAATGAAAATCCCAGCTCACCACCAGCATTCCTGCGAAAGCTCTGAGGTTTTTCAGCAGGTCCAACAGTGTGCTAGCAACCAGAGCCATGAGCTGGAAGGTAAACAAAGGATTAAAAAGTCGTTGGAATGACTTCAATATTTTTCAGTCTTAGTTGTACCTTGATATTTGGGATGATTCGCATGAAGCGGAAGACGATCAACATGTTGATGAAGCGGACCATCTCCCACAGAGACAGTATTCCATGAGAGGGAGGGTCCCTGTAACATCACACCCACATTTGCATGACAATCTCATCCATAGAGTCAGATCTAGTGCTACACCTTTAACCTACTGGTTAGTCCAGCATCAATGTCTTAGACAGTGGTTCTAGCTTGGGGACCTACCGTCACCCTTTACCAGGTTTATATACATGTACATGTTTCTCTAGTCTAGTGTAGATGGAGGTGGTTTTGACATGTACAGAGGAGAGAGAGCCAGTACATCGGTAGGAAGATGTTGAGGTTGGAACTGCCAGGCAGAAGGTGGAGAGGAAGGCCACAGAGGAGATTGATGGAGGTGGTGAAGGAGGACATGAGGTTTGGAGGTTTGAGAGAAGAGGAAGCAGTGGACAGGGGGAGACGGAGGAGGATGATCCGCTGTGACCACCACTGAAGGGAGAAGCCCAAAGGAAAAGAAGAAGGATGAAGTTTCTCTAGTAACGAATGCAGTGCCATCGCTTGTGTCACTGTCTGATAGTTAGACATAATACTGACAATAATAATCCAACCTAGCGAATGGCAGACTGTAGGTGGCATATATGGTGATCTGGAGCGCCTGGTGGAGCAAACAGAAGACATGAGAGGCATCACTCACCAACTTCAACTTCAGTTACAAACTGCGTATTTATGTAAAGTAAAAAACAAAAACATTGAATGACTTGTTAAATAATCATGCTGAGAGCCCATGGAAGGAGATTTACCAGCAGCAGGATGGTGAGGAAGCCATCAAAGATGTTGTTCTTGTAGGAGATGTAGCCTTTCCAGCCGAAGGCAAATATCTTCACACTCATCTCGAACAGGTAGTAGAGGATGAAGCAGAGGTTGATGATCTAGACCAGGAAGAAAGGACGTTCACTCCCACTCAGAACTCTTTCACCGGTGCCCTCCCTTCAAATGTGTACCTTTGCATTTCTGTTGAAATTTTTATATGTTCAACAATTTTATTGTGGCTATTTGCTATTGCTCCTTGCGCTGCTGAATAGCTAGGCTATCGGCTTGGTCCGAAGGCTCCCAGAGCAGATGTACTGTATGACAGATCAAATCAGTGGTGAGCTCTTCAGTCGAATATTATTGCTAGAACTAATGGCCTGATTGAAGGAAGCTGAAGACAAATCTCCACATCTGCAGATCATCGCCATGGCAAGTTCCAAAACACACCTGAAATCAGGTTTGTCATGTGATCACCGCGCAGTCATGGACTCAGCCCGAGGAACACACACTCTGCATTGGGTCACGCACACAACTTCATTAGACCATGGTGAGTCTCAGAGTTTGTTTATTTCCGCTGCATAGCTGAAGCTGCTGCAGCCGCACATCACCTAGTTCCATCATAGTGCAGCTACTAGCTACATGTTAGCTTAGTCCAGCTACTAGGTACATGTTAGCTTAGTCCAGCTACTGACTACATGCTAGCTCAGTCCAGCTACTGGCTACATGCTAGCTAAGTCCAGCTACTGTCTACATGCTAGCTTAGTCCAGCTACTGGCTACACGCTAGCTTAGTCCAGCTACTGGCTACACGCTAGCTTAGTCCAGCTACTGTCTACACGCTAGCTTAGTCCAGCTACTGGCTACACGCTAGCTTGGTCCAGCTACTGTCTACACGCTAGCTTAGTCCAGCTACTGTCTACATGCTAGCTTAGTCCAGCTACTGGCTACATGCTAGCTTAGTCCAGCTACTGTCTACACGCTAGCTTAGTCCAGCTACTGGCTACACGCTAGCTTGGTCCAGCTACTGTCTACACGCTAGCTTAGTCCAGCTACTGTCTACATGCTAGCTTAGTCCAGCTACTGGCTACATGCTAGCTTAGTCCAGCTACTGGCTACACGCTAGCTTAGTCCAGCTACTGTCTACACGCTAGCTTAGTCCAGCTACTGGCTACACGCTAGCTTGGTCCAGCTACTGTCTACACGCTAGCTTAGTCCAGCTACTGTCTACATGCTAGCTTAGTCCAGCTACTGGCTACATGCTAGCTTAGTCCAGCTACTCAGCTACATGCTAGCTTAGTCCAGCTACTGGCTACATGCTAGCTTAGTCCAGCTACTGGCTACATGCTAGCCAGCTATTAACCCCATGATCCAGGTCGTGTAGTCCCACTAAGAAAAATTCCAATTTCTCTCCAGTAGTCGGATTAAGCTGTTTACATGCATGTTAAAAGTCAAAACCATTTAAAGCAATGATTCTCAACCATAGTGCCGGGGCCCCATGGTTTATTCAGGTTTTCCAATTTTCTCAACAGTTTGCATCAAGGGTATATTTTTTCGTTTTTTCTTTAGTAAATTTGATGAATATGACTAGCACCTGCTGTTGGATGGTTCTGCTGTTGGTTGGACGTTTCGATGACAAATAAATATCTTTGTGATGATCACATGGTCTCGTGTCTTTTCACAAGGTTTTGGTTTGTTTACGTGTCAGTAGATTATATATGGTTGTTGATCACAAATGAAATGAAGCGTAATGTATCAGTTCTATTCAATGGGCTGCGGGCCCAGTTGTTATGGGAAAGGTGGGCCCAGAGATCAAAAAGGTTATGAACCCCAGATTTAAAGCTCGAGTTCACCTCCATGTAGAAGTTGTTTCTCTTTGAGGTTTCCAGCTCCGAATTCAGCACCAACACAGTCTGAGGAGAGAAATGAGCTTGATCATACGTTTGTGTTGGAGATCACTCCACCTTAATGATGAAACAAGACATAAAACGGAAATGCAATGCACTATGTCTAGGAGAAACATCAGTGTTTTTTCCCGATGCATTCAATTTTCTTCCTTAAACTGACCCAAACCTTTGCATGAGTTTGTGCTTGTTTTGCTAAACACACACAAGGGCACATTTGAGCTACATGTTGGTCTTCATTTGGACCCTTATAGAGTTAAGTCTGACACATCTACAGATAAATACATTGATATGTCTATTCAGGCAAATAATGCATGCTAATTAAAACATTATAAAAATGTAATTCATTCATACTTATCACTTACTGTGCTTCTGAGACATAAAACAGTACAGTACATTTCAAAATATCATGTAGTATGAAGCAAGAGCAGTAAATGCTACTCACACATATACACATGACGTTGGCTAGAGCCACTGCATTTCCAAATACAGTGAGGTAGTAGTGACTGAAGGCAACCTGAAGTCGCTGTAGAACTGGTGATTCATATTCAGGCAGGGGAGGGTGCTGACACACACACACACAAGCAAACACACATGAACAAACAAACAACAGCTAAAGACTTTCTTCATCTGGAATATGCATAGGAAACTGTACCTCCTTGATCCGATCTTTATCCAGCTCATCGAAAATCTTCATGAACTGCTCTCGATCCATGTGACCAGGTGTGTCATACTGGTGCACCTTCTAGTGAATACAGAGTCCAGATGGCCCAGGAAATGAAGATAGAAAGAGCAGAGGTAAGAATCAACAGAAGCCGTCTCCTCTTTGTCTTCGGCAATTTCCCCTCAGGGGTTTCCACATCAGGTCCTCCACCTTAACCTATCTGGATCATCCAAACCATCAACCCCTCTTCATCTGTCTGTGTTCTGTTATCACATGCATGAATCCCATTGGTTGTCTTCTCCTTTTACCTTGGAGTTTCAAACTTATCAAAGTTAAATGTGATTACTGACCGCTGTGATGGCGGCTCTGTAGTAGCTCTGCATCTGCACTCTGGACATGACCTTCAGCACTGCATCCAGACGAACATGCTCTCTGGAGAAGAAGACAACTTGAAGTCAGCGAAGCCACTTATTTATTGAATGGTCTCTTTATGTTTACATTAGCATGACTATGTGTGTAGCATTTTCTGTATGTCTCTGTTTAAAGCTAGTTGCGTGTGCCGAGGTGTGGTTTGTTTTTAGACAGGTGTATGTTTATCTATCCTGGGAGTACAAGTGTTTTTACATATGTTTTTACTATGTTAAGGCATGACGATGTATGTTTTGTCTGTTCCTGCAGTTAGCATTGGTGCTTACTCTGTGTGTTCGTGGCAGCTGAGGACTTGATACGCTGCTCGGATCCCAAGTCTCCGGCGGATGATGGAGGTCTGGACCGCCATCTGAACAGACACAGAAACATAAAAATCTCCACTTTTGTAGTCACACTTGTTCTCTCTCATATACTGCGCTCAGAGATACTGTAGCACAATTTGCGTGAGACTCCAAAATAAGCAGCCAAACAGCTTGACAGCTTCGGCAGAAATAACGGCAAAATGACTCATTTTCAATTCGTCGTCCTGCGCAAACCTTGACAGTAGCAACATGAAATCCGGGTCAGATATAGACGAGGGCCACAGGATTCTCACTTGGTGGTTATGTTTTCGCTATCTGCTACGGTTTTCGACATAGGCAGAATGAGTTAGCAAAGTGACGTGCAGCTGCACAGCTTGGGACACTGAGAGGGGACAGGGGTGTTGCTATGACAACGCAGCTGACGCCATTCAAAGCGCCAGTCCTCCTCTGACAGCTCATCATCTCCACTATTGCATACGGAGCCGCGGTCGCGAGCATTCACACGCAGGTTCTGCAGAAACTGCATCGTGTAGTTAAGTCAGTTAACACTGAAAATGTTTTCTGTACAGTGCAGGAACCAGTTAGAACCGGCCAAATCTTTTGCTAGATGAACATAACAATGTGTATTACCAGTAAGTATCCTCTGAACTGGTTATAGATGATGGCAGTCAGCAGGTTCATCAGACAGAATGTCCCTAATGAAAAGCACATGGGACACTTCAAACAAAGACCTTCTACTTGTCAGATGCTACCAACACTGCTGCACTCACCAATGACGCTGTAGAGGATGAAGAAAAGGGAGTAGGCTCTGTTGAGGGTGTACGCTGGGATCATGACTGGAGTGGGACAGAGGGATGTCGTGAGCACCAGGGGTTAAAGACACTTTGAAACGGTGAGCAGCGAGACTAACCATCAGGGTTGTTGGCCGTCGTGAGCAACACCAGCAGAGATGTGAGTGCGGTGGGCAGGTTTCGGAAATGCAACTCCCACTCGACATTTTTATCAGGATCCTGACGGAGACAAAGACAAGGATTTCTTGAAGTCTGGCAAGCAGTGATGATGACAATGATCTTGCATAGTTGTGTGCTGCTACACTATACAATTATACAGTATAATGGATTTATTATCTAACATTACCTAACCTCCACAACATAAAGTATTTCATCATAAGTCTACACCACACAATCGCACACTACCCCCATGTTCTTCATAATTGTAGTATTAGTATTACAAAGCGGGTCCACTAAAAACGTTACCTCAGTTTTTGGGAAGAGCAGCATTCCGAGCATGGTAAAGATGGCAAGGTGAAGAGCCAGCAGCAGGATGACACTGTTGGAGAGGGACAGATGTCATCAACCCTTTTGGGCTTGTGCTGTATTGACAAGCCTCAGCAGACAACATTACCACTCTAATTTTGTTGACTGTTAGGGGAAACTAGCTTTTATTTAATAGGGTTTCTTTTATCCAGTTGTTAAGAAATGTGTGTTTATGGCAGGCAAGTCCTTTCGAATGCAAGCTTTTGGACTCTGAGGGATTTTTGGGACAAGGATATGTCTCACGATGGACTGTGACAAGGATGAGCTTCAGTGTCCTCACCCAGACGTCCAGGAATAGAAAAACACAACATTACCTTGCTATCTCTGGCAGCGTCCTCTTGAGGCACTTGAGGGTCTTTTTCATCAGCGAGGAGTTTTGGAGGAGAAAGAATGGACGGAGCAGACGACGCACTCTCAGTTTCTGGTGAGATGGAAGATGGGATTATGATTTGAGTTGTGATGCACCTGGAGATCTACGGGTCCCTATATCAGAGGGTTTGGCTCTCCACCATACAGTCCATCTCCCATTCCAGTTGGGGCCTGAAACCCATTATATTGCGCTGATCTGTAACCCCGCGGAAAGCTCCCATCCTTGCTACAGGTATAACCCACAAACCACGTCTCTCAGTTACTGCTCTGCCCTCCACATGACCCTCCTCTGATCATCCACATTCATCCTGCCGACTGGCTCAATAAGATCCACGATGCCTGTCTCTGTGAATTACCATATCTCAGATGGGAAGGATACGGTTCTGAAAAGAGAAATTCCAGGAGCTGGGTGGAGATCTCAGCGTCTGAGCTGAACCTCATCCAGTTCCCCAGCCATTTTAGACTGTAGATCTAGTGAATTTTCCTCTCTTTGCAAGACAGGCTTTACAAACTCTGCGTCAAATGTCAGCAAATGTTGAAGGTTTCGCCGCGACCCGCTTGGGACATCATCATCGGGAGCAGGGCTGAATGGCTCCTCACCTCGTCACACTCCATGCTGATGGACAGCACCCAGTCGATGATGGAGACTGTTAAGACCACAGTGTAGCTGATCAGCCACTTGTTCTTCCGGAATTCCTCCCAGCCAATCAGGTAGCTCTACAAGCAAAACAGAGAGACCTCTTTACCCCTGGAATCATATACGTTTTCCATCCTCCATTCTGCATGAAAGGACTCCTTGACAAGTACTAAACATGAGCATGATGATCGCCAACTGCTTCCCGGATCTAGTCCCTTGGTATGCCGTTGGTAGTTGCGAAACATATGAACCAGCGTCCAGGTTTGCAGTTGCTGGTTCACCTTCACAGCCAGGTCCAGCGAGAAGACAATGAGGCAGGCCAGCTCGAAGACTTCGGTGACACCGCAGGGTGGCTGCCATGCCGGGGAGCGGCGCCGCAGGTCCGAGGTGACGGACAGAGACGAGGGCCTTTCTACAAATGCCAGCAGCAACACCAACGCGATGGCCAGGCCAATCAGCCTGAACAAACAGATGAGGAACGGTGGTGATGTACAATATCAATAACTCGTCCACTGCCGAGCTGAAGTGAAAAAGTCATCAACAGGTTGGAAGGTCTTCACCTGAGACTAGAGACTAGAACTATGTGAACTCACCACTGACAGATTTTGGAGTAGTACCATCGGTACAGACGCAGGGAGTTGGCGTCCACTCTGTGGTTGATGGACCGATACTAGAAAACAAGCAAGAACAAGTACTCAGTGAAATCACAACACGGGCATCACTCATTGCCGAGACATTCTTGATATTGTCTTTTTGAATGTTTGTCTCCTTAGTAGCAAATGCTTAGTAGCATTAGTCCCTACAGAAGTACCATGAAGTGCTGCTTTGCATATAAATCCTAACCAAGATCTAAGGAAAGTGTTCAAATATATGATAAAGTATCATTTTTTGAAATGTTAAATAATAATGATGAAATAATACATACATAAATATGTGTGATATAACTTTCAGTTTTCAGTGTAAATGAATGTGAAAATAAAGTGAAATTTAGATTTGTATTTCTCTTGATGTCACACAAGTTCAGTTATATGTTATGTGAAAAACATATGTCAAATCTCATTTGTGAACCGCTGCTCCAAATGAGTCTTAACTATCACAGAGATCACAGGTGCATGTGGGTCATTTGTGCTGTTAGGCCGGGACAATAAAGTCTGTTAATGTTTTGAACTTGATTTATTTACTTTTTATGGTATTTTCTTTTTGTAACATTAAACCCACTGGACTGGACTTTGGTCCTGGTCCAAACCAACAAGAATTGAGTTATTAGTTAATGACAATGTACCATTTAAAAGTTTAATTACTGTAAATTCTGGACTATAGAGTGCACCAGAATATTAGCCCCACCCACTAAATGCAAGAAGGAAAATAGATCTATTCCTACATAAGCCACAGTGGTCTATAAGCCGCAGGTGCAGTGGTGCCGTCTGCGCCGTAGAAAGGCTTAAAAATGCATGAGGATCGCTTCTAAACTAGTTTGGAAAACGGGCTCCAGCATGGAGACTGACTCATGAAACAAACTGGCCAATGTTCTGAACTGGAATCATCAACTCCTCACATCTTTTATTGACATTAAAGCGCTCAAAATGTGACCCAAGCACCGACACAACAGCGGGTCTCAGCCGCTGCTTCTCGTCTCCGCTCCTCCAGGAGATCGGCTCTGAGGGCGGAGCTGCGGACACGCGGGTGAAAAGAGCGTCAATAAAACGCCTCTAATTTCATAAGTTTGATGTGACGAGGCTCAATATTTTGACAGCATGAGGCTCTTTCGTCTGGAAAAATCCTTATACAGTGGTACCTCGGTTTTTAAACGTCCCGGAATTAACAAATGGAGTTCGAACAAAAATGTTGAGATTTTTTTGCTTCGGATTTCGAACGAAAACCCAGAACTCGAACGCCCCCGGAAAAAGCTGGAAAAAACTTAACGCGCGCAGACCGATCAGCTGACCCACGACGCCTTGTTATTGTGTATAACGCAACCTCTGTATGCAGACGTGTTCATATTGAGGTGTAAAACCTTTCCTGTCTCCACACTGGACCGTGGTAGAGTGTCACAGGGGAGGTGCTGGAGCGCTCACTCCAGGGTTTGATGTCCTGTTGTGGGCTGGAGCTGGGACAGGGATGAGGCCAGTCTGGGACAGAGCGTGACTTGGTTTATGACTTTGTCACAGAAGCGCACATTCAGAGCTGGACACGCACCAGGCACCTCTTCACTTCTGGAGAGACGTCACTCACTCGGCAACCCCTCCCACATGCAGCGGCCACACACATAGAGGAACAGCGCACCTGCAGCAGACACTCTACATTCACTCCTACAAAAGACTATTTTAAGGCTTGGAACGCAGAATTTCTTTTTCCATTAATTGTAATGGGAAAAATCGATTCAGATTTTGAACAAACCGCTTCTCGAACGGCCGTCTGGAACGGACTGTGGTCAAGAACCAAGGTACCACTATATTAGCCGAGTTGTCATATAAGGGTAGAGACTGCAAGAAAAAAATAGCTGTTTATAGTCTGGAAATTAGAGTAAATAAATAAAATGTATTGTAAATGTTGCAGAGACTTTATCGTCCTCTGGCATTTCAATGAACTGTAGCATTGTCAACTCTATCTTTCTATAATTATTGTACTTTTTGTATGAATACAACAATATTTATCTAATTTACCCAATATTTATATTTACCCAACAACAACTAGCTATTGTCTTGCTTGCCTCGTCTCCTAGTGTATGACCCAGAACAGAAGGATACAGGACATAATTCTCATGGGTGTTTTTAACAAGAACTGTCTCTGCAGAGCACACAGGTGGAAGGAAGTCATCAACAGGTTTCTCATGGGACAGGTGATCAACAGCCCAACTAGAATAACTTGTTCATCACAAACACCCATTGATCCTGTCTTTGCAAATAGACCCGATTAGCCTAGCAAAAAGACAACTTAATATCGGTCATATAGCAGACTGTGACCTCACTTTAGCAGTGTGAAAGCAGAGGACCTCACAACCAAACATCTGAAACTTTACCTCACTTCCTGCTTGATCAAAACTAATCGTTTTTGGTTTGATCATCTGTTTTTTGCAGTGTCTTCTTGTTGCATTTTCTGTCGTTTCAGTCTATGGCCATTATGTTCTCATATTGTAAGAGGTTGTAGTGTATGGTGACTTTGACAGTCACAAAAGGCCTGGGTCAGTTTGAGGTCAGTGAGGTTTAGAAGTGCACTTTTTTTTGCTCTTACTTTACACATCTTTCCCATGATTTTTAAAAGCTACAGCTATCAGGCCTGCATGTGAGCACAAGCCAGAGAGACATATCACCGGGACTTGCTGCACCCCAGGCAGATAAACAAGACCTACCTGTGTCTAACGTCTGAATTTGAGTTACATTTGTTAAGTAAATTCCACTGGGAGCAAGTCAACTAGTCTAGCGCTTATTATGTATTCATATTATACTACTTAAACTCGCCGTAGATGTGGCGTCATGGTACTGGGATCGTAGTACTTTAAGTCATGAAAATGTCATTGTTGCTGTCAAAAACTATTGCGCATTGTAGATCTTGGAGCTCTTGGAGTGTCTGCATGAGAATACGGTGCAATTTTTAAGTAACACAGGCCAAATAAGTAAAATATGAACATGAAACTGTCATCACTGCCTTGTTAGCTCCTGTCACCGTTACAGATGGGTGGGTGCTCTCTTCAAGGACACAGGATGAAGTTCGCTCCCTGCGCTGTCTACAGCGATAAGATGAGCAGGTGATCCATCACCAGCATTTATTATAGAAGAGTTGAGCACCAGGTCAGAGAGATTTCACGTCATTTCTCCTTACTGATCCAGCACCAAAGCGCCTAACAGACTCATTTAAAACCCAATATTATTAAGATGTTTACAGCCACGATTATCACCATGATTATTGCCATCACGGTGTAGGTTGCTTTTACCACCATTATGAAGTGATAACTGAAGCTGCCAGTGCTCCTATTTGCATTAATGTTACTGCTATGGTTCTGATGCAGCCAGTGTGAGGATTAGCATTAGCCCCTGTTATGAGCTGCCACTGATCATAACAAGGGATTGATTCATCTTTTATTGTAAATCGTTCTCCTATAAGGGTATATTCTAACTATATATCCCCGCGCATTTATCTGCTCCCATATTATGTTTGAATGATGCTGTTATGCTGTTGCATCACTGCTATTAATACAATTTTAACTGTAGATATGAAAATGGAGACTACTATTAATATCACTATGATCTACATGTAATTATTTTCACTGTTTTTGCTATTTCTAACATTAATAATGCTAACGCTGTTAGCGCTACTTTTTGTTTTCGTACTTCTTTCCCTCGAACTACTGCCACAGCATTAACATAATTATCACCACAAAAGAACTTACGTTTTTCGGTGATGTTTTTTTCACTTTAGGAAATGTTGGTAATGAAACAATAAACCAAGGACAAAGTTTTGGTGGTGTTCCGGAGGACCCTGTGGACCACGCTAATATAGATTTTTTGCTGGCTTGTGCAAGCGAGTAATGGAATGCTACCGCCATTAAAGCTCATACAATTCAACTATTAACAAGGGTTTTCTATAGATAAATTGTAGGACAATAATACAGGCTAAAAATAACATTATGGGTGGAAATGAATTGCTTAGAAGAGGTGTGATCTCTCTGACTTTTTGTATTACAAACACCACTGCTGTTATCATCATCATAGATATTAACAGTTTATACAATGTATACAGACAATATACCATTACTATACAGTGAGCACATATTTTTGCTACTGAAGCTGCAGTCCTGGTTGTTGAGGATCCATGCTGTGATATATATATAGAACAGGTCAGAGTCCTGTGATTATGGGAATACATCCTGCTGTTTCTGGGCTACAAAGCTGTTTTTGTTTTGAATTCTAAATTATTACTATAAATATTATAATATCAATAGCTCCATCTGTCAACATGACCGATCTTTTTTAAAACCCGCAGTTCATTTCAGCTTTGCATGAGTCCTATTCAAACCCAGAAGGCAGTATTGAACTCACCTTGATGGCATCTTCTATGAAGACTACAGCCTGTTGGACCGAAAGTTCCTCATCACCTGTGGACGGAGCACACAGTGAGAGTCCGAAAACCATCTGGGAATGATTCTTCTCTTTCAGGGCAAAAGCAGCAGTGAAAATCTTCCACAGGTCACGACCCCAAAAGATTCATTGAAGTCAAACCACATGTCTAGTTCTACTAACAACTGTAGAGTCGCAGTCAAAATCGAGACATGCTGTCAAACTGTAGCAAAGTGGAACAATGTCTCTTTTAAAGAGGCACCTGAAGAGTGGGAGTGACTATTTGTCTGACAATTTCAGTGTTCAGCCAGAGGCAAACTGGCAGAAAACAGAAACTGGAGAGCAGCAGTGAGGGTGTGGTCTTGTGAGTGTGCTCACAAGATCTACTTCCAAAACACATCTGGACAACGGCTAGTAGTGAATGGCTGGAATTTTTGACACCCTGTCACATCAGACTCATTTGCATGTCATTCAAGAATTTTCACAAAAAGACGGGATAGTAGCAATAATCTCACCCGACTTGCGTGTTTGACAAAAATGGCTGGAAATCAGAAAACAAACATAAAACAGAAGCCAAGACTGAACAAATTCACATTGTTGAGCGGTGAACACAGTCAGAAACCCTGACATCCTTTTTTGCTTTTTGCTAGTCATTTCCGTTTTCATTTCAGTCACTTCACTTTTGATGATATTGCAGCACGTCTCCATGTGGTCAGTCGTTTAAAGTTTGAGAGTCAACTCTAAGGCGTCACATCAATTTAGGATTGCTCAGACTTGGAATTGATTTTATTCCAAGACATCAAACAATCATGTGAGACATGGGTCCGACCAGCCAAATGACATAATCTGGTTCATTGTTCCTTTTGAAGGACTATAGTGCACCAACGATCTCCCAGTGTTGCACTCCTTGTGTGATTGAGTCACAGCAGGGTCTTGCAGGAGACTCTGACATGCAAGACAGGGCATAAGCTCCCTGGAGCCCAGGTGCTTCTGTAGATGTTACAAGCTCCTATCCGCTAAGCAGCTATGTTTTTCTTGTGGCCTGAACCATGCGGCCAACATATGGACTGCTGCCAAAATATTGACCCTCCTCACATCAAACCAATGAAATCACAGGCGTGTTATTGACCTTAAAGCGCGCAAAATGAGCTGCAGATCACGTGATACAATCGCACCACACCCTGCCATGATCCTGCAGCCCACGATGTGTCGGTTGTAGGAGTGAGCCAAACTATAGGTTTACTTTGTGTGGCAGGATGTAAAGGCAGCCACAGCCATCCTATCTCTCATGCACAGATGCCTATGAAGTGACTCTTCCTCCTCTGTTTATTTTACAAGTGACTTCTGAAACTCAAATGTGTTGATCCAACTCAGTTGGATCAAAAAGCTATGCTGCAGGCTGCAAGATTTACTTGCTTTAGTCAGAGCTAGCACCACGCCATTGGGGACCATAGTCACAGGGATAAAGGGATGAAGGGCCCAGAGTGGCTGTAAGAAACTCCACAGTTTCCACATGGAGGTACTGGCTCTGGACTTATAGCTGCTCTTATCTGTGACCTTCCTCTTCTAGCATTCCTGTCATGAGTTCTTTGTCACTGAGAGGGATACAAAATGCCATTGCGTTGTTGTGTAACAATTGTAGCCTTATCTCAATATTTGCAGATGCATTAAAGGTCAAAATGTATAGTTTCACAATAACATTGTTAGATTTTAAGCGACGGTAGTCCAGTAGTTTTAACCCTTTAGCTATGGATCAAAGTTCCTAAATAAAAGGCCTCATGTCCATATAGAGGGAGCCACTGTTGTGGTAAACAAAAACAAGTTAACAATATGTATTTGTATACATGTACATACTATATAGAGGTGTACACTACATGATTAAAATGTTTTATAACATTGTAGATTGGTCTTCACCCACCGAAACATCATTAGCTGAAGATAGTAATTATGACAAACCGTATTTTAATTCTGTAAGTGTTGATGTTCTGTGTAAATACCAATGCGATTAGTTGGTTTTACCTCTTTGCTTACCATTCAGATTAACACAGGCAACCTTTTACTCCGCCCTCGCGCTTAAAAAACACTGATGTACTAGTTGAAATAAATTTGATCAAAGTAGTGCCATTGTAAATTCGGCAGCTATGACAAGTTAAGAAATGACCATCCGTGAGAGTAATAATCATTATTTAATTCTTACAAAATTGTTCCTGTTCACTCATTTGATTTCGAGAAAATGTCTTTATTTAGATTCAGATGAAACATTTATACCATTCTAGCATTGCTTTATTCTTGCAGCTGCTGAGTATTACGATGGCGATGCCTTTTGTCGTGAGAGGAGAACTTGTTCTACTCCAATTATCCTGATCATAACTACAAAATAAATGGCAACAATTGAGTGTAAGGGCATGACATATTGTATATTTATGTATAGTATAATATAACCAATACTAATTATGTCCATGATTGTATTAACTGTGAGGCACGTAGTAGGTGTGTTAAAATGAAACCAAATTATGCCTGACACCACACATAACACTGAAAGTCATTTAGCCTCATCTATACACCGTGTTGAAATGTCTACATTCATTATTTCAAGTACAACTTCTTCATCTTCTACTTTATCTCAGAGTGCATTCTAGTCGCGAGGATGATAGATGTGAGTTGAAAAAGTACTTACAGAGTGTGACTAGTGCCCTAAACTCTGGGAAGATTCGGAAAAAGTTGTCCAGTGCCGCAATCATTCAGAAAAAGTAAAATTCCAATCTAGACGCAGGAATCATAGTTTAGGAGAGCCACTGCAGTCGGCTGCGTCAGTGATCTCACGGGGACTTAATACTGAGGAGGTAACTGCAGTCACCCACACCGTCCTCACAGACAAATATGTACACACACAGATCAAACCACCCAAACACACAAACCTAAGCTGTCAAAATGCATTCAGACACACACTACATATAATTGGCAATATTAAAAATGTTAATGATAATAAATTATCTTAGCAATATTTTTGCTGAAATATCACAATACTTGCGTGTTCAGTACTTGTGTGATATTCTCTTTTCTTCTTTTTTCACAGTGGAGTTATTTTGTTGGTTAAGGGAGCAAGTCATTCCTCTGTTGGGGTGCAACATTTAACAGAAAGTCTAACTGGACTGATGTCATGACAATGAACACAAATCACATTTTGCCCCTAAAAAAATTGATCTTATTACAATATATCGCAGTGTATCACCACTCCTATATCCTGGTACGCATCATAAGTTCCCTGCCGATACACAGCCCTATGTTGCATGCATCACTGGATGAATAGGATGCCTCTTGCACATAGTAACACAACACACACGGGTTTGTTTCCACAGCTTCATTCAACGCACCTCCTTGAAATAGTTTTGGAGTCGCGACGGATTAGCATCGTGTAGTGGTAATGACAAAATAATGACTCTTTGATTTGAGAATTTGCTTTGAATGAATTTCAAAACTTCATTATATAATTATTAAACTGAGAAAACCAAACAAATACTACTTTCAGCTATTGCCCTTGAAGGCTAAAGAAATAACAAGCAAGAAAAAATAACTCCATGAAAACATGAACTAGCTTTTAAACAAACAGGTCCAAACCTTTCTGTTAAATAAATAGCTCAGGTGAGGAGCAGCAAATCAGTTTGGCATCTGTGACAGATGTTTGTGGTTTGTTTGTTTTTATTTAATGTCACACCATAGACACTTACAAGACATGATAAAAGTGAAACTATCATTGGCGTTTGGAGATGGAGATGGAGATGGAGTGCAGCGCAGTGTGAACAACACCCAAACAGGACGTACGATGCAATGAACATTGAAACTGTCGCCGTCTACAGAGGTGAGATTTGATTCCAAAGGACATACAGTTGTACAATAGACCTCTTATAATCAGTTAGTTGGGGCTTCAATTTAAGGGTCATTTGTAAAACAAAATAACTCCTGAATGCCGGACTGACATGATCAATATGTGTACTTAAGCACTGCAATCCACTTTTAGCCGTATCAAATAATACACACAATAACATAATAACACCAGTATATTAAAGGTCACACTGTCCAGATTACGGAGGATCTTTAAATTGTTTTGACAGTTGAATATTGCATTTTACTTGCCTTTTTAACAGATGCCTCTAATAAATAATGGAAACAAAAAGCCAAAACCTTCACCGAGATCATTTTCTGTTACAGTAGGTGATATGGAAGTTGAAACATTTTGTTATCACATGCTTGAAGCAGGTGCCACATTCTCTATTCTGGCTTAGCTAGAAGTACTTGTTTTAAAATGCTGCTTCCATGCCTCACTGGCAACATGAAGGTTTTCAATAGTCTCTGCCAGATGAGCTCCAATCCAGCATATACAATACCGTGGTTTATTTAACTGGAGCGCCTTTGAAAGCCTGAAGAACAGATAACGTTTCATCGGTGGTTAGACTGTGAACAAGGCGCCATCCTGTGGACAGTGTAGATATGGTTCTCAGGTAAAAGTAGGCTGCCAAGTTAGTTGCAATTATTTTTAAATTAATTTAAAATATAAATGTAATTATGTAATTTTGTTTGGGTGGAACGTGATTCGTCTGGACTAAGATTCATAGTACAATGATTCATTTAAATTGACATTTTTGTGACAAAACTCGCTCACAAACTGGGAACTATTCATTTGGCTGTAGATACTTTCAGTTTCACTGATGTTTCCAGTATATTGTTCAGATGAATGGCATGTTGTTGTCATGTACAGGAAGAGGTTTAACAGCTCAGCTGGAATGTCCCCTGGTCCCTTAACCAGAGCTTGGATTGGTCCATTTATGGAAGGTGGTTTACTGGATCACTTCATCCACGATATTTTCAAGTCCACTCTTCAGTTTGAGCCAGTTATACGTCTAAATAAAAAATATTACACATATATCAAAGTCCCCGATGGTGCCAAGGCAGAATGCGCGAATGAAGAATAGTGATAATAAACAGTGTCAAAAAACACTTGGAGAAAACGTCCCCCAGCGACGTGACATGAAATAATCTGCAATGGTTTTAAACAACGCATATTTACCCCGGGGGCGACCAGAGAACCGGCGCAGTGCTGATTTGTTTAGTTTGTAGCTTCTCAAGCTCTGATTTTGTACACTTCCGCCGTCTGCTGACGTCACGGCATGCATAGAAAACATCAGCTTCAAAGTAGGAAGTTTGCACTTTAACAGTAACCTACGAGCAACCAGACACACCGACTATGTTCCGAACTCTCAGTACACCGTGGTCTCTTACCTGGCACCGCCTGGACGCTGCACGCCTCCGCTAAAGCCGTGTAGGACATTCGCCGGTGGCCCGGAGGAGCCCCTGCGCGCGCTGAGCCCCGCCGGGTGCCATAGTCCGAGGGCTCCGCGTTCACACTCTCCCCCAGCAACCTGTCGGACTCCATTCAGCTGAAGCGCTCCTGGTTATCAGCTGGATGTCTCCGACATGTTCGTGGGAATGAGGAGCTTCCGACTGAGTTTTTGGGAAGTCGCTCTTCCTCCTCCCTGCACAGTCACTTCACACTGACTCCTCCTTCGCTTGTCAGACCGAGGCTCCAAAACAGGACGCCGGTTCGAATCCACACGCCGACTCTCAATCTGCGCATTATAATTTCGTCAGCTTTCATAAATATTTTTTCTTCTTCTCATGCTTTATATTACGCTTCTCTATTACAGTCTATCAGCTTGACTGAAGAGCTGTTTTCTGGTTGAAACTCCGCGGCAATGACGTCGCCAGGTGGAAGGCCGCGCCCACTCGATACCTATCGAGCCCAGACGCTCGCGCGCGCACACTGGAGAAAGCTTCTCTGGAAGGCAACACGGAAATGTCGGTGGTCGTGGTTTGATTCTCGGCTTCTGTGTCGGAATGACGGAGTAACATGTACCGAGGGGGCAGCTGAAGACTTCTGCTGACTGGAGGCTTTCAGGGAACGTCGGACGAGCTCGACTTCCAGCATGTTTTCAAAGAAGACAGCGGAGGTATGAAGACGTTAGCAGATGTTGAGCCGCTTAAAAACTGTATTTCAGTGCCGTGATTTAAAGATAAGTCTTCAAAATGCTTCCTGCGAAATCATTTCTGCTCACTTGTTCAAAGCCCATATCTGTGTTCCAAATGTTTATATGTCTTTTAGAGGTGTAGAATTAATTTAAAAACCCCTTGTACAACAAAGACAACGACTAAAACGTTTTATTTTGTATTTTTACTTAGCTGTTCTTTTGTTCTCTTTTGTCTTTTTGACCTCCAATTTAGAGGGAAAAGCTGAACAGCATTACAGGCATGTCAGACTTTAAAGCATCCCCCAAGCGCTGTTGTCAAACACAAGGCACCAATGTTGTTTTTGTGGCCCACATCAGGCTGTGGAAATGTAGTTCTCGACTGTTCAAAGGATATTGAGTTTGTTCCCTTTAATTTGGCACCTTTTTTCAATGAGTTTGAGACCCGACTCCAACTTTTCTGACACACTGTGGTAATAAATCCCTTCATGTTACCCAGCCTTACTGAATAACCACCTTGCTGAATCAGAAAATAACCTCGCCCGAATCCGATCTTTATCTTCATGAAACATACCAACCACTGGCCCATAGAAGTTCTGTCTTGTTTGTTTGTTTCACAACATCTATTGTGTTTGTCGTGCCTTTATTTAAAATCAGATTCGATTAAAAAACGCGTGAACACATACTTATCAGAAGTCGGCAGCTGTACCACTCAGTTTTGTACCCTCCACATATCAGTATATTTCCTATTTTATTGCCTGTTTTCTGAGGGCAATGTCATAGACCCTTGTCCCATCACTTGCAAACACAAGGGAGGCTATACCTTTCTAGTCTTACATAGTTTCCTTCTAGAGTCCTGCATGTGCTGATCCTCGTGCTTGAAAATTAATGCTCACAGATGAAGCTATTAAGAGCACCTTTTCTGAAAGAAATAACTCACAACAATATAGATACAAATATATCCCAACAGCATTATGACTCACAGTGTATTCATTTGTGACTCGGCTATCGCTGTGAACTCAGTAGACCTGTATGTTTTATTTCATTGTTAATAAGTGACCTTTGCCTCTCATTATCTTTTAAAGGTTCTATGTTCTTTCACATCAGGCACAACAAAATTAAAATTGTTGTGACGACTTTCAGCTACTTAGGAATTCATACTTCAAGTGTCTCGTGCAGCTGTCTGAAGTTTGATGTTTCACTTGACATTTACATGTTATTGCCCAGATGTGACTTAACAACAGCAACATCATACCACTTGCTTTTCAAATTAACATGGTAAAAAAAAATATAATCAAACCTTCCAGATAACTGTGAAGCTTAAGCACTAAACCTTAATTTGGATCCACTCACTGAACTAAATGTAGAGCAGTCGTTGAACCAAATTATCATCAGCCTTCAACTCTCACAGAGGCTGCAAGTCCTGACCCGTCCTGCAGTGAAACCAACAACTCGCTTGGCCCTGTTTTATTTGTTGTTGATCCTGTGTGTGTCCACTCCTCTAAAACAGCAGCTCCGCCCGTTTACTGTTAAGTCTACAGTCCACATGCAGAGATAAAGGACAGAAGTGGTGTCTATTGAGGTGGTAAATCTTCAGAAGGGACGGAAAGATAAGAAAGACAACCTGCTAAAATTCCCTCGGGGCTAGCTTTAGCCCAGTGAAGACCGGATTCCTTCTTGACTTCATGTGATGTTTAGGCTACAAAAGGGTTTGATCCCCAAACTGCAATAATGATGATCTATGTTTGGAACAAATCAGAGGTCATTCATGACACCACCTGTATTCATGTTCAATACAACCACTGAAATTATCGTTTTAGTTTGAGCCTCAACATTGTTTCATCTCATTAGCCTCCCTATAAAAAGTGAAGCTGAAATAAAACTCAATAAAAAATGCTGAGCAATTTTCTGTTGTTTAGTGAAGTGAGGATCTCACAAAAACAAGAAAATTAACTTTTAGTAAAGTGGGTGAAGAAGAAAAACAATTAGCATGTAATATGACATTTTACGTATTTGTTTATTGTTGTTACATTTATTACAAACTATTTAAGTCTACTTAAAAAAAGCTAAATTGGATTCTTTTTTCAAACAGGATCTGGGAGTCCTCAGGTGTCATTGCAAGATCTCAATATTCTTAGTAAGAAAACTGAACAAATTCAAATCGACATCGCTGTGTAATGGAATGTGATTTTTCAGTTGCAAAGGCTGTGATTTTAAGAGCAAAAACGTGCCGCCGAGCTGAGGCGTGCTCCACAGAATCGCGGTAGAAAACTCTAGCAATCTGCTCCTCCAGATCTGGTGGCCCAATCCACAAGTCACGGAGACTCTGTGCCATCACTTCAGCGGAACTGTTCCACAACAGTCGCAGAATATTTGGACTGGCCGACCCATGTCTCACATTTGTTCTCTTCATTTGGTCAAGACAAGTATAAAGCTTGACTGGCTTTGTCATTGCACTGACACATCAGTGCAGTGCGTGATTCTCTGATACAGTTGTGAACTTTGAAAATTTACTGGATCTTCTTTGCTTTCCATGGACTGACTCCCAAAGTCGATCAGCCCTACTGGGTTACATCTCCAAATAGCCGCAACTCAACAGACTGGTTTAGATGTGCTTTGAAGATGAAGCTGCTTATGTGGTTAAAATAATGTTTCCCTTGTTGGAGTTATGGTCTGTATAGGCTCTCTGCCTTCAATACTCTAGCTTACTGTCTGATTCACCTGCTCAATGTATCCTGTGTGGGTTGGTTGCATTGGAGCTGTTCAGTTTCACCTGGTGTATGGCACTTACTCACCCTGAGCAGTCTTCTTTAATCTTGCTCCTTTGCTGCGGCAAAAAAAAAAAAATCTCTTATCACTCTGTGTAACGTGTAGCCAGTCTTTGACCATTGTCAAGTTACCTTTGTGTCTGTGTCTTCCAGAAGTTCGAGCTGTGGGGCAAACGGAAGGGCAGATCCTCACAGCCCCTTCTTCCTCAGTTGGTAATGTCTAGCCATATTATATTCCTTTGACTGTCAATTGCCATCTTAATGAAAATGAATTCTTAATTCCATTATGATTTATTTGAATTTATATTCTGAGCTCAGTTTACATCTTCGCGGCTTTGTGCCATGCATGCACAGTAATTGTAGTGTTTTATGTCTCGTTTTTTTTCCCTTAACAGCCCATCCCAAGAAGCTACGACTACGTCCTTGTTGCTGACAAGATAGACGACGAAGAGGACCAGAGAACCCTCAGGCAGAAAGCCTTCATTGAGCAACTGGAAAAGAAGAACATCAGCGTCACAGTGTGTGCAAATACTCCTCATTCTGTTTGACTGTGGAATTAACATCATTGTCTCCATGTCTCTGCTTAGAGAGTCGTCCATGAAGAAAAGATATTTTTCGGCCTTCGAGCTCCAAAAGAAATATTTGACGATTACCAGTACCTGCTTAAAGTGTCAGACTCTTGCAACTGGTGTGGTGATGATCGGAGCAGCGTTAACCAAGCTACTAGGTAACACGTGCACACACACTCGGGCTGCTACCAACCTTTGTTCTGACATTCAAATGGACCTCCATTTAGCAATTGAGGACAGGGTTTCCTCCCTTTTTTGAAGGGGGACAATCAAAGATATTGTCTATGGGGAGAGAGGACAAAAGGAAACAACATAGTGTCCTATTTTACTGCAAATGGAGTGAAATTGGAGAATACCGCAACCATCTCTCCCAAGCGCTGATTCTGGCTCTGAAGTTAAGTTACTGGCTCTGAAGTTAAACTAGCTGATCAGTCAGCGCAATCGCTGTGTATAGAGAACAATATATCAGTCTGAACGGCTCCTCACTACCTGTCAGCTTTGCCTGCTCTTCCTCTGCTGACAGCAGAACCAGAAGGCCAAAAGAGATTCCTACGCCACCCCTAGTCATGGAGCTGCATTACTCATTCCGCTTACTCTCCACTGCATGTAAACCGGGAACGTGACGCTATCACACTCTGCGGCTTAATCTGACTATTACCATAGTTGGGCTGCTTTCTTCTTGTAACCATACTCACTGAGATATTCATAGCATCATACCAACAGTATGGGAGATGTTGAAAGACAACATTTAAAATGGTCTGTGAAATGCAAAGTCCCTTAGTGTTGTGTTTTGCCTAGTTCTGAATGTCTTTAAAGTTGTGTGGACATGTGGTGGTTCGACACATACGTCTTAATGGCAGAAAATTGTCTTGTGGTTTGAGTGTAATAATACATTCAACAAGTGAATCATTTTCCGCTGAGCCTGTGGGTCATTTTGGTGCTAGTGAACCAATTCTTTCTCTTTCTCTCAGCTTATAGAAAAAAATGCAGCAATATGTGATTGGTGATTTCCCAGTGTGACAAGCATCTTGTCAGAAAAGGTTTGTGTGGATTCAGATCATAAAGCTGTAAAGCACTGTTTTCTTTTCTTCCAGGATCAGGATTGTTCACTTCATCCTCAACAACACCTTCATCAATACAGGAGGTACGTTGGATCAGTAATCATATGAAGGCTTTCAATGGATCACCAGTGTTGATCCAGAGTCTTCCACAGGCTGCATGTGACTAGTGGAAGCCAGGACACACATGGATTAGAATAGGTACAGGTGGGCTGTAGATAGAACTGATGGAATTTTCCACATCTGTCCTGCTCTGCGAAGTTTTTGCGACAATATGGAATATCAATATTTCTGCGCAAAATATTTTTTCCCCGCACTTTGACGCCAGCAAGATGTGCCATCGTATCCTTGGCAAGCCAAGCTCAAGCGTGTCTCCTGCTCAACAGAGCAGCCGAGCAAACACACCAGTTTAATACTCCTGACAAGCTTCTATGTTCAAACTCCCACTACTGTCAAGACCAAGGAGTGGTTGCTGGATTCACGTAGCTGATGCTAGCATTGGGCGTCCATTGACCATGGACTGCATTCATAATATAGATACATAACAAAAGCCAAAAGCCAGAGTTTCACGCCGGTTATGAGAGAAGTGGCAGCCCTGTGCTAACATGTTAGCGCTCTCTGCTAACTGTGACTGTGTCTTCTTGCTTTAGAGGATTGTAGATACTGGAATAACACCATCTATGCCATGGATGTGAAAGTAGTTAGATATTGATTATTTAATCCAGCTGCATCTGTGCATTGCTCTGTGATGTGTGAAGTGTGTTCTCTTGTTTTCAAGAGGTAGGATCAAATAGAAACTTGGTCCTGGAAGTTTAGTTGTCTATTGCTCAGACCAATTTTCGCATAGCCAGAAACATATAAACCCTGATGAGCAAAAAATATATTTCACTTGCAAACTTGTCTTTGCTGTTGAAACGGTTCTGAATGGTGAAATAGAGTGATAAGTGGCCTTAATAGTGAGGGCAAAATTTTTAAGTAGGTCAATTACAAACACCTAGGTTTCAAATTATCAGGAAAAGATGACTGAACAGAAGAGGAGAAAGAATTATGAGGCAGCGAGGGAAAGTAGCATACGCTACATGTGGGGATCATGACAGTGTAGCAACAGAATAGGAAACAGTATTTTGTTGTAGGAGTGTGTGAAGATGGAGTCAAACTGGAACATGAGCCTGAAGCTACAGGTGAAGCGGTTCAAAAGTTCCATGAAAGGTCCGTGAAAGATTCGTGACTGGTTCATGACTGCTCCTTTCATGGACCGCTGCAGCTCTGCAGGGGTAATTTAGTCCCCCGCAGTGTCGATGGAGTCATGATGAATGTAGACGGTGCTTATAGTACCTCAGTCAGCAGGATGAGAAAGAGGAGTTCTGGTGAAGCTCGATGAGATGGTAAAGCACAGAATCAAGGGAATAGTGATAGCAGCAGACAGAGGGATCAAGGTGATGAGTCACTCCATGACGATGCAGGACAGAAAGTGTACCAGGGAGCAAATGTTTCGCTCACGCTTGGTACAGATTAAAATGGTTCATGTTCAAGATAAATGGTCATATTCAGGATAAATCTACTGGGCAGTATGTCCGTGATTGTCATCTACACCAAACTGTCCGTTGTGACGTTCAACTGCTGCGCATCATGGAAAACAAACAGAATCCACTCCGCCTTTGGACCGTGGTGGTGTTTAGGAAATAATATGTGCCCCCTTCCTTCACAACCCAAAATATTCTTCCTCATCTTTCAGGTAAAAATAAATAAACGCAGTTGAGAAGTCTTCCTATGAGGTTCATCAGTGCAGCAATTCGGTTATGATATGGCGAGTCTTTGTTCCTGCTGAAAAAATGAAAGTGTTTTAAGGTGTTTTCATATTTGTAATGGTTACTGGTTACATCCTGCTGTACTCTGTGGCTGAAAAGACATTTTATTTCTTTCAGAGAATTTACTTGAACTTCTGGAGAAAGATGCTTTTGAGACCATTTTCTGCCTCCATGAGGTAAGCCTTCTCTCAGTCACTAATCTGGGTGCAGTAGCTCCATAGCTGGCTTTGGCAGAGAATGTATAATGATGCCCTGCAGTTTTTCATTAATCAGTCGAGAATTGGAAAGTGTACCAAGATCAGATTTTTCTAAATCAAATAATTCAGGTACAACAATCATTTCTATTGCCACTTACATTCACGCAGGGAATATGAATCCAGTTTCTTTTATGGAGTCGAAAAATGGTGACATGTAGCCATTCCATCTACAGCCCACGATATTTGAGTTGAGGGTGAAATTCCAATGAGTAGGGAAGAACATACTAATACACTCAAGTATCACAATACTTGATTTCCAATGTTTTTGCAGAAATATCGTAATACCCGATTGGTGGTATTGTCTTCATATTATTAAGTCGGCTATATGAATATTTCATGCATAGATACTTGGATGCGTCACTGCATTTCTGACGTGTTTAATACTAACATTTTCTTTTTGTACACTGGAGTTATTTTGTTGTTCAGGGAAGCGATTCATTGCTGTGGTGTGTGTGTATTTTTCTGTGCTTCAGAGGAGAGAACAGAAGGAGTTGAGGAACAAATGGGCTCGATGGACAGCGCTCTTCACCAACCAGCCAGTTGACGATGTCAAGTCAGTGTCCCTGTTGGTCCTTCTGGATCTTTTTTTTTAGAATCAAAATAAACTCTAATGCTAATGACACTGAGCAACTTAAACTAAACAAGAGAGTGATGTAAGATGTTTTTTCCCTGAGGTGAAGAATGGTAATGAGGAGCTTGTTCCTAAGAATTTCTCCTTGGTTCTAAGCAACAAGGAAATCAACCTTTGGAGTCATCCATATACTGTGTACCAGAATGCAGCACCCATTTTTTTTTCTTAAATGTTACTCGTCTTGCTTCTACACAAACTCAGAGCAGAAGCAGAAAACGACACACATGTCCACAGACTCACACACACTGTGACTGAACATGCAGTATCTGTTAGATTGTATGTTGGTTTATTTCAACTGTGGTGAACTACTGAGACACATTCGCTCAGTTTGCAAACTGTTAGATATTTCTGCTTGTTGTTCTTTATAAAATGACGAGAAATCAGTGAACTTGAGATCAAGGGAAATTTTACTTCGAAGGAGTCAGAGTTCACAGAAGTAACGCTGGTTTACAACAGCGAAGGCTGACTGGAGACTGATGCTTAGAGGTGTCCTTTATACAGCGAGTCCACATTCCTGCCATCCGAGAATGTTGAGAGGCCATCCTCCAGTAAGGAGACGCGTGCATTTTGGGAAAAGCATTAGCTTAAATATAGAAACTAAGGGGCCTCTGAAATGCAATGCGGACATCAGCATGTAAGCATAGAATTACAAGTAAGCAGCAAATCTCTTCAGTTCAAACCTAAAGGGTAAACCAGGGGTGAACCATAAATATGATCAATCAATCACATTTTCTTTATCATTTCCCTCCTGTTTATCATATTTATTACACAAAGGAAGTCATCATCTGTATACATCTTCATTTGATTTTCTGTATCAGAGTCGTTAATCCTTGTGGAGAGACGACATGCAGTTCCTTTGAAATTCGTTGTCCTTTTATGGTTTGTAGTGGAGTAGGAAAGGGTTGTGATGTGCCATTGGTTGAAGTGGTCACAGTCCTTATTTCTTTTCACTGTCCTGGTCCTTTGAAGCGGTTGCAGTTCTTATTCCTCCTCACTGTCCTGGTTCTTCTGGGATATCTCCTTCCCGCCCAGCTCGACCTCACTCTTGGGTTGTTGTTGAAGTTGGGTATACAGGTAGTTACGTTCCACTGACTTCGCGATGATCCTTTCAGTCAGGCTTCGAAGACATGGAATGCAGCAACAACCTATGAGAGCAAATACAAGAAGAGCGGCCAGTATCGATAGAAAGAGGTTTTTGATATATCCTCCCCATATTCCAAACACTTTGGTGAACCAGTTGGAAAATGTATCATCGATACCACTGTTTTTAGCCACTTCTTCTGATAAAGACTTGAGGTCTGCCAGGGCTCGGGAGACACTTCCTCCAGGAGCTGTGTTGTTAGGAATAAAAGTGCAACAATGACCTTTAAACATAGAACAGACTCCACCTTTTTCTGCCATTAAGAAGTCTAATGCCATTCGATTTTGCCATGTCATGAGAGATGTTGGTGCTAGTTGATCTCGAAGTCCTTTAATACCGATATAAGTAAGGTTTATCAAACGCTGTTGGTTGTAATAAACATAGTTAATCCAAGCTACATTTTTATTTGTTTCAATAATAGGTCCTGCTACTGGAATGGCTGCAGTCCATCCAGCAGCAATCTCACAACGAGCTTTGAATTGTGATGGAATACCTCGTGGTACACCAATTGCGTCGATATAAGTTTCAGGAGCATAAACAGATAGTGTAGGTTTGACAGTTAAATACATTGGATTTCAGCCAAATTTATTATCGACTCAAGATATCCAAAATCTGTCACGCTTTTTTATGCTTTGTGTTGACCCAAGTGTTGCGTCCAATGATGCAGCAAAGATGTTGTTTCAATTGCATGGAGGATCACAAAAGTACACTCCTGCTTGCATGTAGGTGTATGGTAGTTGAATATGTTGGCAATATAAGTAACCATAGAATTGTAAAGTCAACAGATCAAGTTCGAATGTTGTTTGTTGGTTTTCGCAAGTGCGCAAGAACACTACTGGGCATTCTTGTTGATCATAGGTGTTTTTAATTTCCCTGTAACTAGGAGTCTCCCACTCCCTATAACAGTCCCTAAGATTAGCCACGCTCTCGCCCAATTTTGCCACACTGCCAACCCCATCATCCGTGGTTTTCTTCTGCCAGAGGACCGTCTGCACGATCTATCCCGTTCGTACACCGGACCTTTTAGACTAACTGGTCTTGTCAGATGGGGATGCTAGGAAACTGTCCCTTAGTCTTGTTCAATTTGTGTGGGAGCTCTTTTACAGTGAGTGTTAGGTATCCAAGTTGACCTTTCCTGAATTTTAACAGCTGTGGGTGTAGACAATACAACCTTAAATGGTCCCTCGCAACGCGAATTGTGCCAATGTTTTCTTTTTGGTGACTTCACAAAAATCTAAAAGGGGATTGGATTTTTCTTCAATGGAGCTATCTTCTGTCCTGTAGGATCGATAGGTATTTGTGTTTTTGCTGTACAATCTGCAAAGTTGTTTCCTTTTGGTAATGCATCTTGTTTGTTAGTATGTGCTTTACATTTACAGATTGACACTTGTTTAGGGAGAAGAACAGCTTTCAGTAGTCGTTCTAAAAAGTTTTTATGTTTTACAGGTTTTGTGAGTAACGCTCGTTCTTTTCTGATCTTTTCTAATCATTTTAGGTGAGCTTGTGGTGTTGCAGTAGTTACTCAGTTCAGTGAAAGCTTACTTTAACTATTACTGTACTGAATTCCACTGTCATCAGGTATTGACCACTGCACATTTTTAGCATGATGTCCCAGATCAACAGAAAAATCTTTTCAATGTCTATTGTTTGTGAAAATTGTGTTTGAAAGTTATTTTCATCTGACTCTGAATAGAAGGAATCTACTCCTCCCTCCTGTTCACCACAATGTGGTGACATACTGTAGTGCAGTCATGCTTGATACTGTTGTTTCTTTGGACAGTTACGAGCAATATGTCCCGGTTTATGACAGAAGAAACAATTTCCCATTTCTGCATCATGCTCATAACTATCTGATTTTTGTGTTGAAGTCTGTTGTATTTTACGGTTTGTTGATGAGTAACGAGGGTGGCGGTATGTGCGACCTTTAACAGACTGATAAAAGATTTCATCTTCGTCGTTTTCAGAAACTAAAAAAAGTTTTGTCGGTGCGGCGCGTTTTCTTTTCATTTTTGTTTGCAATCATGGTCTCAGCATGTTTACAATGAGCAACAACATCAAGAAGTGGCGCGGTATTGACAGTAATCATGTGTTTTCGTACAAAAACGGAGATCTCAGGTCTACAGTTACGCAAAAACCCGTGTTTAAGTTGCTGTGTGTAAGGGGTCATTTCATGTATAGTGGTTGGTTCCATACCGCAATTTAGATCGAATACTGCTTTGTATCGCGAGAAAAATTTTTCAACTGCTTCATCTTTTTCTAGTTGTTTTTTCATTTCTTTTTCAATCTTTCCTTTCTGCCTTCTATTTGCTTCCTCACACCACATAACAGCACACTCATATTCATTTTTATCTAGAATTTTCTTATTTCCCTTAGATCTTTCATTTATTGATTTTCTTAACTCTTCACATTGTTTTGGGTCAAGTTTTCCAGAAAACTTATATTTTTCTTTCCATAAAGCCACATATTTATGTTGGCCTGGCCATCTTTTTTCCATTAATTTTACATCACCCTGTAGTGGGGTTCGTTTTCTTTTTGAAATTAAGGTACCCATTTTTATTTATTTATTTATTGTTTCTTTTTTTTTTTTTTTCCTCTTTTTTTTTTCTTTTTAAATATTAATAAAGGATCCTATATCTTATATATATTTTATATTTATTATATGTATTATTTATAATATTAATACTTATATTATATTATATTATATTATAGCGCTGCGTTTATTATTTATACTCAGGTATATATTACATGCACTCAATTATAGTTATGCACTTACTCCAACTTTTTGGACTGCTTTCAGCTACAGAGTCATTCAGTTGTTTAGGTCAGTACTAAGTACAGTATTGTCCCGGGAGTCAATAAAGCTACTACTGAATCTGAGTCCAAACCTGTGTGTGATCACTGTTAGATTTCGACAGTCCTGATGTTTTAGTACAAAGACTATACATTCACTCCGACACATTCACACCTCATGGTTATAGTACATGACTAACGGAACTAGAATTCACTCTTCATGAGACTCTTATTCTATTTTTGATTCCGATTATTACTTCCCACGCTTAAGTACGCGTCTACCTCAGAGCTAAAATTCCCCAATATTTAGTTCCTAGTATTACTATCCCACGGTTATGGTACGTGCTGAATAATTAACTTATCCGAAGTTTTTATATTCTTACCCGGCCTATACCTGGCCCTGACGTCAAACACACACGCTGGTGCACTTGTCTCACCGTTCACTGATGTTCGTCCTTGGTCTGGATCCCGTCACTCCGACAGACTCGACTTCGACGGCAGTCACTGGCCTCCTCTGTAATCCAACGGGGACGGAGGTCTTTGTCTTTGCTGTGCACAGTCTTTCAGCGCTGGTCGTCGTCCTCTTGTCAGTCGAAGATGTTGGGATCCGGCTCGAAGGACCAATTAAATGTTAGATATTTCTGCTTGTTGTTCTTTATAAAATGACGAGAAATCAGTGAACTTGAGATCAAGGGAAATTTTACTTCGAAGGAGTCAGAGTTCACAGAAGTAACGCTGGTTTACAACAGCGAAGGCTGACTGGAGACTGATGCTTAGAGGTGTCCTTTATACAGCGAGTCCACATTCCTGCCATCCGAGAATGTTGAGAGGCCATCCTCCAGTAAGGAGACGCGTGCATTTTGGGAAAAGCATTAGCTTAAATATAGAAACTAAGGGGCCTCTGAAATGCAATGCGGACATCAGCATGTAAGCATAGAATTACAAGTAAGCAGCAAATCTCTTCAGTTCAAACCTAAAGGGTAAACCAGGGGTGAACCATAAATATGATCAATCAATCACATTTTCTTTATCACAAACGCATGCCAATCAAGTGAAAGGACTGGTAGATCAAAAGTCTTATTTAGATCATTGAGGAATTTGCACTTAAACTTCAGATGAATAAGCTCCTGGAAATTTGCTGAAGATTGGGATTACCTAGGTGCATTTTGTACTTTCATTGTGAAACCACAAGTCAAAGGGGGGCTCACTTCTCCTGATATATTTTGAAAGTGGGCTTAAATGTGGATAACACTTTCACTCTCTGTCGTCCCTGCAGGTCTTATTTTGGAGAGAAGGTGGCGCTCTACTACCTCTGGCTTGGCTGGTACACAAAGCTCTTGGTCCCAGCTGCTGTCCTCGGTGTTGTAGTGTTTTTGTATGGGCTGGCCTTCTTCAACACCAATCTTCTAATGTGAGCAAATGAGTTACTCTACTCGCACAACAAGGAGCTCCATCACGCAGAGCCGAACTGATGTTTCATTGCTAGGGAGTCAGTGGGTCTGTGACCTCAGTGGGTGAAACTACTGAGGAGCAACTGAGGCAAAGCAGATGTGGTCAGGGTTATCTGAATCAGGCTGTACGTTTCATGTGAACTAAACTGATCATTTCAGCATATATTTTACAGCATTTACTGATCACGATTAGTAGCATTAAATAGCTCAATTATTTCTTATTTTTCCAGTCTGGTTCGGGCTGAGTCCTGTATACTGTATGCAATACACCATATATTTTGCCGCGCCAGGCTCTAGCATCATGTCACCTGAGAGGACTTGATGAAGCACCATGGTTGAAGCACTCAGCTCATCTTATATTTTTTCTGTTCTGTGGTTTTGTTTCTCCTTCTTAGTAAGGAAGTGTGTGATTCCACTGTGATCATGTGTCCTCGCTGTGACGGTGACCGGTGCCATGTTTGGAAGTTGTCCGACACGTGTGTGTACGCCAAGGTAAAGTCAATCTGAAATTCATACCATTCAAAAGGACAGTCATTGTCTAGATCTATATCATGACTAGAAAACAATGTCGGCTCAAGGAAGGAGAAGGAGCTTCCACCTATGAGACTGTATGTTCAGACTACTTGGAGACAAATGAGAATTCCATATAGATGTATGAACAAGATCTATTTTCCTTCTTAAATTTAGTGTGTGTGGCTAATATTCTGGTGCACTATGTAGTACAGAATTTACGCTACTTTAGTAGATTTATGTTGTTATTCTATTTATTTATTTATTTTTGTCAGCACTTTATTCCAAAACACTTTCCTAGTTGGTGGGCTCCCCACTGACCCTGGCAATAAATTGAATTCTGATTCTGAATTGGATGGGCATAGACAGTATCTAATCTAAGCTTGAATTTCTCTCCACAAACACAAGTAACCTTGTGTACATTTTGTACCATAAACAACTTATGCATATGCTAACATTTATGCACAAATATCGGGTTCCTTTAACACCATCAATGTCCACACAGGTGAGTCATCTGTTTGACAACGAGGGCACTGTGGCGTTTGCTATGTGCATGGCCATCTGGGGTGAGTGTCACTGCCCATTCTTATTCAGAGATGTTCTCCACTGGACTAATGTCTGCTGTGCTTGCAGCAACTCTCTTTCTGGAGCTGTGGAAGAGGCACAGGGCTCGACACGTGTCCAAGTGGAAGGTCTACGACTGGTGCGAGGAGGAGGTACTGCTTTGCTCTGCTCTTGAAATTGTCTGCCTTGTTCCTTGATAGTGTTCATTTACTTTGCTTTTTTTAATTTGATTTCAGGAGGAGTTGATACTAGAAATCGTCAACGACCCAAATTGTGAACCCAACAAGTTCAGACATTCTTACTTTCGCAGCACTCTGGTCCTGGCTCTGGTGACTCTCATGGTGAGAACATTTAAAATATTAGTTTAAGGTTTACAGGAAAAACAAACTGAATTTTTGACACTTTCTATAGTCATTACTCCACATTGTCAGTATCAAAGTCAACAACTACAACAGAGCATGTATTCAACACTGTCCAAAAATAAATAAATAAACCATAACGTCATCAAATTAATATTCAGGAACCCAGCCATTAGCTCACCATTACTTCTATTGCTTCAGTTGATGCTGATCATAGGGCTGGCTCAGGCCTTGGTGGTGTTTCGGGTGGTGGCTGCCCCACTGATTTCCGAGGGCAGTTGGGAGTTTGCCCGGGATCACGCCAACACAGTCGCTGTCATGATCGGAGCCGTTCTACACTACGTTACTATCCAGATCATGACTCGGGTGAGTCTGCTTCATTAATATTTATCAGTGTTTCAAATACGATTTGCTGGGGCTGGGACGATATGTGTTTGGCCTATTTTCTCGATACTTTGGAGTGTTTTGAGTTATATGGTGATTGGGATTTTGTTCATTAAAAAATAAATAATAATAAAAATGCACATCACAGTTTCACACTGACATGGCAGCTGGATAAAATAACCAATATCCAACTACTTTCCCTGCAGTTTTACAGCCCTGGACGATGGTGTTATTCCAGGATCTACAATCCTCCAGAGCTATACTAAGCAGCGGTTAGCAGAGAGCGCTAGCATGTTAGCACAGGGCCAACCAGTATAAAACTCTGGCAAAAGAGGCTTTTGTTATAGTATCCATCTGGGAGGTACAGAGACAACTTGTGCCTGATCTCTGCCAAAGGGAATGCACTGATATAACACCATGTTTTGATCGTTGACATGCAGATTAAACACGTGGGTGTTTTTAAATGAATTTGATTTTGCAACTTTGTCTGGCAGTGAAATTGACTCGGCGGCTGAATGAATCAGCTGGAATTTCAAGTTTGAGGCCAAGTGGGAGGAAATCATGTTATTCTGTTGTAATATATATTTTTTGCGCAAGTACCGACACGTGTGAAGTTAATTCTTACAGTGTACTTGCACATTACAAACTAATATGATATGTAAGTCGTGTTGACTGCTGTTGTTGTGACAAACATGAATGTCTCAATGTGTCCGTGTGTGTCTATGTTTAGCTGCTGAGGTGTGTTGCTTCATGTAACATCACCTGCGTGTGACACATAACGTGACTGTAAGCCACCATGTGTGACCCTGACAACCAGTCAAACAACATATTACCTGCAACAGATCTCAGATGAAACAGATCGTGAATTGATTTGATTTATCGAAACCAAAACAATATGGCCCACAGGTGGGTTGCCGTTCATCAGTAAATGTGTCAATCTGCTTCTCCTGTAGGTGAACAGATGGGTGTCTCTGAAGTTGTGTGAAATAGGTAAGAATAAAGACTATCTTACCTACTGTATCTTCCACTCATTGAGCCACACATCTCTCCAATGAATTGTAATGGTGTAGCTCAGAAGCAACTGAGTTCAGAAGATCAGCGAAACACGGCAGATTGAAATAACTTTATTTTCTATGGCTCTTTTCACCCCTTCTCTGGCAGAGAGTAAAAGATTGCTGGACAGATGGTCCGTTGTCCAATTCTTTGTCGTGCAATCTTTTGAGCTTCTCCTGAAGCTTCTGAAAAGCTTGGTGTCTCTGTGCATCTCCTTTCCACAGATTTTGACACATTCATCTAGCGTCATTCTTAAATTACATTTTGTGCCAACAGAGAAACCAAACTCGTTTGCTGCCATGGAGAGAAACTTCACCGTCAAAATGTTCACGTTCCAGTTCTTTACTCTCTTCTCTTCCCTGTTCTACGTGGCCTTCTTCCTGGGCAGGTACTGACACACTCCAACACTGGCTCTTCAGGTGTCTCGAAAGAAGAAGAAAGACATCACAGGCCTTTTATTGACCTTAAAGCGCTCAAAATGCGCTGTTTTTGCCCGCGTATCACTGCACCCGCTGCATATAGACCACTGCGGCTTATGTATGAACAAGCTCTATTTTCCCTCTGAAATGCAGTGGGTGTGGCTAATATTCTGGTGCACTCTATAGTCCAGAATTTACGTTAGTTGTAAGTGATGCTGATAATATGAATAGAATTTGCTGTCTTTTTAAGCTAAATGTCCTTTTAGTTCATCAGAAAAAAAGTAGATACTCCATAATTCTGAGGTGAATAATATACTTATTTAACAATGACATTGGATATACTGTTTAAATAAATAAATTAAACCAATATGTGGTCTAGATAGTGACATAAAAAGCCATCATTAGTAGAGGAACAGTCCACAATTATAAGTTATTTTTTGTCAGTGTAAGAATAAATAAAAATAGTGGTATTTGCATTTGTTTAGTTAGCTTATTTATTTATATTGTGGCATGTTGTATATTCACCCCGATTCATCTGAAAAAAGGCTTTAATTTGATTCATATTTTGTTCTGAAATGTTGTATTGGTTAATTATTTGTATTTTGGTTTATGTTTTTGCAGGATTAATGGTCATCCAGGAAACTACAGTCGCATTTCCAAGTGGAGACTTGAAGAGGTCAGTAGATCTATGAGTCTGTTCTGTGATCTGCCACAGCTCCCTCTGTTGTGTTGCTTACACAGGAACTCCGGTCATCTTCTAAGAATCTGTAAATCATTTGTCAGTAACTTTCTTCCTACACGCCATAATCAATTTTCAGTAGACTTTTTTTTCCCTTTCCTTCAGCGGTATATTAACTCCAGAATCAACTCAGGAAGACAATTGCTGTGACATGAACTCTATTGATTTTTCTGTGCGTAACTAAGGTGTGAGAAGACGTGAGTCACGCTATGGAAAACAACTCACCGGGTCTGTATTCATAATATGTGTATGAAACGTGCTTCATTTGACCTTATGTGCAGCACAATCTGAACTCTTAACAGATTCGCTCTACTATGTCGTTCAAGGATTGATCTTCCATTTCCACTATATTTCCGTTCCACAACGCTCCACTTTGTCGCTCTCTCATTACAGTGTCACCCGAGTGGCTGCTTAACTGACCTCTTCATCCAGATGGCTGTCATCATGCTGCTCAAGCAAACCCTCAACAACATCTTTGAGTACACCGTGCCGTGAGTCTCTTTTTATTGTGTACTCCGTCTCTCAGGTGTGCGGCTCGATGTGCTCCCTTGTTAATGCTGTGTTTTAAAGACTGAATGATATATAGCGTGAAGTGGCTCTAATAACTGGGGTTGAGTCAAGTGCTGAGCAAATGTATTGATCAACTAAAGAGACATTTTAAACTAAAAAAAAAATATTCGTGGGATGGCCATAGATTCCACTCCATTTAGGTTTGGAACCTGTGTTGACTCAGGGGTCACATGTTCCTCTCTTTGTGTGTGTTAGCATGTAGACCCCTCTGTAGAAGGTACAGGGTTTCTCACCAGGTCCAACTGTTTAGCGACTCCAGGTTCGGTACTCACGGAATATCTGTGAATCCATTGGCACACGGTCCGTTGCGGTAGCGATACACGAGGCGAGGAATGAAATCGGAGGACGTGCCGATGACCAAGCCGTTGGCTATCACTGCAAGCACACCAAGAGTTACATTTGAAGTAGAGCGTGAAATTTGTAAATGGTGTCATCAATCTGGAGCTTAAAGTTCATGCAACACCCTGATCTATCCATTTGGGTTTTTTTTGTAGGCTAGTCAAGCGCTACTTTGCTCGGAAAATGACCAAAAAACTGCGCAGGATGTGCGGCCGATGTTACCGAAAGTCGTGTCGTAGAGAGCCCTGCGACATCTGTAAGCTTCGGGACTGGCTGAAGAACTATAAACTGACCAAGACGGATGCCTTCAGCCTCTTTAATGAGTTCTTGGAAATGGGTGAGTCTGGCGACACTCCATAGTCGTCCTGCTGAAGCACAGTTTGGGTCTGATGTTTTTTTTTCTTTTGCCCCCCAGTGGTTCAGTTCAGCTTCACCACCATATTTGTGGCGGCGTTCCCCTTAGCACCTCTGCTGGCTCTCATCAATAACATCTTCGAGATTCGCCTGGATGCCATCAAGATGGTTCGGCTGGAGCGGCGGCTGGTGCCCAGAAAAACCAATGACATCGGTTAGTGAAGCTCGAGGAACACGACTTGTAGGCTGCTTAAATAGAAAAAGTACATGGTACTATACAGTGCATCACCAATATGCATCACACTGCTTTCTTTATGTGTTCATCCTCCCAACAACCGATACAGCCTTTACCATACAGTGTCCTGAGGGGGCGCTGTGGAGCTGGCTAATGTTTGAGAGGCAATTTATAGATTTATTTCTTTTTAGTTCTGAGAAATATTTTTATCAATTTTTTCTTATTAATATTTGGATATTTTGAGCAACTTGAAGTAGGTGATGAACTATTGGATAAAGACAATGAGTGATGGAGTATTTCCATTCCATTTACAGCAATAAATTTGGTATTTACACAAGATAATAACAAGATGTGAATCTTGTTATTATCTTGTGTAAGCTATATCCCCATGAAGTTTGGTCATGTAATAAATGACATCAAAGTATGTAAATAATCAGTGTAGTCTGTAAAAGAAAAAAATTAGCCTCAGGCGGGTCGCGCTACGGTGGCCTCTAGTGGACAAGGTGCAAGTCTCACTTGAGGTCCAGTTTGAGAAAAAATAAAATCCAACAATAAAATTGTATATATTTTTAATATAATAAATTATTATGAAGTTAAACAAATATTTTATCAAGCTATACAGTTCGACAATTAAAATGCTTTTACTTCATGTCACACATTACACTTTTATAAACTACTACAACAGTCACCACAGCCGACGCCACCCGACCGCAGAGATTGTTTTCTGACTAGAATGGTTTGCACTGTGCACTCAGGAATATGGACGAAGATTCTGGAAGCCATTGGCGTGCTTGCGGTGATAGCCAACGGCCTGGTCATCGGCGTGTCCTCCGATTTCATTCCTCGCCTCGTGTATCGCTACCGCTACGGACCGTGTGCCAATGGTTTCAAAGATATTCCGTGAGTACCGAGCCTGGAGTCGCTAAACAGTTGGACCTGGTGAGAAACTCTGTCCTGTTTTATGGCAGCTGCATGCAGGGATACATCAATGACACGCTGTCCATCGCATCCATGCGACACAGCAACGTCATGGCAGACTTCGACCTCAAACAGATGGTGGTGGATGGGAACTTCAACGTCTCAGAGTGCAGGTAGGAACATCACACACTGCTTTGCTCTCCTAAAGTGACATGGCGGTCAATATCTACTCTTTGTGCAGCTACAAAGACTACAGAAGTCCCGAGGACTACTCCCTGACCTCACAGTTCTGGACTGTTCTGGCTGTGAGGTTTGCCTTTGTCATCTTGTTTGAGGTCAGAGTAATGTCATGTGACTAAACAGTACTGAAGAGTGTTGCTGTTCTGACTTTCCCTCAATCTCTAATATCCTGTTTTCAGTTCCTTGCAACAGTGGGTTCCAACTGTAGTGAATTCATTATGATATTGCATGTTGTTGCCTGTGTTTCCGACAGCACGTGGTGGTGGTGTGTAAGTTCATCGCCGCCTGGTTCGTCCCCAACAACCCGATGCATGTGAAGAACGAGCGGCTGCATGACAAACTGGCCCGGTTAAAAGAGGAGCTCACGTAAGTCACAGTCGAGAACGTCTGTGGGCGTATGATCATGTGCGTCATAAATATAAAGTGCATGGGTGTTAACATCATCTAATGCGCGGACACCCGCTGGAGCACATTAGCCTGACGTCAGGAGGGCATGATGACATGTGGTGTGCAGTCAGAATCAATTGTTGGACAACTTTAATACCAACGTTGGAATGTGGGCGGAGTGCAGCAGTCTGTGTCGGTTCAAGAGCAGAGGGCGGAGTTCACAGCTGGATTGACTGTGTGTTGACGGTGAGGTGGTGCCAGCGGAGAGTGTCGCTGTAAGAGTGAGGTTCGTGACCAAGGCAGAAACCAAGAAAACATTCATGAAAGTTGAAGCAGGACGAAGGTTCGAGCACAGGTTAACTCAAGCACTAGATCAGACTTGGGGAAATCAGGTCCTCTAAAGGCTGTGGTGGTGCAGGTTTTTGTTCCAACCAGTCAAGCACAGGTACACTGTTTAACCAATGAGGTGTCAGCTGAAACAAGCAACACCTGACAATCAACTGGTCACAGACCTATGGTGAGAAGGTTTCCTCTTCATTGGTTGGAAGAAAAACCTTATTGGAACTAACTGCCCACCCCTACTTTAGAGTGTTACCAGAGGGGTGGGAAAGTACAGCAAACACCACAAGAGAAACTGCAAAGAAGGTTGGACAAGGAGATGTGGTCAGGAAAAAGAAGGAAAAAAGAACTTGCAGGATCAGCAGAGGGACGAAGAGAGCAGAGGAGCGCTTTTAGTGCTGATGCAGCGGCTCTTTTAGCACTGATGGGTAGATGAGGCTTCATGAAACAGTAGTGAAGGTTTGAGGAAACAGTGGCCTCATTTTCAGAGGCCACTAGGTGGCGCTCTTGTTTGAGAAATGATGTGAGGTTTCATTGAATCAGTTGTTCAAGGCCAAACATTTTACAGCAGACAGCGCCATCTGGTGGTTTCATGTCACCTGCCGTAGTGATCCCTTGCACTCTATAGCAATGTGGAACTCAGTGTAGACAGGGAAGTAGTGGAACGCCTGAGCGTCGGAGTTTTGAGGGAGGGACTGACCCTTACTACTGTGACCATGGTTGGGTTTTTTTTTTTGTTGTTTTTTTTTTCATGTGCTGCAGTGCTTCGTTCCTTTCTCTGATTTTATTTAAGTTCATTATAATTATAACTACATGTTTACAGGGCTTAAATTCCATTACAAAATTCAACAGTTCAAAAAATGTTTGTTATTCATATGAATTTTTGCACTGATCCATCTAATTTCAAAAGCATATGTAGGGATGGATTACGTGGAGGAAGTGTTTAGATGGTGATCCGATTTTGTGTTGGTGGAACTGTAAATGAGTTATTGCTTGTGCTGATGCAGGCAGCAAAATGCTGAATCACAATATTGACAAAATAAATGACATTTTTCCCCAAAAATGGTTCATCCCAACTAGAAATGTTTCTTATAAAAAATACAAATAAAATTGCTACAAAGGAATTTGTTCGTGAAGGAAACACTTTCAGGGCGTTGTCACTCCTGAGATTGACATTAACCTGACTCCCAAATTGTTTCTCTTTGCAGGGAACAGAAGCCCAAAAAGTGCACAGAAGTTTGAGTCACATGGACTGATGGACACTGCCGGCACAGCAGTGACGGATCATGATGGCTTTTTTTTGGTCATGACTGCTCATTTCACTGAAATTCCTCACAGATGCAGCCTCTACCAAGATGGCTTTTCCTTCATAGCTTAGTCAGGCGTGACTTGTACGCCCTGAAAATGCAGGAACCGAGGAAGGTCAGTGGACAACAGACCTTTTGTCCTGCACGGAGACTCCTGTCTCTCAGAAAGGACCACCCCATCAATCTGCATCACTCTCATGCTGGAACCTTTTTATGCTGTCGCCGTGACAGTTTTTCTCTCACACAACGAGTGTGTGACGTTTTTAGAAAAAATAAAATCCTCAAGACAAAAGGGTAATTATGACTTTTTATCATGTGACTTGCTAATTTGGTTAATATTGGTCTATATGGATCATAACAGAACACATTAGGGAATAAAATCTCATTCTTCAACACAACAGCACACGCAGTCTGTCGACCCTCAGCTACATGCAGAGGCAGTTAGTTTGATCAGGGGCGTGAGCCTTGACTAGCAAGGAGACCATGCTAACAGTTGTTAACCCAGAGGTGATCTGTCTCTTACAGGTCACACACACACAACTTCTCCATTGTATAGAAGGTTATTATTCATTATTAGACCGTGGTGAGTCTCAGAGTTTGTTTACGTCCGCTGCGTAGCTGAAGCATCACCCAGTCCCATCATAGTCCAGCTACTGGCTACATGCTAACTTAGTCCAGCTACTGGCTGCCTGGCAGCTTAGTCCAGCTACTGGCTACATGCTAACTTAGTCCAGCTACTGACTACATGCTAGCTTAGTTCAGCTACTGGCTACATGCTAGCTTAGTCCAGCTACTGACTACATGCTAGCTTAGTCCAGCTACTGACTACATGCTAGCTTAGTCCAGTTACTGGCTACATGCTAGCTTAGTCCAGCTACTGGCCACATGCTAGCTTAGTCCAGCTACTGGACCATATGCTAGTTTAGTCCAGCTACTGGCTACATGCTAGTTTAGTCCAGCTACTGGCTACATGCTAGCTCAGTCCAGCCACTGGGCCATATGCTGGCTTAGTCCAGTTACTGGCTACATGCTAGCTTAGTCCAGCTACTGGCTACATGCTAGTTTAGTCCAGCTACTGACTACATGCTAGCTTAGTTCAGCTACTAGCTACATGCTAGCTTAGTCCAGCTACTGACTACATGCTAGCTTAGTCCAGTTACTGGCTACATGCTAGCTTAGTCCAGCTACTGGCTGCATGCTAGTTTAGTCCAGCTACTGGCTACATGCTAGCTTAGTCCAGCTACTGGCTACATGCTAACTTAGTCCAGCTACTGACTACATGCTAGCTTAGTTCAGCTACTAGCTACATGCTAGCTTAGTCCAGCTACTGACTACATGCTAGCTTAGTCCAGTTACTGGCTACATGCTAGCTTAGTCCAGCTACTGGCTGCATGCTAGTTTAGTCCAGCTACTGGCTACATGCTAGCTTAGTCCAGCTACTGGCTACATGCTAACTTAGTCCAGCTACTGACTACATGCTAGCTTAGTTCAGCTACTAGCTACATGCTAGCTTAGTCCAGCTACTGACTACATGCTAGCTTAGTCCAGCTACTGACTACATGCTAGCTTAGTCCAGTTACTGGCTACATGCTACTTTAGTCCAGCTACGGGCTACATGCTAGCTTAGTCCAGTTACTGGCTACATGCTAGCTCAGTCCAGCTACTGGGCCATATGCTAGCTTAGTCCAGCTACTGGCTACATGCTAGCTTAGTCCAGCTACTGGCTGAGCCACCATGTCAGTATGTGCAGAGAAAAAAAAAGTCTGTCACTAAAATATCTTATCTTTACGTGTGAAGAGAGTTTGAACACGTGTGCTCTGGCCTCTTGCTCTTACATGGCACAGCCAGCGGTGCCATTGGTCAGTATCCCACTGCGTCACCCTGATCTCATTATGTCCCTCGTACGGGAAAAACACAATTGGTGTCCTCAGGGGACCGAGCCAACGCTCTTGTTACACCCAGCTGCAGTTTACAGTAAAAACACTGCACCTTAACGTCATCACCTGGACCGATGTGGACAAACAACCCCAGAAGTGTGAGGCTGAAACAAAGCAAATCCAATGAACGGCCTGCTGTGGATCCATGGCATTGATTTCACTCAACCAGGGGGGGATTCAAATCTCTCTCTGAATTCATGAAATCCAATACAGCTACTATTTTCAAAGAAATCTCTGTCCACTTGAAGCGACTGGGAGCGGCGGGACCTTAAATCTGTCATACAGTAAATAGACATGCACTTATCAGAACACTCTAGTTTTGTATTTATTATTATTGGCTTTTTGTAATGTAGCATTTTTGCATTGTTTTTGTTACAATTCTGTATTCATTCTTTAAGTGTCTTTTTTTATCGAAATGTTTTCTTTTTTTCTCTCAGCAGCATTGAGCGTTTTACGTACAGACCACTAAGGGGCGCTCGCACACCACCATGCTACCATGTCACGTGTAGTTGACAAAAGTATAGATGTTTTCCACACTCCCAACTCTCATCACACCTGCTGGTGAACTGGAACTCACCTGGCAGAGGCACGGAGCAGTTGTGCAGGTGCAGGAAGAAGGGCTGAAAGGCATTATCTTTCCGCTCTCCTGGCTCATAAAGCCAATGGTCTCTGAGGAGAACATGTGGTCGGACCACCAGTTAGAGAAGCAGTAATTAAGCGAGGACATCTGTCCGGCCTCCGCTGTCTCGTCTCAGCCCTGTGATCTCCTCATCCTTGCCTTCCAGCCCAGCAGAACAGACGGAACATTACTGTGGAATTGGACGTTTCATTGACAAATAGGGACGTAAAGAGAGGCGTTCAGGAGCGTTTGATTCCCAGTGTAGTGTATATATATGTGAGTCGTAAAACACGGCTGATGCCCTGAGAGGAGAGTGACGGCCAGAGACAGAGTGTGGGGGCGCCACATCAGAAAGTATCTTCCTGCTTTAATTTAGGGGCTGACGGTCAACCTTGTTAGAGGTTATTCACTTAAAGATCTGTGTGTGTGTGTGCTCTCGCTGGAGTGGTCAGAATTGGTTACTGACATGGAGTCATGTTCTCCGCTTCAAAACAGTTGTTCATTTCTACTTCTGTTACACCAACAGTGACTGGAAGCTGCAAGGCTTCCTGTCCATTCACCAATTCATCTGTCTCTTTCACTTCTGGGAGAAAGCTGAGGTCCTCCCAGGCCTCGCCAGCCTGTCCTGGGTCTGCACCGGGCGTCCTCCCAGCAGGACACGCCCACAGTAGTGATGGGTCATGAAAACAGTATCCACTAGATGGCACTCTTGTTTGTTGTGCCATCTGGTGGCCTGTGAAAATCAGGACATTATGTCATGAAATTGACCCTTCAATACTGTATCACGAAGCCTCATTGACCCTTCTATACTGTGTCACGAAGCCTCATCTGCCCTTCCATACAGTGGCATGAAGCCTCATTGACCCTTCAATATTGTGTCATGAAGCCTCATTGACCCTTCAATATTGTGTCTTGAAGCCTCATTGACCCTTCAATACAGTGTCATGAAGCCTCATTGACCCTACTATACTGTGTCACGAAGCCTCATCTGCCCTTCCATACAGTGTCATGAAGCCTCATTGACCCTTCAATATTGTGTCTTGAAGCCTCATTGACCCTTCCGTATTGTGTCATGAAGCCTCATTGACCCTTGTATACTGTGTCACGAAGCCTCATCTGCCCTTCACTTGCCCACAGGCAGCCTATCAAGGTCCCCGGACCATCGCCACTGGCCTCTCCTGCTGTGTAGGAAAAGCAGTTCTACTTTGAGTCTCTTCTGGATGAGTGAACCCCTCACCTTATAAGGGAGGTCACTGATTTTGGCTGCTTGTATCGCTGACCTTGATCATCTGGTCACTACTCAAAGCTCATGACAGCAGGTAAAAAGTAGGAACGTAGATCGACTAGTAAAGAGTGTTGTCTTTTGGCTCAGCTCTTTCTTCATGGTAGATTCCTCTTGACTGCTGCACCCAACCATCTTTCTCTCACTTGTGAACACGATTCCCAGATGTTTGAGCTCCTCCACCAGGAGAAGGATCTCACCAACCCAGGCGAGACATCCCACCCATGTTTGACTGAGGTCTGTAGTCTCAGATTTAGAGGAGCTGAAGCTCTTCTCTCCAGACTGAAGGCCTCGGTCTGTGAGAGCCAGCTGCACCTGTGATCTGCTATCTTGTGATCTTTGGCAGCCAAACACAAGACTGATCGAAGATGACGCCGGTCCTAAAGGGTCACAACAGCCTGTCTTCTATGGTCCCAGAGCTCCTCCGCCAAGGAACACAGTTCTGCAAGTTAATCCAAGTCTGGTCCCTTCATTCTTTTTTTTCAACTGGGCAACCATTGAAACATCCACTTTTTTCTTCAGACATTGCCTCCCTCTCATCCTTCTCTTTCTTCATACACACAACCCTCTCACCGAAATGAATACCTTCAACTCATCTTAAATGTGAACATCGAGCCCTTCCCTGCCTCTCCTGCTTCTTTCATTCAGCCTTCTTTACCTCTTCTTCTTTCTATCCACTCCTCCTTCTTTAAGCGCCCTAACTTCTGTGCTACTGATTTTTCGCCCTCATGTACCTGATCTCCCCTCCATTTTCATTTTTTATTCACTTTCATGACCACTACCACTGAGTCAGTCGTTTATCAGTGATGGCTCATTCGTCCATCATCCCTTGTTTTCTTCTGTCCCTGTTGTGCTGCCTCAACCTTCAGTAACAGTGCTCTGACTTGTCAGGAGGGTTGGACTTAACCTCTGTGTGTGTGTGTGCGTGTGTGTGTACTTGTATAGATGTCCCTGTGGGGACTCATTCTTGGAAACACATCTACTTGTAGGACATTTTTTGCCGCTCCCCTCAAGTCCAAGCCTCTTTTGAGGATCAAAACGTCATTATAACTGGGTTTCAGACTGGTTCAGAGTCCTGGTTCAGGTGATCCATGTGTGTTGGATGGTTAGGTTTAGGTGGAGAGGCTGGGGAAAGGGTTATGACAATGAGAAACCTTACAATGTCCCCACAGGGGTAGCAATACAAATGTGTGTGTGTGTGTGCGTGTGCGTGTGCGTGTGCGTGTGCGTGTGTGTGTGTGTGTGTATGTGTGTACATGGCTTAGTGATACTTGTGGGGACCAATTCTTAGAAACACACCGACTTGTCAGGACATATTGCTTTGTGGGGACATTTTTGCTGGTCCCTACAAGTATAAGCCTCATTTTGAGGATTATATAAAACTCTCTAAATAAACAGTGTTTTATAATCATGTGTTGTACATTAAAATGACTTGAAAATCCTGCTGTCTTTTTTTTAAGAACAATTTTTTTTTTAAGAACACAATTTTCCAGTGCAGTACAGGGCATGAGGAGCGCGGTGCACTGGCCCTTTAAGAGTTAAGCAAACCTCCTGATGAGTGTGTTTCACATGTTGGGCTGAAGTGTCTTCAGTGGGGGTCCGGAGTAGCAAGGTGACCACACAGAGCCAGGATGAGCTTGGCGTCTGAGCATCTGGTCAGCAGCAGGTCTGCAGCCAAGAGGCACAAGAGCATCAGGAAGAATTCCAGGAGGATCCTCTCCGCATATGAGGATCACCAGCAGGGGTGAGTCCCGCCACTAAACTTCATCTCCCTCCCTCCCACGCCCCAAACAGCACATGATGTCCTCCACTTTCTATATATATATATATATATATATATATATATATATATATATATATATATATATATATATATATTCAAAACTGAGTGTGTTTTTATTCAGAAACATGTGGTAAGGACTGAGTAATATGAGATCTGAAATTCTGTAGGAGCTGATTTAAAATGTTTTCTAAAAATTCTTTATAAACGTGAGGAACACATTGTACAAAACCTACGGCAAATAAAAGTTCGTCTGAAAAGAATGTATATGATTGTGTATGATACAAGAAAGTAAAATGAATGTCCAATATTATGAGAAATAGGACATTTATTTCTCATTTTCATGCAATGACAGTCGACATGTCCACCGCGGGGTGATCCAGGCTGAAGGAAGGGTTTGCATGTTGTGCCTCAGGCCAGTTTAAAAGAGACTAGCAGGGCTGCATCCCCTTGCTGCTCATGAACCCAACCAATTCAGTGCATCTTTAGTCGGAGTTAGTGATGGGTGGATGAGGTTTCATGAAACACTCTCATGGTTTCCAGAGGCCACCAGATGGCACTGTCTGCTGTAAAATGTTTGGACTTCAACTAATTCAATGAAACCTAACATCATTCCCAAGAGCGCCAGCTAGTGGCCTCTGGAAATTAGGGCACTGTTTCATCCACCCTGCAATACTGTTTCATGATGCTTCATGTAATCGTCACTAAGTTGGAGCAGTTCCTGTTGATGCCATTGTCCATACGCCTCGGTTGCTGCCTACACAACTATTTCCCTGTCTGAATCTGATGTCATGTGGTGAGACAGTGTTGACAGATTGTCATCTATACTGGCCAACATATGCAGATAAATTGTTCTTTACCCAGCGACTGCCTGTTGTACAGAGTATTTCGAGAAAGAACTGTTGTGTTGAGTGAATTGAGATCCATCTATCCGACCCCCAGTGCTCAGTTTGGCTCTTGTGGGCAGCAGCTGGAGCAGAGAGCCTCAGGCTTTCCTCCCCTCAGACTCCTCCGTATCTCCTTCGCCAACGCAGAGACCTTCCTCCATCTTTATTTTTTCACGCTCACACGGTTAAAGGTGAAAGAGAAAATGACACATCAGCAGGCGACATAGGCAGAAAGTACAGCGTCTCCTCAGGATGAATGAGAGCCTCATCCCGTGGGCAGTGAGTGGGGGGGAAATGGCCCGTGACTGATGCCCTTTAAAACAGGCCTCGCTCTCTCACACGGCCACCATGATTTAACGCCAACACTTAACATCGCACCACGCTAAAACAACATAAACCCGTAGATTCAGACGTAACAGCTCGCATTTATCAATGGTTAATGTCCCGCACGGTTAATGGGGCATTCAGTGTTTTCAGAAAGGGCTGGTGCTGGTGCTGGTGGAGAGTCTTCAAGAGCAGTTTGGGACACCGGGAAATGGGGGGAGAATCGCAGTTTAGAAACGCAAAACCCACTTTTTTTTCTCCTCTGCTCCACTCTAACCAGTCTAGTTGCTCACCCTAACTTTTCAATTTTTGCCAAATCTCTGCTTCTTTGAGTCCGATTTGTGGGCAAACGATCGGACTTGGCTCTGATCTTTTTTTTTAAGGCGACAGAGGACGAGTGCAGCTGCGTTTTGAGCATTTTGCGGACTCTCTAGCCCCTAATTCAACGGCTCTTAGGGGCTCTTTTTGTCTTCTTCCAGTCCTGGTCCCATTCATTTTCAATGGGAGAAATTTCCCACTAATCCTGGAATTTCTTGGGAATGCTGGCACCTTGGTCCCAGACAGGTAATTGCAGGCGTCACACGATCGGGCCGCACGTTTTGGCTTTCACACCACGTCTCTACGACGAAAGTCGGAATAGACAGAGGCGAAGAACAATATCTGGTGAGGCTTCATGAGTCTCTGCTCTAAAATCTTTGTTATTGAACAGCTATTTCACTGAAACCTCACACCATTTTTGAATCAAGAGCGCCACCTTCTGAGCTCCATCAGCAACTGTCAGCTGCAAAAATGTGGCTCCATGACTGGCTCCTACAGAACACACACCATTTTAGTTTGGCAAACTCTTGCATGGGTTCACTTCAATCTCAGGCTACTCACCAAAAGACCAGTACCCATGAGCCTGTGCACGTCATCTGACCCGACTCACACCATGAAACAAGAACTCAGACAAAAAGGTTTGAACCAAGGCATCCGGGCGGGTAGTAGTCAAAGAAAACAGCTGACTGCCAAAGCCTTCTGGATAGAGGGCCGAACGTTTTCTTTGCCTTGATTCAATCCTTGACTGAGTGATGACCCGGATAACTGAGCTCACACACATTACCTTCTAAACACTCCATCACTGTCTCGCCGTTGTCTGCGCAGCTCCTCTGACAATGAAGACAAAGACGACGAGCGCGTGGAGAGCAATGATCCTGAGGAAATGTTCCAGAACATCCAGTACCAGAAAGAAATTATCGCCAACATCAGGACCAGGCCCTGGCCCATGAGACGCAAGCTGAAAGTTCTGAAGTAAGACTTGTCAAACGGCGGTTACGGGACTGTTGTTTTGATTATGTCTTGGGTTTGTGGCTGAATGTTTAGCAGCAGGGGAGTAGTACTCGTGGGGAAGGGTTAATGTGTATCATGGACTGGTTATGAACTACTGGTTACAAAATCTGCGACTGGACGGAATAGCATGAGAATGTGGATTGACAAAGTTTGATGGCCAGATGAGGTTTCACGAAACAGTATTGAAGGGTTGATGAGGTTTCATGAAACAAGGTCCTGATTTTCAGCTGTTAAATAAAATCTAAATCTATCATTTCTAAACCAAGAGCGCCATCTAGTGGCCTCTGAATATGAGGACACTGTTTCATCCACCCTGCAACACTGTTTCGTGATGCCTCATCTACCTGTCACAAACCAGTACAACCTGTGATGTAAGGCAAATCGGTCAAATAACGCACAGTGTGGTCTTCCAAACATCATCTGCAAACACCATTTTTAAATGCTCATGTCACACATAAGTCATTTTAAATAATGTTAGCATTTTCTAATATCAGCCACGTCTCAAACTAAACCTACAAGATGATGACATGTGATGTTCATGTCCTTGAAGAGACAGAGACCCACAAAAGAAACAACCTTTTCTTTACACAGACCAGGGCCAGTCACCTGCAGTCGTACACTCATGGACTGGGTTTCCTCGGTGGAGGTCGGCACTGCCCCAGTACCTGGTCTACTGACTAGTTCTGTCAGATCTGCCGGCCACTAGAGGATCAGATCCCATGACTGATCTGATAGAATGAGGTGCCCGTCACCGGAGACAAGCTCACACACCTGCTCTGAGTTCAGGTGGACTGGGCACGGACGACGGGACGTCCTTTGCTCTGCGGTTTCCCCACAAAGACACAAGGTCTGCCGCGGTGGGGAGGAGGGGCTTGTCAAGATGAAGACCCTCCTCAGAAGTGCTGAGTGGGTTTTAATGAATAACAGATTTTATGTGAGCCGCTGGTGATTACTGCAAATGTTTTATGAGCGTCATCATCGACCACATTCAAGGCTCTTCCATCTCCTTCCCCATCACTGCTCTCTGCTGGTGCGTCTCCATTCTTGTCCTCACGATCCCACATTCCATTGATGCCTCGGCCACCTGACAAGGGTCAGAACGGCAGTCCGTGTTCATGGAGGCTGTGTTGTTCAAAACCGTATGTTTTCATAGTCAGTGCTGTGAGAACATGAAGTTACACAACAGAACAGCAGTACATGCAGAAATGGACAGTTTATTGATAGAAATTGAAGGATGCCCTTGTATCTTTTCTCATTTTTCACAATCTCTCCTTACAAGACACTTGTCAAACACAAGACGCTGATGTTTCTGGCCTCAGATCTAGGTCTGTCCAGGCGGCGACAATAGATTTCAGCCGTACAGATGAGGACAAGTCAGTTTTGCACAGCTCACTAGTTTACTGTTTTTTCCACAAGGAGAACATAATTCAACATTTTCAAAATACATTTGCAGCAACAAAAATAAGCAGCAATAACAGTTATATTTGTACATCAAAACAATTTACATTTCACTCACACACGCTGCCCACGTGCTATTGACCGGTTCGATATTAGATTCAGGAAACTAACTGACTCATTACCTGAACCAAACATACAGTCATTCACAAACAACATACTTTTACTTTGACAGGATCAGAAGCGTTTATACCTCATTTTAACTGCTTACGTGTCAAACAAATAAGAACGATACTGGTCAGCTTACTGAGCTGCACATGCGTCACTCATATTAATCGTCATTAATGCGTCATTAATAATCCTGGTTTTTCTCCCAAACGGAAAATGATAAATTATGTCTGGTGTTGCTTTTATTTATATAAAATGCTTCGGTGCCTCGGTTTTCAAACGTCTCAGAATTCGAACAAAAATTTGGGGATTTTTTTGCTTCAGATTTTGAACGAAAACCCAGAACTCGAACACCCCTGAAAAAAGCCGGAAAAAACATGATGTGCACGGACCGACCACCTGACTCACGAGCCGCTTTGTTATTGTGTATAACGCAGCCTCTGTATGCAGACGTGTCCCGTTAGCTACATTTACTGACTGTTTTGTTTCTTCATATTGAGGTGTAAAACCTTTCCTGTCTCCGCACTGGACCGTGGTAGAGTGTCACAGGGGAGGTGCTGGAGTGCTCACTCCAGGGTTTGATGTCCTGTTGTGGGCTGGAGCTGGGACAGGGATGAGGTCAGTCTGGGACAGAGCGTGACTTGGTTTATGACTTTGTCACAGCCAAACTGCACAGAAGCGCACATTCAGAGCTGGACACGCACCGGGCACCTCTTCACTTCTGGAGAGACCTCACTCACTCGGCAACCCCTCCCACATGCAGCGGCCACACACATAGAGGAACAGCCACCTGCAGCAGACGCTCTACATTCACTCCTACAAAAGACTATTTTAAGGCTTGGAACGCATTATTTCTTTTTCCATTAATGGTAATGGGAAAAATCTTTTCAGATTTCGAACAAATCGCTTGGCCGTCGAACGGCCGTCTGGAACGGACTGTGGTTGAGAACCGAGGCACCACTGTATATACTTTTAAGGAGACTGTGTTTCTTTGGCTCTTGTTTTGCCAGACACGCCCGGGAAATCGTGCTCAAGTATGAAGGTCGGCTGACCAGAACCAGAGGCTACCAGACGGCCGGAGCAGACGTAGGTGCCCAGTCTTCCACCGGCATTTCCAGCTGGATTGACTTATGTCTACAATGTTCTCTGTCTAAATAAGTTATTCTCAGTTAAAGTTTTGTTTAAATGAGACAACTTAAGTCTCTGTTTTAAGAGTGATTTTGTTTTACATGACTGATGCACGTCCGTTCAGGGAAGACGATGACAGATTCAGACTCTGCACATGAGCTTAAATAAATACTTTCATGAAACAATTCCTTCTCACTTCAGGTCAGGTGGTGGATCACCATCTCATTTTAAGCCGGTATTAAAGCGTGAGAAGCGAAACTCGCTCACTCACAGCTAGACATGACCCTGACCAATTGGAACAGAGTAGGTGGGATAAAAAAAAATAGACAAACACTCTCATTTGCCTTGAGGAGAATTCCATTTACATGAGATTAAATTAAAATTAATTAAATTAAATTAAATTCGACTGCCTTCAGTCTTCCCACAATGGGGAAATGTTGGCTGTTACAGCCACAAACATTACATTAAAGCAAACAGTAAACAGCAAGACACTGTAAGAACAACGAAAAAATAGCATCATCAAACAAAAAAAATGAAATATACTTAATTCTAAATAAATAAAATAAACAAATGGAGGACAGCAATGCGCAGAAATGGCCAAGATTAAAAATTTTAATTATAAATATTATTTTAAAATGCTGCTGAAATGAGCTAAACTTGAAATATAAATCTACTATGATCTTGAAGAGGTAAATGCCAGTGATGGGTGGATGAGGTTTCATGAAACAGTGTCCTGATTTTGAGAGACCACCAGATGGCGCTGTCTGCTGTAAAATGTTTGGACTAATTCACTGAAACCTCACATCATTTCTAAACCAAGAGCGCCATCTTGTGGCCTCTAAAAATGAGGACACCGTTTCATCCACCCTGCCCATCACTACTACACACCATTGTAAAAAGTACCTGTTCTGTACTGAACTGATCCACAGATTACTGCTGCCGTGTTCCTTCTTCATGCCATTCTCTGAGGAGGAAATGTCCTGTTTCTCTAAATGGATAAAAGCAGTTTACGTTGTTTCAAAATGGCTCTTATATCCTGTAGTACTGGAGTGTGGGGGTCCCACACCGGTGGATTCTCAGCTTTACCAAAACCTGGTACCTGATCTTACATTCGGATTCTCAGAGAAGAGGGGCGTGATTCTATAAAGTGTGTTTTTGTTTTTGCTTTAATATTACTCAGGACAAATGCACAAATACCTCCAGTTAAAGTACCACATCTTCAGTGACAGCAACAACAGAGCGAACCATGGTAGAGAAGTTACTGTAGCGCGCGTGTCTGCTGAGCCGAGCTGCTTCCGTTGCACTGCGGTGACCTGATCTGAAGATCTGAGCCAGAACCATAAAGCATGCTGGCTTCTCTGTGTGGAGGCAGCTGAGTTTGGGCTTTAACAAAAGCTGCGGCTTCTTCTGTCCACTCAAGATCTTTGTCTGTTTTATGTGTCCGCCACACACGCACACACACACACACACAGATTTATGTCCCGATGTGAGGCTCAGTTTAATTACAATGTTGGCTGCTCAGGCCTCATTAGAATAAATTGACTTTTCACGATCAGCATGTATTATGAATTAGAAATTCTATTCGCTCCATCGTCACATGACTGGTACAGCATCAGTAGGAGTCATGTGACTGATGTGTGCCGCTCCTAAATGAAAAAAAGGAGCGTCTGAGAGGCAGAACACAAATGCTTTGTGTTGTCCGAGCGCTACACGGACTCAAAGGTGCAATTCTCCTCTGCAGCTGCTGAAGAAAGTGTCGCGGCTGCTGTACAACATCATGGTCATCTTCATTCCCTGGGAAGTGAGGATCAAGAAAATTGAGAGTGAGTTCTGTTCCACACTGAAGAAGTAATGATGTGAACAGGTAAAGCGGCGGTGGTTATGGTGCAGCTTTAATGTAACACACACTTCCAGCAGTGTGCGAACTATACTACGGCCTACAGGGGGCGCTCAAAACTGCAGCATCTGCTCTTTAAACAGATGCTTCCTTACCTTCGAACAGAAGTGACCACACCAGCCTTGTCGTATCAGTGTCCTTTGATGTTGGTCCAGACGCCCATGATCAGTCCAAGTTTTCTATTGTTGACAAATATTCAGGTGTTTCGGGTCTTCCTGATACTTTTCTCTCCATGAGGTCACTTTGGGTCTGGAGTGGCATCCTACTTCATCTTCCTCCGCTGGTTGTTTGGGATTAACATTGTTCTCACCATCATGACTGGAGCCTTCATCGTTCTTCCAGAGGTCAGAACACACACACACACACACACACACACACACACACACACACACACACACACACACACACACACACACACACACACACACACCCACACACCCACCAAATTTAAGAAGGAAAATGGATCTTTTTCATACATAAGCCGCGGGTGCACCGTTGCTGTCTGCGCCACAGAAAATGCATGAGGATCACTTCTGGCGATCCTCTAGTACTAGTTTTGAAAACGGGGTCCAGTGTCGAGACTGACTCATGAAACAATCTTGCCAATGTTCTGAACTCCAGTCATGAACTCCTCACATCTTATTTACATTTAAAATGTTCAGAAAGCGCTGTTTTCACCCTCCAGTAGATCGTCTGTGTTAGCAGAGCTGCAGTCACACGGGCGAAAACAGCGCAATTTGAGCGCTTTAAAGGTAAATAAAACGCCTGTGATGTCATTGGTTTGATGTGACGAGGCTCAATATATTTGCCAGCAAAGATTATGCGCATTAGACTGTATAAACTGGGGATGCTCCGAGAGACAGGGAGAGCACTCAGCTGAAGAAGCTGTCTTCAACCTCTTTCATGAAAGTTCTCACTCTGGACGGTTGCAAACGTTTCAGATTCAGGTGGTGGACCGCGAACGCTGCATCTGACACACAGAAGACTGCAGCGGATTCGGCCGTGGTTGATTCCGTCTTAAAACGACACCTGAGAAAGGCTGCTCATCTGGCGCGGTGAAATTAATGATTATTTCTTGGGCAATATGCTTCGCGTTCTGAACGTCACGCTCAGACCGGCGAGTGTCGCGAGTGACCGCTGGTTCCTGCAGTTTCATTTTCATGATCACCAGAAAACTCTCTGTGCTCCGTCAAGTGCTGGTGTTTTAAATATCGTATTGAATTCATGGCGTTGACGCCTTTTAACGTGCATGTGCTGCAGGATGCAAACTTGACATGGCAGACTGAAAAAAGCTTTTGCATTAGACACGCCGTTGCCAAGCGAGTGGCGAGTCGGCAGGGAGGAGCGGACGCATCACAAACCGCGGGCGGTGCCTCATCAGAACGGTTGCTGTCACATGTCATCGGATTTTGTGACCGTCAATGACAGGCAGTGGTCGGCATTCACAGATCACGAGTTCAGCCTTTCATAATCGGTGGCCGATTGATTGGAATATCCCTGTAAAAATCAATATATTAGCCGCATCGTTTTATAAGCCGCAGGGGTCAGACCGCGAGAAAAAAGCTGCGGCTTATAGTCCGGAAAATACGGTAATCTTTATGGTCTTAAACATCATTGTTTCTTGTAATAGCTCAGTTTTCAAGCACACATTTTTAGGCAGCTGTTTTCTAGCTTGTAACTGACCAGCAGACATCCTTGCCTGGTCACCATTGGTGGTGGTACCTGGTTCCATTACACATGAAAAACACGTAGAAACCCTTGGCCCATAACCCGCTGGGCAGCACGAAAGCTACCTGGCCGCTTGTCCAGCTCCTTACTTAAATATCTTGGACTCTCAGGGGTGAGTCAAGCTTGAGAACAGCTGATGCTGAGCGTTCACTGTCTTGCAAATACAGAGAACTATACAAGTAATGTATCTGAGAATTGAGATAAACATTCATTCAATCATAACCCATATTGTGCTGATAAACTCCTGAGCTTCCCACAGTCCCCCCTGCTCATGTGGGTATCAGGGGAGGTGCCTTTCTTAAGTACTCTAATAAGGGCATAAACCACAAGGTGTGGAACTCACAGACATTGATTAAATAATAAAGAGCTTTAGGGAGCCTTCAATAAAGAGTGAATAGAAAGGACAGAGGAAGGAACCGACTCCATCAGTTATCCATCACTAGGGTCCACACCTCTGTCAGTTACCCTGACTCGGCGCAGCTAGCTTTATAGCTTTATACAGAGCCCATTCAAAAACACGTCTCCCACTTTAACACATTTACAAGTCATCCTCCTTCTTCTGCCATTTCCCATCAGCGGTCGCCACAGAAAAGTGGCTTCTTGCAGCAACTTGATCACCTTTCAAACTTTGCACATCCGTGAACCTCAGCAGTAGCGCAGCCTTCCTCTTCTCCTTTAACCTGCGACTTCCATTCCAACGTTCTCCTTCCAACTCTGTCTCTCCTCTCCATGAGACCATCTGGCTGCAGAGTTTCCAAACTTTAGTATCTATTTCTATAGTTGAGAAAACCTGGACACAGAGGTGAATGATTCCAAAGTAACAAATAAAGGCTTGAGAAACACTCAAAGTTGAAGATCCATGTCTTAGTACAGCAATGGATTCCAAGGCAACTCAAATGTGTCTTTGTATGTGTGTACCAGCTACTGGCCGGAGCTCCGTTCGGAACCACCAGAAGCAAAACCATTCCCAAAGAGCAGCTGGCGTCTGCCCAGGACCTGGACACCATTTGGTCTCTGGGGGTGAGTGAGCACCGTCCCTGCAGTAGCAACGCAGAGGCCAGTGTCAGTGTAACCCAGTGGACTTTATAGTCCCTTCACGCTCCAATGCTTTCACCTCTTCTGCAACACCCGAGGTTGTGAATCACACTAATTCTGGTGTCAAACATCACTTGCCTTCACAGGGCTACCTGCAATACTCCGTGCTCTTCTATGGCTACTATGGCAGAGTGAGGAAGATTGGCAGCGCCGGCTACCGCCTGCCGCTCGCTTACTTCCTGGTGGGAATGGCTGTCTTCGCCTACAGTTTCATCATCCTCTTGAGAAAGTAACTTCACATTCTTGCCGTTTACATGTATTCGATGAGTCTGACTGAGTGGGTACAAAAGTCTAACCGTACTACCGAACCGGAACAACCCATCATCACTCCCATGCTCCCATATGACGCTGGGAAAGTGGACTTCAGCGTCCTATACTGAACCAAAAGACTTCAGCGTTGCATGTTGATGCACTGGCATTTGAATAGACTCAAAGAACATCAGAGAGGCCCCTAATGTGGCTTTACTCCTAAGTGACGGTACTGATATTGGTACAGTGACATGTCATTTCCTGCTGCAAATCTGTGATAGTTACCAACTATGGAGAAGTTCTTGAAAAGAAAAAATGATAAAGAAAGTGATGGCGCCCCCAACAGTAAAACCTGTTCACCTGTTGGAGCAGTTTTTTTTTTTCTTTTTTTTTTACTTATCTTCTTTAGAGTTTATCCATGAAATAGAAAACATTTTATGATACGGAGATGTTAATTTATTGTATTTATTTTATTCAGAACTTTATTCATGATGTGCAGTTTTTCCATTTTTTTAGAGCGTTTGCATCAAGGGTATGTATTTTTCCTTCTTCTTTTCTTTGGTACATTTGAAGAACATGACTTGCACCTGCTTCTGCTGCTGGTTGGACTTTTCCATAACAAATATCTTTGCGGACCCATTTGTTCTGGAATAGATGGGCCCCAAGATCAAAAAGTTGAAGAACCCATGATGTCAGACACACGTCACTGACAAGAAACAGACATTTTCCCACCGCAGGCGTCAGAAGATGGACTCCATTTGAGACCTAATTCACTCCTTTAATTTCAAACATGGCAAACATCCAGACGTTTGGATTAAAACTGTCTTAATTTTGAGTTAGAGTTGAGAAAAATAAAGTTGCTTCTATGTAATGACAGGTTAGGTTTAGTTAAGGTTAAGTTGAACAGACCTTTCTAGCAACTGAAAATTACAAACCTCTACAAAATGGTGTGGGAACTTGCTTCAGACCTTGACTCCAACACGACCTGGCGTGACGTTATCTTCCGTCTGTAATGTCACTCAATGAAGCATTGTGTTTGCCTGAACATGGAAGTGTTCCGGGCGGAATGCAAAACTCCAGAAGTTTTGTACAACAAATTATGCTAACACTTCACATTTAGCTGGTAATAAGATATTTACATGCTTATTTACTCTTTTGTTTTGTTGAACTTCCGATGACCATTCCTGGGTGAAATGTAGTAACAAGATGCTCATTGGTACGTCATAATGATTATTCACCTATTACAGATTAATACGTATGTGAATAAGAAGTGTATTTATTCCTTAATCTAAGGTGAAGGCGAAACTATACTTCAATTAATTGGGGGGGAAAAGGTTAAGAGTTGAGTATCGGGGAAATGTGATACAGCCAATCGCTCAATTCTTACAATCCACCCACAGCTCAGTGGATGGACGAGTGATGGAGATGCTCTCGCTGTTCCCAGAGAGTCACATTTCCCCATTGTGGGAAGATCAAAGGCAATCTCAATCTAATAATGCAGGAATATTTTCTTCTGTGTCTTCTGTCCATGGATATGTGCTTCTACAGAGTGGCTCACAATGTCTGACACACACTGGAGGCAAGAGTTCTTTCAGAAGTTCCCTTCTCTGCAGGATGGCCAAGAATTCCCGCCTGAGCTTGGCGAGCGCCTCCGATGAGAACTTCACCTTCTGCTGGAGGATATTCTGTGCATGGGACTACCTGATCGGAAACCCAGAGGCTGCTGAAAGTAAAGGAGCCGCCATTGTCAACAACATCAGGGTCAGACTCACAACACTCTCATTATTATTATTACCATTTTTCATGCATTTGTGAAACGTTTCTGGCCGCAGGAAGCCATCGTTGAGGAGCAGGAGAAGAAGAAGGACACAAGCCTGTGAGTCTTGGTGACCTCTCCTCTCAGCCTGGCCTCTGCATCACCTCCTCATCCTCATCGTGTCGCTCAGCACGACATGCAGTTGCTGCAGTTTTGATCAGTTCCCTTGTTCTTAAATACATCCACCGCTCTTTCTCCTCAACATTTCCAACACAAAACGTCTTTCTTTCAGATTTAAAATTAGATTTACATGACTTTGTGACACTGCCTTGAGAAAAAAAAAAAAAAGAAAATGCTACAAACTAAAATGTGTGTCTGCAGTTAGAAAATATGAGCAGCATGTGGTGACAAATAAACAAATAAAATAATATAAATGGATCAGACAGACAGAAATTTTACATGAAATTAAAAAGATCTGTAGCCTTGAGATAACAACAACAAGTAGTGTAATTGTGCGTCACATGACAGCTCAGAAACCCGAATTATTGAGTTAGTGCGGCTAAGTTTGGACTTTTAAAATGCTTGTAAACAGCTTAGTCCGACTACTGGAGTGGAATTTGAAGTAAACAAACTGCTCCTCAGATGTGAAGACAGTCCAGTAACATTACATTACCTTCGGGAAGTGTAACTGTGTGTGTGATGTCCTCATTCTTTGTCAATGTTGCGGCGAATATAAGACGAACCTGTCACTCATGACAACACTGATCTGCAGATGTGGAGATTTGTCTTCAGCCATGAGGCGTTTTGATCTTTAGTTCGCACAAGAAGATTAGAGGACGTGACTTGTAAAGGTGAAGACATCAGCTCCATGTTAGCGACCGTTAGCATGGTTGCAAAGATAGACAAAGCTCACTCCATTCTCTGTATGTTTATTCAAGGAAGCTTGTTGAGGACAATGACAGCTCCATGACGCCATTGATCCATCGCACCAAAGCGCTGATTCTGGTTCTCTGTAGTGAAACTAGTTCATCACCAGTCTAATATACCATTCTGAAACGGCTCCTCGCTACCTGTCAGCTTCCATTGCTCTGCCTCTACGGTCATAGGAACCAGAAGAGCTCACAGCGCCACCCCTTGTCACGGAGGTGAACTACTCATAGTTCTATTGTCCCTCCACTGCATGTAAACCAGGAGACCGTGACACAATCAGACTCTAACTCGAGCTGTTGCCTTAGTCGGGCTACGCCCTGCATGTAAGCGCAGTCACGAGTTACCATCTGTTTCTACTGCAGCTGCTCTCCAGACCTGCTGTCTCTGACACATCATCCCACCTGTCTCTTGGCTGATGTTCTCCTCCCACAGTTTCATCATCCGTCCTGGTTCTATTATCAATAAAGAGTCCACTCAAATGAGACTTAACAGCAGAGCTTTGGTTTAAACTGTCACGTTAGCCACAGCTGGAGCTCAAACTAACACCGGCTTCATGAATTCTGCGGATGTATCTCAACATCCTTGGCTTGTTTGTGTGTCCTCAGCGCGGTGCTGATAAGTCTCCGGATCTTAGCCAACATCCTGGTGCTGCTGTCGCTGGCCGGCAGCATCTACATCATCTACTTTGTGGTGGAGCGCTCGCAGAAACTGGAGCAGGAGAAGCCGGAGCTGACGCTGTGGGAGAAAAACGAGGTAGAGGAGCAGACCTTCCTCGTCCGTCCTTTCATCTGATTCGATTTGTCCACCATACGGAGCACTTTCAGGAGATCAGTGAAGGTGGAGACACTGGTCCCAGGGGAGAGTCACTGTCAGGGACACTTGTGTTGGTCAGGATCGTGAGGACTGAGATGAAGTATGTCGTTGTTATGTGAGTGTGTGTGTGTTTGATTGTTTGTTTATACTGCCTCGTGGGGACCTTATGTCTTCGTGGGGACCTTTTGCCGGTCCCCACTGGTCCAAGCCTCAATTTGAGGATGAAGACTTCAAAATAACTGGGTCATTATAAATGAGTTTCAGTTCAGTTCAGAGTCCTGGTTCAGGTGAGCCATGTGTGTTGGGTGGTTAGGTTTAGGGGGAGAGGCTGGGGAAAGGGTTATGGCAATGAGAAACCTCACAATGTCCCCACAGGGGGAGCAATACAAACGTGTGTGTGTTTATTCCAGGTGAGCGTGGTGGTCTCTCTAATCACAATGATAGCGCCCTCTGCCTTTGAGCTGGTGGCTCAGCTGGAGATGTATCACCCCCGGACCTCCCTGAGGTTCCAGCTGGCCAGGTACTCCCACTTATATATGAAGACATCAAACAGGCAAATCCCACGGTGAACTGTGCGCCTCCTTCCTCAGAGTTCTGGTCTTATACCTGGGGAACCTGTACAGCCTCATCATCGCTCTGCTGGACAAAGTCAACAGCATGAGTTCTCCTGTGAGTACGATGCTGCGGGGCAGCGACCAGACTGGGGTCAGTCACTGTCCCTCCGGTGATGGTCATTTAAACACGATCCCTTATGAACAGTGCCATGTAATAAAGCTTTATTATGATGGAATTATCATCCAGTTCATTGCTCTCTATTTTTTGATATTCTTTGTTTCAGATTCCACCAAGTCACGGTAACTGGACCGGGTCCACGGCACCCATGGCCACCGTCTCCCAGGTCCCGTTCACGGTGGGCTCCGACCTGCCTGTCCCTCATCACAACAGCAGTGTCGCCCCCACTGTGTCGGAGGTCGGCAGCAGGACCATGACAGTGTCCGTGTCCAACCACACCGGGCTGTTTGAGAACATTCGCTCGCAGCAGGACCAGTGCTGGGAGACCTACGTCGGACAGGTGCGGATAACAGTCATGAAAGACAGTGAACGCTTCTGCACCATGTGACATGCTTGTTTTCACCTGTAGAGGGCAGTGTTGTGAGCCAGTGGCTTTCGCTTGTTAAACGCCTTTGAACCATAATTTCTGGATTTTACACACCTACTTTTTCCTTGCGGTCTGAACTTATTCAGTGACGTGGCTAATATCTGGATGTTTCCAGGCTAATGAGCCTCATGCTTCAAAATATTGAGCCTGGTCACATCAAACCCATGACATCACAGGTGTTTTATTGACCTTAAAGCGCTCAAAACACGCTGTTTTCACCCACGCATCCGTAGCTCCGCCCACAGAGCTGATCTCCTGGAGGAGCGGAGACGAGAAGCAGCAGCTGAGACCAGCTGTGGTGTCGGAACTTGGGACACATTTTGAGCGCTTTAATGTCAATAACAGATGTGAGGAGTTGATGATTCCAGTTCACGTTGCGTGACGAAAATCCTTCCAGATCATGGTTTAAAAATAAATTCAGTCAGGGATGAGAAAAGACCCTGTTTTTTTTATAAAATAACTGCTTTTTTTTTACCACAAAAATACACATTGTCATGGCAACAGTAAACAATCACAAAAAATCTTTCACTTTTTTGCACCAAATCTATCATGAAACCTTTTAAAAAAACAATCAGGCAAAAATGTGAGCTACTTTATGGTGTTGTATCTCAATGATATCAACGTAACTCACTGAAATTGTTCCTCATAACTTGGAAAATTTACCAGTAGTTTTTGTTAAACTTATAATGACATGATGATCTGTGCTCTGATAATGTATTATTATGGCATCGATTCAGTTTTGAGTTCTTGTTATTTTATCCCATGATGAACCAAAACTTTCTATTAACTCTTGTTCTATTAACTTAAAATATTCTGCTAAATTAGTTCCTCCAAATGTTGGTGACTGAAAACCAGGTCCTCATAACTCTGGCTCTAAGTCTGAACAATAGCAAAGATCATAAGGTCATCAGGTAGGGATCAATGAGCTGAGCTCGTTCCTCTTGCAGGAGATGCTGAAGCTGTCCATCATCGACATGATCTTCACAGTAGCAAGCATCTTGCTGATCGACTTCATCCGAGGCTTGGTGGTCCGCTACCTGAGCGACTGCTGCTGCTGGGACCTGGAGAGCAAGTTTGTGAGTGGTGGTCTTCTGTGGGTCACAGGTTCCCCAAGCCTTCAGCACGGTGTCACAGAAGAAAACCCAGGCAGGGAGCACCTCTCTGGGTTTATTTTCTGCCTGCTGTAATGGTGTGATGAATGGTTGGATCTGCAGTTTCACTCCAAATGTTTTGCCTCTCTGTATCTGAATCTGCATGTCACTGTGTGGAAAGTCACTGACCAAACTGTTGTCTCTCCTAGCCTGAGTATGGAGAGTTCAAAATAGCAGAGAACGTCTTGCACCTGATTTACAACCAAGGGATGATCTGGTGAGTTCAACTCAAGGATCCTAAAGTGTGTGGTATGTTGCAACAAAGAGACAAAATGACCAGGTGTTTTGCTCTTAAAAAACAAAGGACACGTGTGGGAGTCCGGAACGTTGGAGGTGGACTCCAGTAATGAGATTGATGAAGAGGCTTGACTCGGGAGGGTGATGATGATAGGTTAGGGAGGCAGTCTTGTGTGGACATTGACAATTTATTCAAGTGTTTAGCAAGAGACAAAAAAAGTTGAAATGCTTCCATTGTGTTACCAGCCCACAGGTCATTGTAGAAGTGAAGTAAAAAGCAGCATGATCTTGCTGTATAATATGCATCTTCACAACTGGAGGAGATGGAGCTCAGGTTTCTAACAGTTGCTCTGTGAGAATAACGGAAGATGTAAGTCACAGTCCCGGCTCCTGACCTCCAGACCCGTCGCCCTCTGACCGCTCCACTGCTTGCTGAGTGTCATCCCCGCTTGAGTGCGTGTGTGCTGACCCGTCTGCCTGTCCTGCAGGATGGGGGCCTTTTTCTCCCCATGTCTGCCTGCCTTTAATGTGCTGAAGCTGATTGGGCTGATGTACCTGAGGAGCTGGGCCGTTCTCACCTGCAATGTTCCTCACCAGCAGGTGTTCCGAGCATCCAGGTATGACACACCAGTGATGGGCAGATGAGGCTTCATGACACAGTACTGAAGGGTGGATGAGGCTTCATGAAACGGTGTCCTGATTTTCAGAGGCCACCAGATGGCGCTGTCTGCTGTGAAATGTTTGGACTTGAACAACTCATTCAGTGAAACCTTGCATCATGTCAAAACCAAGAGCGCCATCTAGTGGCCTCTGGAAAAATGTTTTGTTGACCTGGTGATACTGTTTCACGATGCCTCATCGACCTGAGAACTGTTCACTCATCACATGAGTTGGTTTGCTAGAATATTTTCTTTTTCACCAAAGAGAACGCTTCAGCCATTTTTGTAGTCGCTGTTGCTCTGCTGTTTCATCTGCAATATTTGTGCACTTTAACTGAAAAAAATGCATTATTGGTGCCTTTTAAACTGACTTTCCTTTATGACATTTGCGTTTCTTGTCTATTTCAATGCGTCTTTTTTGCCCTTATATCACAACCTTTTTGAGTAACAGTAATCTAACGTGTTACCATTTCACACAAAGTAATTCAGTTAAAGTTACTTATCTAAGTCACCGTGCGTTACTATTGTTGCCGTTGTCTGGAAGCGAAAACACAGCCACTACTTTGAATTAGTGTCTGCTACAGATGACAGTATTAACCCTGCAGAAATCATAGGTTAAAGCCAGTGAAATAAAGTAGCCTCGCAAACGTGTCGAAAGTGCGGACGCAAAAAAAACACTTTTTCACATTTTTTTACTTTTATAGATAATTTTTTTTCTTTGGTGCAGGAAGAAACGGTGCTGATGTGACGTACTGATGTTGCATTTTCTCTCGAAAGTCAGAAATAAAAGCGCTCAAAATGCGCTGTTTTCGCCCGCGTGTAACTTAGTTACTTTTGAATTCAAGTAATCAGTAAAGTAACTCTTTACTCGTTACTTTTTGAAGGAGTAATCAGTAGTGGAATGACTTTTTCAAAGTATCTCTGTTGAGCATTGCATGTGGTTGGAGGCACATTATATTGAACCAGTCATGAACAAAGGCGTGTTAAATCCTAGGGCTCTGATGCAGGCGATGAGGCTCCTCAGCAACCTCAGTGTAGTGGTTATTTGTCGGCCCACCAAGAGGACGACGTCTGATGCGACGGCTGCCGACAGTGTGATGGTGGAGAGCCGCTGTCGTGACTTACATGAAAGCTTGAACTCAGAGGAGAGCGGCAGGCGCTCGCGTGAGAGCCGCTCCATTCCTGCTCTGAGCTCTCACAGATTTATGGAGAGAAACAGTTATTGCCTTCCTGAGTCATTATCAGTCACTTTCAGACCTGCTGGAGCACACACTCATCGCACATGAGAAGACACTTCACTGCAAACTCTCTATCCTTGTGGGGACCTCTCACACTCAACCTAAAAGACATGGCTCACCTTAACCAGGACTCTGAACCAAACTGAAACCCACTTATATTGACCCCCTAATGTTGACGTTTTCATCCTTAAAAACTGAGGCTTGTCCCCCACAAAAATGTCCCCACATGTAGGTGTGTTTCCAAGAATGAGTTCCCACAAGGACATCTATTCAAGTACACACTCACACATATAAATGTACTCGTCATTCTCCATTTCTCTTCATAAACTCTCCAGAGGAGACTGTGATAGAGGTTAGCAGTGAACGCATCCAGTTACATGGTTGGTGAGCACAGACTCAGCCAAATGGAATGACATAAATCGAAGAACGGATTTCAATGCAGTTCAAAGGTAACGTTGACAACGGAACAAGGAGGAGATGCTGACACTTGGACAGTGTCCTGAATCTAGAGCCTCCCCTCATGTGAGGTGGTGAAACGCTCACTACTGTCCATGGTATTTGAATTGGTTTATATTTTTAAATATAATGATAAATGTGGGACCAAAATGTTGGGTGAAAAAAACAACAAGTGTTTGTAATTCATGAAATGATCAATTGATATGTCTTGCTCTGTTTGCTTTTCCTCCTCTTATATCTCCTCCGGTGCAGATCCAATAATTTCTATCTGGCCATGTTGCTCTTCATGCTGTTCCTGTGCATGCTGCCCACCATCTTCGCCATCGTCCGCTACAGACCCTCCCAGCACTGTGGGCCATTCAGGTGTGGCACCCGCACCTTTCCGGACCCCCACATCTATAATGCTGCAGCAGCTCCAGACCTGGAATTAAAAATGTGGCTCCACGTGTCTTGCAGTGGTCAGGAGAAGATCTATGACATCATCTCTGAGACGGTGGCCGCAGACTTCCCCCTCTGGTTTAGTAAGGTCATGAGTTACATCACAAGTCCTGTTGTGGTGCTGCCGGCCCTCCTGCTGCTCTTGTAAGACACACACACACTAGTACCTCACACACAGATGCACATGAATCCAGGGCGTCATGTTCGTCTGTCCACATTTGTCTCCTCCTCTCAGCATGCTGATCTACTACCTCCAGGCCATCGCAAGATCCCTGAAATTCACAAACAACCAGCTGAGGATGCAGCTCCAGACAGTGAGTGACCGCCAACGTACCTGTGTAGTCACCGTAGTTGACTGGACGCTGAGGCCATGTGTGTCTTTGGCTTCCCCTGCAGGAGCGCACTGAAGATAAGAAGAAGGTCTTCCAGTTGGCTGCAGGTACTGTATGATGACGCACTTCACAAATACGCTGCAGAACAGTGTCAAGTACTGTAAGGTTAGGGACAGACGCCACTAGAACTCAGTCAGCCATAGCCACAATAACATTTAATTCTGTTGAGTCTGTCAACATAGTCAGTGTCTGAGCTGAGGAAAAAGAAAATGAAAAAATCTCTGTCTCTGTCTCTCTCTCTCTGTCTCTCTCTCTCTGTCTATATATATATATATATATATAATATAATACATATATATTATTTCTTTATTTATTCAAAGGAATAAATGTTGTTACTGTCGCTTCAAATGAAATTAATCTATCTATCCAAGTGTCCATCCATCCATCCATCCTCACGGGATACAACAACAGTTTTCGCAAACACTGACATCTGCTGGCCTACTCCGTCATAGTCACGGCCTTGGGCCGGTAAATTAAATAAAATACATTGTTGATTGTAATCATTATTCTGATAATATAAAAATAATAATAAAAACACAAGTATATTATAGGGTAAAAAAAGCTAAATTAAAAAATAAAGTACAAAATGCATTCACTTTGAATTTTATGTTCAGTTTCTTTTATCGTTAAATATGAATATGAATAGCTATTTCTAGAAAAGGAAAAACAAACTTCATCCATGAATAAAGCAGGCGTGAATAGTTGTTTCCTTGAGTTTTCTCACGCTTCCCATTTTTCCCGCTCACACCCTCAGCCCGTCTGCAGGGTCCGGAGTCGGATGTGAACCAGAATTCAGAGCAGCAGGAGAGTGACATCACCAGTCAGGAGGTGTCCTTCAACTCCCCCTCTCCACAGAGAAACGGCAGCGTGGCCAACTTCCAGTCTCCAGGGCCGCGCACCAACAGCATTCACACCATCTCCCAGTCAGCATCCCAGGCCGAGCTGAACCGGTGTGGCGTGGCTGGTCCTTCCAGAAGTCCCATCAGGTCCCTCCTGCCCAAACAAAGGCTAGAGCAGATCCCCAGCAGGTGAGCACACATCTCCATCCCACAACATCCAACGCCATCATGTCTCTGAGTGTTTATTCCACACAGACCACCAGTGTTTCTGGGAGGAGCCAGTGGCTCCAGCAGGTCCAGGTCCTACCACCACCTGGCCTTCACCCCCTCAGCCGTACACTCGGACCCCCTCTACAGGAGGACCCCGCGCCCCCTACACGCAGCTGAAAATGTGGCGCAGGGCTACAGAGGTCGTCGAGGTCACGCCACCCGCTACGTTATTCTCAATGAGCAGGAGCCCAGGAGGAAGCTGCTGCGCTCTGCCACGCGGATCCCCCGCCACTATCTGATGGAGGAACCCGCCCAGATCGTGGAGCTGTACCCCTGCAGCGTGAAGCGCTACGCTGCCCGCGCGCCGCACCTCTACAGAGAAAACCTCTCCCAGGAGCACCTGAGTGGGGAGGGAACCGGCCGTCAGACACGCTTGGCCCTCAGAAACACCCACCGGCCGCATTCCCTCTCCGACCTGCACCAGCCAGCACACTTCTACATCGGAGAGCGTGAAAGTCACCTGCCGCCAGTCACGGACAGAAGCCAAGCCAGAGCGCAATATGGAGCCCACGGCCAGGAGGAAGCTGAAGAGCTGAACCCGAGGTTGCAGGCGGAGCCACACGGTCCACGAACCCGACGCCTCTTCCACTCCTCAGCAAGACCCGGCCAGAACCAGCCGGTTCGAAGCAAACACTCCGAGTCCTGTGTGAGGTCCAAGTCCAGACAGAAGATGGAGCCGCCGCTGACAGAGTCTGACTCCGCCTCTCTGGCCTCCAGCAGCGACCAGCAGAACAGCAGCACGGACCAGTACATCCAAGTCATCCACAACAAGGAGCGACATCTCAACCCCGAGTCCCGACAAATCATGGTCAAGAAGAAATCGGTGACGACTTTTGACTTGAAGGAGTCAAGAGATTTGGTCTGTTCCAACGTATGACACACACGGGTTCAACCCGCCGACGATGTTTAGAAGACATTATATTCCCAACACCCTCATCTGATGAAAGACAAGTTTGACTAACTTAAACTTGATGTCATTAAAATTACAGAGATCAATTTAGTTATTGGTCGAGTTATGACTGACATCATCGGCAGAACTTGTTGACGCCCTTTTTGAGGACGCATAACGTATGTAAAAAAAATAAATAAAAAAATAAATAAACGTCATAAATCACATGAAATTGTGTGGGAACTTGAGACGTTTGGCTCCTGCAAGTGTTTGAGTGACGTCATCTGCTGTCTGTGATGTCACTCAAGGGAGTAGAACATGGCAGCATTTTAACTTGCAGTGCCGGGACAAATCATAATTTTTACATGAGAAATTTTTTTACTGATAACAAAACTATAATATCACAGTCTTAATTTTAATATAGAAAAGTATAGAATAGTATACAAATATATATATATATATATATATATATATATATATATATATATATATATATATATATATATATATATATTCAATCTAATTTCAATATAATATCTATATATATTTGTAGGCTGCGCAGTGTGACACATATTCATGTGATGTGATGCCTGATTATTGTTCTATCCAAACGCCTTTCCAGACCAATCCACATCTTCGTCCGTTATTTAAATTCTGCGCACAGATTTGAATCCATCGATTAAAGTATCATTGAACTGAAGCATACGAGCTTTTACTACAACTCCCAGCATGCTTGTCTGCGACCCCCCAACCCCCGTCCGACGTACCGGAAGCAGCTCCCAGTCCCTTTCACAAATATTTCCTTCACAATAAAATGTATTCGTGGCACTCCGCCCAACACAATAGAACGGTGAGACGACTGTTTTAATTGTTTTTATTTCTCCGCTATTCACCACTATAGACTATTTAAGCATTTAAAAGAACCGTGGGGTTTATGACTGCGACCTCCGATTTTTTTTAAGTTCTAATTATTTTGAAGAAATATTCAGGAAGTAAGCTCTTTTATCTGATTTGACGCGTGTGTGTTTTCCCTCTTTTATGTTTTCCACACACGGTAGGTTTTGTGTGGGAGCTGCGCAGCGTTTTCCCCTCTTGTTGTGGGGCTTTATCGAGTCCTGAGGAGCATTATTTTGTTGGCTGTTTCCCCTCCCGCCGAGGCGACTGAAGGATGCTAGATTGACTCGGCGCTTCCATTCATCCGCCGGCCTCCTGACGCGGTGTACTTTCGCCTGCCTGTCACGCGGAGAGACGCCCGGCCGCTACACTGATTTATTCCCAGACACAACTCCAAGCACGGAACTCCGGAGCGAGCCTGGACTCCGTCATGGATTATGGGCTGAAGGCGAGTCAAGTGGCGGAGTGTCTCCAGAGCTACAGGAAGGATGAGTCCGGCTGGAAAGTCTGCAAGAAATCGGTAACTAAAACGTCCATTTTTCAATGTTACCGACGAACACACTGGACGTTTGAGCTACGCTCGGAATGACTGTGGTTGACAGGCAATATTGAACGAGAGGTATGTAGTTACGCCATTGTTATGTGACGTAAGAGTGTGGCAACGTGTATTCGGAATCTCACGTTTCAGTGCTTTTACAGGATGTTCTGGAAGATAGCAAGCTAGCGAAAGGGTCTTGACTTGACGGCGAAGAATGTGCTGAACTTCTCCAAACGTTGTTTGATTTGAGCAGATTTTCTTTTTGTTTTGTGGAAGCGTTCTGATGTTTGAAGATAGAAGTACATTGTATGAAATAAAATTAACAAGTAACCAAGAAGGCAACATATAAACACATTTAATTTAAAGATAAATCTCAGTGCTATAACTTGTTATCATTCAAAAGTCACTCTTAAAATGTCATTTTCTCTTCACTGTCACCTGATATGTCTGTGGGTGGTTGATGTAGCAGGAAGTAGTGCCATTAAATGGCATCAAATTCAACTGGGACTCTAACCAGAGCAGAGGCTCATTTACTGAGAGAGAGAAAAAACAACACAAAAACAATGCCATGAAACTACAGCAAATTTGTTTCAAATCTGGCAGTGACACACACACATACACACGGTGCCGGTGGAAGGTTTTGGTCCCGCAGTGCATGCTGGGATGTTTCGTAAAAACTTAACCTGGAGTTACAAACATCTCAGCTAAAGTTAGTGAAAGGATTCCATTGGTTGTCGACCATTGTGTTTCAAACTGCTTCGAGTTTTGTTGAATCATTTTATTCGTTGATTTGCAATGAATCATTTATTAAAATTTAGGGGTCAATAACAGGAGCCTTTTTAAATCTACAAAATAACGGAAGCACTAAACATACTCTTAAAAATGCTTTACATCCACAACATTGCTCATGACTTTTTAAAGTCCACTTGGTGATGGATCTGTGGTCCAGAGTCCATATTGACTTCAGAGCTTTTCACTTGACAATAAATGCATCTGAAATCTGACAGCTCTCTCTCCGTCCCAGCTGCAATCTGCCTGAGTTTGAACATTAAATCGGAACTTTTCAGCAATTCCTCCTGTGTGGCTCTTTTACCTCGCTCAGTGGTCGGACCTCGCTGTTCTCTGAAAATCGATAGAATGAGTCTGGCCACTGAACACCATGTTCGTTGGCTGTTGCGCTTTCCAAATTCCAGTCAACAGTGTTATCTGCACGTGTGTCAGTGCTGGAGAGCAGAATCTAAATCAGCACTGAGTAAGACCAATGGAGACGGTTTGTTGACAGGAATGGTGTGAGTTCTAACTGCACAAGCATGTGAAACATGATGTGAAGCAAACAGACCGAGGCAAAAGAGGCTACTTTAAAAAGGGAAGTAGCAAGAACTTCTCTGTCACTCTCCACAGTTACTGTCATGGCTGTCGGGTATCATTACAGTTCCTTAGCTTAGCTTTAAAGCCAACGTTTTCATGGTGTCTCAGGTCATGACCTTGACCACCGGCGTGCATTGACTTGATGTTTGAGCCAACCATGTTCCTCGCCTTGTGAAATGATGTGGCCCTCATGTCTTGAGTTTGATACTTGGGTGATCAGAGATGTTTGTTGTTTTGAAGTTTCTGTCCATGACCTTCGAGCTAAAGACAACCCGCAGCTGTAACTGAACAGTAATCCATGACCGGGCCCTTGAGACCCGGAGTATGAATTCAAGTGATCATGAAAGTCAACAGAATATTCTAACCCATCTGCACGAGTTGAGAGTATGTTTCTTGTAGTTCATCGAGACTCCTGACTGCCTGAGTGGACTGAGAGGCGGCCCTTTAATAAAGGAGTAAAACCCATCAGTGCTTATTGATGTTGTAGCATTAGCGTGCCAATCCTTAGTCAAGAACTGCTATAGATGGTTTTTGTTTTGTCTTTTTCCTCAGAATGATGTGGTGGTGTCTTGGAGGCCGTCGTCAGAGTTCCCTGGAAACGTGTAAGTCACTTCTGTTTCATTTTCAACATTGAGACAGTAGTGTCTGTCACGCTCTGGTCCAAATGTCGCCCAGTTTGAGAGCCAAGACTTGTATCTGAGCTGGCGCCAGTAGGCTGACTGTGCCGTGGTGACAACATCATTGGTTTTCTGCTTCCAAAATCGATTTATATATATATTGGGGTTGTGCGATGTGGACCTGAAAAGTTAACGCGATACATGTTTTTGGCAATAACAATAATTAACACGTTCTATTCCATGTGCTGCACACTACAGTCTCTGTTGAAACTGTTTTCCAGTCTTCAACATCATTATTTGTTGATGTTTCAATATAACAGTGAACTAAGTGCAGAGATGAGAAACTCAATGTTTCAGGTCTCTGGTAGAAGCCGCTGGTGTCTGACAGGCTGCTCTGCCAGCTTTATTTAGGGGTTAAATGGAGCCGTCTGTCTGCTGTATCTCATGTCTCTGAACAGTTGACTTGAACTATGGAGCAGTCTGGACACATTTCCTAGATGCTACTGAAGAAACATTAGAAATCATGTGAAGAAATGATCATCTAGTCATATTCTATTCTCCAAATCATGATACAAACTGTCAGTCCTTTGTCTTGTGTGATGAAAAACCTTTTCACAATTCTCTCTCCTAAAATGCTTGTTTTCCATGGCCTTATTGAAGATGTCACTCATTCTTTGAGACTTTAGAATTTGTTGATGGTCCCTAACTGATGGCGGCTCATAGCATTAGCGTTGCCTGTGAGAGTGTGTCCACGATCAGTGAACCCTAATGGGGACGTGGAAGAGGACGCCGCCGCCAATATCCAACTATTTTCACCTTGGCAGCGGGAGAGCTGCATGTGTTGATGTGAACCAAGGCAGACGAGCGCATCAGAGAACCTATGAGGACCACTCCATCTCATCAAATAAACAGGGATCCAGAGACTCAGAGTCGACCAGTGTCATGGTCAAAGGTTCCCTGGATTAAAAATAAGTTTAAAACTACGATGGTGAACCAAAGTCCACCACACTCTCCACAACTGTCACACGCTGGTGTCGGCTGTCAAACGCAGCGGAGCTGGAGAGCGCGGCGCGCTGTCACAGCCTCGTCATGTTCATATATGCTGGTCCAATGCAGCAGATGTGTCACGGATTTATCGTGGAGATTGTGTTTGGTGGGATATTGTGTACGATAAGTTATCGCCATCCCTAAAATATATAAATTGGTCTTAGGTCTTTTCTTTAAAAAAAAAAAATCATTTTTTCACTGTGTTGATGTTGAGATGTTCCTCTACCAGTCTAGGCCTCAATACACCTTCAACACTAACCCGTGCATTGTTGTCCTATCACACTTAAAAAACATAAACATCACTATGCATTCTGACCTTGCTCTGGTCAGAGTTGAGCAGATCTGTGTCCTTGAGCAAGACACGTTACTTCTCTGCAGGTTGCAGAGATGCAGGCTGATTTAATTTGGTTGGGATGAGTGTGACTCAGCCAGGGAAAATCTGCTGTGGGCCTTTGAACAATGGGGTTGCAGCTGGCTTACGGGTCGAAGCAGAGGCAGCCATTTGTGAATAAGCTGTTGCCATAAACCTTCCTCTTTTGCCTTTTTATCTTTGTGCTAAAGACGGAGGGCGAATGTGATGTGACTCTTGGGTCTCCTCAGGTACAAGGGCGAGGGGCTCATCAGCGGGAGCCCTGCCAAAGTGTGGGAGTGTCTGAAGCCAATTCCCAATGGCCTTCGAGTCAAGTGGGACAACAACGTGAAGAAGTTTGAGCTTCTGGAGAAGATTACAGAGGTGGGCATGGAACCCGGCTCTCCCCGTTGGACTCGGTAGTGATGGGTGGATGAGGCTTTATGAAACCGTGTCCTCATGTTCAGAGGCCACTAGATGGCGCTCTTGGTTTAGAAATGATGTGAGGTTTCATTGAATGAGTTGTTCAAGTCCAAACATTTCACCGCAGACAGCGCCATCTGGTGGCCTCTGAAAATCAGGACAATGTTTCATGAAACCTCACCTACCATTCACTAGAGGATTGTAGTTGGCATTGCCTTCATCCTTCCAACGTGGCTCTCTTGCCCCTCCCTCTATCGCAGGACATCACCGTCTGTCGAACCGTCACACCCTCGGCAGCCATGGGCATCATCGCGCCGCGAGACTTTGTCGACGTCATTTTAGTAAAGCAGTATGAAGATGGGACCATTTCATCCAACGGTGCGTAATGATGAGTGATTCTATGAGCGTACTGATCTGGTACGTCTGGCTCTTATTTGTGTATCCTCCAACCAAAATACAAACAACTGTGACCTGTTTCTTTAGTGAACCCATTGGTTACCATCCTGTCACCACCAGTATGTATTTAAAATTCAACTGAAACTTTACAGTTTGTAAAATTGAGTGAAAGCTCATATGGAAGCTTCCCAGTCCTGGTGTCAAGCTCAAGGCCCCGGGGCTGAATATGGCCTACAGGCGCTAAATTAAAGTTGTTGCAGATTAATGTTGCTGTAGTGACCAAAGAACCGACATCATGACATGTCAGAAATTCAACAGAACAACTTACAAAAACTTCCACAGACGGAAAATGAAAGTGCGGACTTGAATGAAAAGTGGTGGATGTTTGTGCTTCAATATATTTGGTGTTATGAGTGTTTGGTGAAGGTGGACAAACACAAAGATAATGATGCTTGACGGACGGAACTGCGGAACTGAGAAGGAGCAAGACAAAGAGAGCAGAGTTGGCAAACACGTTCGGAGTGTGTTTACTGTGATACAAAGTCAGGCGGAGAGGTTTTTCATTTTGGTGTTGAGTCTCGTTGAAATCCGTGCTACAGCAGCGGATTTGTATCGACAGTGACTGGAGCACAGCTCTGCACCTGGGAAATGATACCAGGAATCCCGGCATATATTGTGCACAGGAATATTAGCCCCAAACACTGAATTAAAGAAGGAAAACAGATCTTGTTCCTACATGAGCCACAGTGGTCTGTAAGCCGCAGGTGCAGTGGTGCTGTCTGCGCCGTGGAAAGGCTGCATGAGGATCACTTCTAAACTAGTTTGGAAAACGGGCTCCAGCATGGAGACTGAACTGGAATCATCAACTCCTCACATCTTTTATTGACATTAAAGCGCTCAAAATGTGTCCCAAGTTCCGACACCACAGCCGGTCTCAGCTGCTGCTTCTCGTCTCCGCTCCTCCAGGAGATCGGCTCTGTGGGCGGAGCTGCAGACACGCGGATGAAAACAGCGCATTTTGAGCGCTTTAAGGTCAATAAAACACCTGTGATGTCATGGGTTTGATGTGACCAGGCTCAAAATTTGGGCAGCATGAGGCTCTTTCACTGTTTTACTGTTTAAGGTGCAGGGTTCAGACTACAAGAAAAAAGTAGCGGCTTATACTGCAGAAATTGCGTTAATCTGTCAACATTAGCTCAGTTTTGACAGTCGACACCTTGTGCTCTCACTGATTGTGTTCTGTGCCACACAGCCACCAACGTGAGTCACCCCGGGTGTCCACCTCAGTCAGGCTTCGTGCGAGGATTCAACCATCCATGTGGCTGCATCTGTGTCCCAGTCTCAGGGTGAGTTCACACGTCACGCCGAGTGTTTGTCTACATCTTTTATTTTGAAGGATTCTGTCACTCAAACGGGCTTTTCACCCTGCCCACTTTGTCTCTGGTGGCCCCCTGCTGGAGGCCCCGTGCCCCTGCGCCTCAGGCTGGTTTGTGACCCGGGAAGTCATCATCTGCTCGACCGCCTTGTTTCTCTGTCAGCTCAGATGTGAAGTGATGACAGACGGCTTGAACAGAACGTGTTACACACGTTTCACAGCCCCAACTAAACATGAGCCAGTGTTTTCATGTTTACTGTCGAAGAAAATGGCGGAAGCACAGCGCATACGGCGAACAGCCCCAATATATCCAGGCTACTCTCACAGCAAGATTGATAGAAAATGACCGGCATGATGTCGGTCGATTTGTATCAGCAAAATACAGATCCAGATCAATAACTTGTGAAAAATCAGCATCTTTCCAATGACTGGCATCAGCTAACACAGTTAGAATCCAACATTATTAATTCAAGTAAATCTGCTGATCAATAAAATCAGGCTGAAAACGCCTGAGTTATGAGGCGCCTGAACACTTACGCTGTGCCGTTCAGTGACTCTTGACTCGTACACACAATGTTCTGCTAGTTGAATGAAGTTGTTCTTGAGAAGTGTTGAGCTCACACTTGCTCCCCAGACGTCATGTTAGTGTGGAGTCTCACTGCTGGCGTAGTTGATGTGGTGACTAGCATTGAGTCACCTGAGGCGAGAGTCTCACACCCGGGATGAGGAGCAGCTCTCCAGGTGAGGTCAAGCCTGCAGCTAAAACCCGGAACGGACTTTGTCTCCGGGTGCTGACTGCTCCATATCCAGGGTTTCTGCTGCATATGACCTAGTGCTGAGAGCCGCCACGCCTTCAGAAAAATGGTCTTTTTTTAAGGATGAAATCTCAGCTGATCAAACGTTTTATTACCAAGTGGAAACATCGAAACAATATGGTAACATATAGCACATCATGGAGGTGGACTTCAACGTGACGGTTTTCGCCAGTTATTCGTGGAAAAAATCCTGAAACAAACATAATGACTGAAGTCTGTTGCTCGTGGAACTGCAGTCCCACATTCCAGCTGGACGTATGATTTTTTTTATTTATTTATTTTTAACCACAGTTTCAAAAAGTCCTGGTGGAAACCCTGTACACCAGAGGTGCGCAGTTACATTTTCTAAAGGGCCACATTATAAACTGTAACTGTTGCGAGGGGACATCATGCCAAAAGAAAAGCGGCCATGACTACGAAACCTGATGGAAAAAAAATCTGAAGTAACAAGGACAAAATGAACCATAAAAGGTTCAATGGAAGCAAGGATATGAAGAAGTGTAAATATGGCATGAAACCTGTTAAAAATCATTTTACATGCATTTTATTTGAATAGAAATCACTATAAAACTATGGACCAAACATCGAAGCTGAAAAGGCAATTTATTTCAAAATGTATTTAGAATTTTCTTTCAATGAATTTTGAGGAAAATAGGAAAAAAACAAATGAAAAGGAGGAAGAAAACTTAAGTCATGAATGTGTTGTATTCACTGTTGAAGTAGTACTGGCTAAACTGGATAAAAAATGGCAGAAATTGAGTCAGTTGTATAGCTCCAGTGTGAACTCCTGAGGGCCGCAAAACATAGGCAAAGGGCCGCACATGGCCCCCAGGCCACACTTAGCCCAAGTCTACTGTAGGTGCTACTTAGTGTTAGTTTGGCCGTCTTATGGATGCATGGATTTACCCGTGGAAGAGTCTGGAACCTTCTCTGCTGGACACCAGCATGACTGCACATCTATGGGAATCCACTTGCTCTGACTATGGCTTTTCATGGTTCTTCTCCAGAGATTCCACCAAAACCCAGGTCTTCACCTTCTTCCAGACCGACCTGAGTGGCCTCCTCCCACGCTCTGTGGTCGACTCTTTCTTCCCCTCCAGCATGTCGGAGTTCTACAGTAACCTGAGCAAAGCGGTCAAATCCCTCAAGGACTTCTGACCCTGCGGAGACATGTGGACGACTCCCCCGCAGTGATTCTACCAGTCCCTTTTAGATGGTCTCTACTCCTCATGGCAGCAACCAAGAACGACCTTCTATTTGACCTTGAAAGAACCAAGATGCATCCTCTCAGCCCAAGACTCCAGAACAGCTGTGGTTGTTTCCTCTGCTTCTGTATCGTGTCGCCCAACCCTTGATCCATCACTGAAACAAGGACATGGACATGAAGTTTACCAAAGATGGCTGCTGGTTCTCCTCGTGACTTAAGCAGAGCTTTGGGTTCCGTCTGATGAGTCTCGGTGCTGAGAGGAGTAAAGAGTGAGAAGGGGACTCCAGATCAGTGGAGTGGAGCATCTGTTAAACATGCATGTTGCACGAACCTCCCTACAGTTGATGTCAGAGAGAGAGTCATTTCTACAAGACCCGCTCATACCTCATGCTATCTGTGTCGCAGTGACTCGCAGTGACCCTCCATGTGAGGGCAGCAGCTGGGCTTCTGTCACACTGCACCAGTCCTGCAGACGCTTTTTTTAACAATTGTGTCAGTGAGCACTCAACCATTCATTCTTACTTTGGAAACATGGCCCATTCCTCGGCCTCCAGTATCTTAGGCCAGGGGTTCTGAACCTTTTTGATCTTGAGGCCCGTCTTTCCCAGAACAATTGGACCCGGGGCCCATTCAATAGAACTGATTCATTCCTCTTGATTTCATCTGTGATTAATAACCACACTCTACTGACACGTAAACAAACCAAAACCCTGTGAAATGACATGAAACCATGTGTTCAGAGCCAAGATATTTGTCATGGAAAAGTCCAAGCAGCAGCAGAACCAGGTGCAAGTCATGTTCATCAAATTAGCTAAAGAAAAAATGGAAAAAAATACACTTAATGCAAACTGTTGGGAAAATAGGGAAAAAAATCGGAATAAAATAAATATAATAAAACCATGTCTAAATATTATAAAATAAAAATGACATGTTTTATTCACCAAAGAAGATATAAATGTAAATGAAAGTATGGCCATAAAATATTCCAATTAATTTTCAAAACTGCTTCAACAGGTGCTTTCATGAACAGCTTTTACCGTTGGCGGCGCCATCACTTTCTTTATCATTTTTTCTTGTCAAGAACTTCTCCATAGTTGGTAACTATCACAGATTTGCAGCCGTCAAGTCAATGCAGTGACTCACTACTGCCACCAAACGTGGCTCATGTATTAAAACTGAGCGTCTCTCGGCCCAGAGGTGTGAAACAAGAAATCTTTTAGTGTCCCTCGAGGGGGCGCCCGCTGCCCAGGGATGAAAAGTCATGTTGTCTGACACTGATTTTGTTTGTACTTAGAGAAGGTCACATGATCCAGATGATCTGAATTTTGCATCCAGGCAGTTCCAGCATCTACCTTCTCTGCCTGTGGTGCTGTGAGCCCCAGAGTCTTGCTGGAACCTGACTCAACAGTGGCTCCTGGGCAAAGCTTTCCTAGCGTGGGACATCAGATGGGAGCTGAGGCTGGTCTTTGCCCTCCGTGGGGCAAAAGCTGAATCTACATTTTCAATGGCTGAGATCCAAATCACATCATGGAACTGTAGTTTTTTTTTACAATTTTTACATTATATAACAGTGTTATAGACAAACCCATCCTCACTCCCATGGCGTCGTATACTGACGTTGGGGAAGTGGACCTCTGCGTCCTATACTGACGACAAAGGAGCCTTCAGCATCACGTGTTCAACCATCAGTGTTTCCATGGACTGAAAGAACGTTTTCCCCCCTGCGTGGCATCAACGGAGGCAGTGAATACTATTGGCTGGTCAGTTGCTGTCTATCACGCCATACATGGGTCTGCTCCTTAGTGACAGCAGGGAGTCAGTATAGGACGCAAAAGTCACCTTTCCAACGTCAATATATTGCAGCACGGCAGTGAGGATGGGTTGCTTTATCATGAGCGTGACCTGTAGGAAGGTCTGCAGCACTGTGAACTACTGCAACATTGGGTCATATTCCTCTAGAATCAGTGTCGCTCGTGATCGATGAGCTGAATTCCTGACTCAGCAGCACGGAGCCTATGTTCATAGTCTCCTGTGTGGGACTGAGAGCCAGTATTGTGTCTCCATATACCTCAACAAAACAAACCAGACTGCTGTGTAAAGCTTCACACTATCATGGATACTGTCTGTGGACGTGCTGACCCGTCTGTCCAGCACCTGCCCGGTACAAGCGGCCGGTCAACTCTAGAAAAAAAACCCTCCTTCCTAGACGTACCAGAGCCTCGATCCTTCACCAAGCTTTAGTCCCGGGACTTTCGTAAGAGACTTGACTTGCCTTCGAACCGAGGTCGTGTGTAGCTCATGTTTTTAACTGTGGATGGAACTGCATTGTCACCATCTCCATCGTAACAACATTGACTCGGTTTTCTGCCCCACCTCCAAAAAAAAAGCCTTCAACTGGTTGATGTGCTCCTCAGAACATCGGAGAAGTTACTGACCTTGATCAGGAACAACTGACGTCTGGTCACCTGGACCAGTCACTCACTCCAGGTCTGCCACATAATTTAGGGTTTTTTTCTTACAAATCCCAGGTTTCTGAGGAAAATGTCCTTTCAAGTGTCATGGCTGACCTGTATGAAGACTGACTGAGTAGATCTGACAGCCTCATCTTTTATGTAACTGTGATAGTCAGTCAGTGTTGGCCAGGATTTTGACCTTGATTTTGTTTGTCCTTCTGTGTCCATGTGTGACTGCCGTGGTAGCAATGTGTTCTGGTGTAAGTGTGAGCATGTCTCGATCAGAAACCCTGTTGTGTTTTAAACTTCAAGAGTTGTGAGATTGATTTTTTTTTATTAAAGTAATTTTGTCTCTGCCTCAAAGGTTGGACTGGTTTCTTCTCATTTTCGCTCTTGCTACGTTCTAAACCACAAAAGCAGACTGGACGTCTGAGATTTGTCTTCTTCTTTACCTGATTTCTCTGGCATATTGTGTGAGAAAGAGTGAGAGGTTGCACTGTAACTCCAGATCCTCCAGTCGGCACATGTCTTCAGGTCAGTGCCTTGTGAGGTACAGGGGTCAGTGGGAATCCCAAGGCTCATGGACCCCAATTCCACAGCACATTACAGCATGGTGCGACTGCCTGGGATAATGTCAGGCTGCACCACCTCCCCTCTGGCCCTTTACCCTGCCAATGGCATGAATAATTCAAGCCTCCTGGTGGGTGGTTGGAGGGGAACGCCTGAAGAGTGGGCTGCGTCAGAGCAGCGGACTGACTAACTCCAAGCCAACGACCATTGTGTTTCGTGCCACTTAAATCTGGAATTGAACAGCTCGATCCACTTCCTGAAGCGGTCACATGGTACGGTACAGTTCGAGGCTTCGACCGTCTTCAGCTAGGTCATTAGAGCATTGCTGTTCATATACTCGGTCCACACTCTGAAGGGTCGACACAGCGAACACATCAGAAGTTTGGGAAAAACACACAACTGACGATGTGTGGTACTGGAGCCAGAGTACCACCAGGTGAAGGCCAGTCAGTGGCCGCTCCACCAGTGCATAACAGAGCTCCACAGCTGTGGGAAGTACGCATGGATGTTTACACGTATAAATACAATGTAAACACTGACAATGACCTCACCTGTTGGGAGGAAGTGATTCTTCCAAGAAATACTGGTCAGACAGAAGACTATTTCCATAATATTTATTGAAAACATCTTTGTTCAAATAACCATCTGGTGTAAACCCAACACTCTGGTTCAGAGAGCACTTTATAGAAACAATATAAATAGTGTCCTTCAGTTCATCTGAGCAGCACCTCTCCGTCGGATCACCATGGCGACCGGCCCCTCGGGTAAAGCCTTGATCAGGTTCCAGGCCTCGAAGCGGGTCATTTCCTGCACACTGTTGTCCTGGACTCTCACCACTTCATCTCCAGACTGAAGGCTGCTCTGCTCCGCGGCGCCCCCTGGAGGATTCAGCACTCATTAGTCTCCTTCCAAATTACTCCAACAATATTTCACAGGAAGTGATGATGACTGGATGTGTTTTGAAAGTTATGGAACAACACCTTTGAAGATCCTCTTCACAAGCAACGGCCTGTCTCCAAGAATGGAGCCTTTTCCTCCCTCCAGAGTGAAGCCCATTCCTCCAGCGCTCTTCTCCACCACCACACTGGTCTCGGCCCATTGGTCCTCTGCGGTGGCAAAAGAAGGTTGTGTTACGACGCGCCACTTTTGGTGCCGGACAGTGTGGGGCCTCTTCACTCGCCTGTGGAGAGCGGCTCCTCCCCGACAGCCTCCTCCGCCGGTCTCTTGCAGACCACCACCACAGCCAGCTTCAGCTCGCGGGCCTGGCGCAGCACCGCAGTGGCATCTGCATGGGTGACTCCCCGCAGGGTTTGACCGTTTATGGACAAGACCACGTCTCCTTTCTGGATGGTGCCCTCCTGAGTGGCGAGGCCGCTGGGAAACACCCGGTGCACCTGCGCGACAATGAGAGCAACTGAGGCACTTCTTCTCACAGAAGGTGAAGTGGATGTTAGAAATGTAAAACAGTAGATGGGTCCAAGGTTTGCAACCAACCTGTCTTCTACCTGCTCCGTTTAAAGTTCACCTTAAGTATATATATATATATATATATAGCAAACCATGTTAGTGTGGAGAAAAAAACACGACAGATTTTCTGTGGCAGCCGTTGGTTCTGCTTGGGGATAGAAATGCACGAGTCATGTGATCACTGACTGTCAGAGCTTTGTTCTCCAGGTCGGACCCTCCAGCGAGACTGAAGCCCAGACCTGCTCCTTCTTCTTTGTGCAGAATAACCACATGGACATCGAGCAGCTGCTGTGTAGAAACAGGAGACAAGGCATCAGTGTGATACTTCCTGTGGTCACTTGAGAGGTGTGACAGCCAGAGAACCAATGGACAGGTTCATTGCTCTCAAACGCTGCCGTGTCACAAGCCAGTAGCTGGACTAAGCTAGCACGTAGCCAGTAGCTGGACTAAGCTAGCATGTAGCCAGTAGCTGGACTAAGCTAGCATGTAGCCAGTAGCTGGACTAAGGTAGCATGTAGCCAGTAGCTGTACTAAGCTAGCATGTATCCAGTAGCTGTACTAAGCTAGCATGTATCCAGTAGCTGGACTAAGCTAGCATGTAGCCAGTAGCTGGACTAAGGTAGCATGTAGCCAGTAGCTGTACTAAGCTAGCATGTAGCCAGTAGCTGGACTAAGTTAGCATGTAGCCAGTAGCTGGACTAAGCTAGCATGTAGTCAGTAGCTGGACTAAGCTAACATGTAGCCAGTAGCTGGACTAAGCTAACATGTAGCCAGTAGCTGGACTAAGCTAGCATGTAGCCAGTAGCTGGACTAAGCTAACATGTAGCCAGTAGCTGGACTAAACTAGTATGTAGCCAGTAGCTGGACTAAGCTAGCATGTAGTCAGTAGCTGGACTAAGCTAGCATGTAGCCAGTAGCTGGACTAAGCTAGCATGTAGCCCGTAGCTGGACTAAGCTAACATGTAGACAGTAGCTGGACTAAGCTAGCATGTAGCCAGTAGCTGGACTAGCTGCAGCAGTTTCAGCTACGCAGCAGAAGTAAACGGACTCTGAGACTCATCACAGTCTAATGGTGTCTAATAACCTTCTATACAGTGGAGAAGTCGTGGGAACAATCAGACTCATCAATTAAACAAACCTTTAAACCAGTATTGAATTTCATTTTCAGGTACTTAAAGCTCTTGCAGGCCACACGATGGCCACTGGATTTGGCCCCTATGTCTTGAGTTTGACACGTAAGCAAAAGCCTCTTGTCCTCAACTAGAATGTTCTGTTCTGTACGATACAGTCGTTAGGTGGAGAAACTATACACACAAGTAGAGTTCACACAGTACACGTACTTGTACTTAGTCAGGGGTCAAAGTGGCTTCATGAAACAGTGTGCTGTTTCCACCAGATGGCGCTGTCTGCTGTAAAATGTTTGGACTTGAACAGCTAATTCAGTGAAACCTCACATCATTTCTAAAACAAGAGCGCCACCTAGTGGCCTCTGAACATGAGGACACTGTGTCATCAACCCTGCGATACTGTTTCATGAAGCATCATTGACCTATGACTCCTTGAACTGGCAAGCAACAGTGAGTGGAGCTTGTTTCCATGAAGCTGACTCACGTTGAGCGTCTCTTCATCCAGCGCTCTGACTTCCTGGATCATCCGTGCCACTTCCTGTGATGGGATGGCAGAGATGACCGACTGTGCACAGGCCGAAGGGGCCCCTGGCTGGGGTGGGAGCGAGCCCTCCTCCCCTCGCTCGATGGTACACTCCCTCAGGGTGGCTAAGCTGTCAACACACCAAGCGGTTAAACTTCAATCCGAAAGCTGCTTCAACAGGAAGTGTCTACAAAACCACTTCCTCTTGAAGAGCTGAGAGAGAAAGGAATCGCTTTACCTCACAGAGAAGCCCGTGTCAGAACAGTTGAAGGCAGGGCCCAAATGTTTGGGCTCCTGTGGGTGTCCATGGTTACGGGGGTGCTCTGGTAGAGCGCGCATCAATGCCTGTGACACCTGGAACAGCAGCACCAACACACTTAGCTATGTTTATCACGACAGCTGGCTGTTTAAAAAGCACGTGAAGTTTCACTGATTCTAGAGCAGAGCGCCATCTAAAGGTCTTGTTGACGCCGATGGATATAGTGGTTACGAAGTGTGTACCTGATTGCTGAAGACAAGGATCTTCCCCAAACTTTCCTCCCTCATGTCCAGCGAGGGCTCAGTGGGGGCCGCGGGGGCTGAGCTCCTCACTGCTGTGGGTCCCTGTGGCCTGTCTCCCTCCGCCTCCTCGGGTGGAGCGCCCCCTGCAGCTGAGCCGATGGATGCTTCAGACACCGTCTGGAGGAGGTCCTCTGGTTTAGACTCTCCGTCCAGGGTGTTCAGCGAGTCACTGACCGAGGGGTCAGCAGAGGCAGGGGCGAGTGACGGTTCAGTTTCAGACGCTGGAAGGTCTTCGGGGCCGGAGTCTTCATGTGGGACAGCGGGAGGAACACCAGTGGTCGGCTGCACTGTTCTGGGAGTATCACTGTTTTCATGGTCCAGCGTGACGGCTGCTGGACGCCTGGGCTCTTTCTCCATGAGAGGCAGCGAGGCAGAGGACACCACTGGACGCCTTTTGGATGCCACTGCATCAGGAGCCTCAGGGCTGGAAAAGGTCTCAAAAGAGTGGATCTTCTGTTTGAAAGACAGGCTGGAGGAGGGAGAGTTCCTGCTGTAGCCCGACCTGAACTCAGAGGGCACCCTCCTGTGGTTCTGGTCCTGCTGAATCTTCCTGAGACTCTGGCGGAACCAGGCCGGTTTTGGAGCCACTGGGGGGGCGACTTTTGTCGGCAGGGGGTTTTCAGCTCCGGAGTTGTGCTTAGACTCTGAGGCCACATCGTGCGAGACGCAGCTCGCCTCCGCAGGTTTCTGTTCATCATTCATGCTGGGTGAGTGGGGAGCCTCCGGAAAGGTGTCTGAATGACGGACCCAGGGGTCCTCCAGCTGTTCTTGGATGTGCTGCTCGACGCAGTCCTGCCTCCTCAGAGGAGCTCTTCTGGGGTGAGATGAAGACCCTCCTGCTGATGCCAGACAGTAGGATCAATACAAAGAGCTGGGCAGATTTACACGCTAGTAACGCATTGGGTTATTTGTCATGATTCGCTTTTATTTTCTATTACTTCCGTTTCCGTCTCCCTGTTTTGTTGGAGCTTCCCTCTTGGTTATGGCACACAGCTGGAGCCGATCTACAGATCATCCACCGCCCTTTCTTAAGCACCAGGGTTCCAGCAATGTGTGCCAGATCGAATCAACTCCTCTTCGCGGTTTTCCGTTTTCTGATCTCCTACTGTCGTTTCTAATCTTTGTTTGCTTCCGATCTCTGCGTGTTTCCTCAGATTTTAGTTTAGTCCCTCGTGGGTTCGTTTCGGCAACAATTTCCAGTGTGCATTAACACAGTTGTCAAAAGTGTTTCAGTCCACCGCTCTATTTCTCACGAATAAAAGCTCGTGATGGTAGATGAGGCTTCATGAAACAGTGTTGCAGGGTGGATGAAAGTGTCCTCATTTCCAGAGGCCACTAGATGGCGCTCTTGGTTTAGAAATGATGCGAGGTTTCATTGAATGAATTGTTCAAGTCCAAACATTTTGCAGCAGACAGCGCCATCTGGTGGCCTCTGAAAATCAGGACACTGTTTCATGAAACCTCAACTGCGTATCAATACAATACACTACTTTTGCGATACATTATTCTCAGCTGTTATATTTGTCGGTGCACGTACACAAAAGTTATGCAAATAATCATCAAATAATCCGGCCCAGCCTTCAATAAACAATACAACTCATTTGAGGGTATCACCCAGAAACTAGATACTATTTTCAGATGTACGTAGCAGAGGAAACACGTGTTGTTGCCTTATGAATTTGAATATAATTCAACTAAAGAACAAGGCACAGGAAGTCGTAGATGCAGTATATGCTGCAAGATATTATAGTGTTTTAGCAGCAATTTTCTTCTGTTGTTCTCCATTTGAGTTCATTTAGGTGGAAAGGTCTGAACTGACTCACCTGTAGTGGACTTTTCCTTCAGGCAAACAGTGATAAACTCTCCTCTGTTCTTCTCAGACTCTCCTAGTCGCTCTTCTTCCTGAAACGAACAGGAAATATCAAGTCGCTCTTGTTCTCTAAACGTCACGGCAGAGAGGAGGGGCAGCACCGATCATCAGAACATCTAAACATCCACACCATCACAAGCACAGACCAACGCTGGGGCTAGTCAGAATGCAGTTCTGAAGGAGGGTTGTGGGTTTGTGCGGCGCGCGTCGTGGGGAGGTCCGTCATGCTCTTAAGAATCAAGGCCACACGTACGTTCCTCAGGAGCAACCTCAGGATGTTTCTCAAAGCTTTGTACAGGTTGCTGAAGAACTGCAGGTGGTGATGGAGAGAGGAGAAGGAGAGGAAGCATGGGAGAGCCAGCGGTTAGCAAGGTTAGCATCACAGAAGGGGGTTAGAGAAAGACGCACATCTGAACAGAGGCTCGGTGTCACAAAGAGGTGGCAGAGTTCTGATCTTTTGCTGGAGACTGTGGAACAACTAAGACGATAACGTCACAAGGATGTCACCACCTATAAAGACGGGCAATTGATAAGGACATTCCAAAACATGGCGGAGATAAAAGGCAATTGGATGAAAGATGGGAAGTGGACGTAACTCCAGTTAATAAGACGCACTTTGCAAATGATATAAAAGGTCACCCTATAGGATGATAAGGGACAAACCAATAGTCTGAGTGAAAGTTTGGTTTTATTTCTGTATTTTGCCCTCAATACATGCTGAATGTGACATGGGGTGAGAGGAAGTAGCGCCGCCAAATATCCTGTATAAATATGAACGATACATGACGAATCTGGACACATGAGACGCACACTTTCCTCACTCACACCGTCACTTCCGTCTGCAGCAGCACGTGGCTGACAATGAGTCGTCTGACTCACCAAGCAGTTGGAGTGGGTTGCAAGCTCCGCTCCCTTGACTTCCACTGGAGAGCCTCGACTGGAGCCACTGGAGTCTCCAGCGTAGCCTTCCTCACCGGTCGCATCGTCCTGAGGCCAGCGGTGGCGGCGCGGTGAGCTGCACGTCCTGGCCGAGTGGCACTGTCCGACCAGGGAAAGACCACTCAAGGACTGTAGCTACAGTAAGTACCGTCTTTTTCCTTTATGTATTATTATTATTTTTTTTGTTCATTATTGGTTGCACATTGCACCAAAGCATTTTCATAGTTGGTGAGATCATCACTGACCTTGGCAATAAAGCTGATTCCGATTCATATATATATATATATATATATATATACACACACACACACAGTACAGTATGGCTATGTCACTTCTCATCTGGACTATGTGTCCCATTCTTGACGAAAACACTATCCTTGTGAGGACCGTAAGACTTTGTAGGAGCATTTGACTGGACCCCACATATTCAAGCCTCAATTTGAGGATAAAGATGTCAAAATAACTAGACTTTTATCACTAACTCCTAGTTAATATTAGCCATTTAGGATGGCTAGGTTTAGAGTCTCCAAAAAAAAAACTACACACACACACACACACACACACACATATATATATATATATATATATATATATATATATATATATATATATAGTTGAAATTGGTGAACAGATGTGTTGCATTAAAAGTTATTGTTTTATATATATATATATATATATATATATATATATATATATATATATATATACTGCTTGTGTGTTTTTTCCTTGTATTGCTATACTTGTTGGGACCAAATCTTGGAAACACACCTCCTTGTGGGGACCTTTTGCTTTTGTGGGGACCTTTTGACAAAAAATTGGATGGTTAGGTTTAGAGTGAGAGGCTGGGGAAAGGGTTATGGCAATGAGAGGTCCCCACAATGTGTGTGTGTGTGTGTAAAATCAATTTAAAAAAATGATCCCATCTTACTTTATTCGATCTGAAAGTTGAATTCTGCTGGCTGGACAAACTGGTGGCTGGACAGAGGTAGGGAAGGTTGTAATCATCTTCAGGATACACAGGTGGCGCTGACAGTCTGTTGTCCGATAAACCGTCTGAAAGAGACTGAAGCTCCACGTCAAGGCTATATCTCAAACACCCCCTCATATCTTGTCGGAGATATCGTTGCCACAGGGTGCGTTTTAGAATGCAAATAACTGTCGGGTGCAAAGAACCGGCCAACCAGAAGTCATGCCCCTCCCTCAGCTCTCTGTTTCTCCTCAAGAACTTGGGAGCCAGCTGGCTCACTGCGTGTGGCCCCTCACCTTGGGTGTCCCCAGACTGTGGGCGGTGAGGAAGCGATGCTTGTAGTGGCTGTGGGGGCCGTGGTGTCGCGTGTTGCTGTTGTCGCTGCACGAGCGGGTCATGGACTTCTGAGCCCTTCTGACTGTGACCTGGCTCAAACTCCTCTCCAGACACAGGTCCCCTCTGGCGCGGCCCTGAGGATCTGGAGCACATCACTTCGTCCATAGAGTGCAGCCTCTTCATTTTGCATGGTGTCGTCCAGCTTTACCATCGATGCTCCACTGGCTCTTCTCCTTCCGAAGCCGACTGCTCTCCACCGCCTGAGCAATGGCATCGTTCAGCTGCAGCTCCGAGACCTGAGGTGGGAGAGTGGTCATTCACCCTGGGACACTGTGATCTAACGGTAATATGTTTATGTAATAGATTTTAATTGATGGATTTATTTTGTCGTTTCTTCAGTTATTCTATTACAATTTTTCATTTTTGGACTGACAACTGAGCAATAAAAGCTTGTTTTACTTGGACAATTAAACATATCTTAGTAGAAAACACTATACTTATACTAGAGACATGGAAAAGGTACTTTTGGGTCCGGGTGCCGGCTGACAATGATCTGGACTGGGCCTGGGCAGCACTGGCTCAGAACAGTGTAGACGTCGTTCAGGGCCATGTTGTAGACCACAGTGTTGTTGATCTCCATGATCTCGTCTCCACAGCTGGGAATGGAAGGAACGTTTGTGTTGAAACCTCACTTGAGTTTGGCAGCTTGCAAACACGAGGTGATACAGTCAGATAGATTTTGTTTTTACCAGACCAGGCTCGGGATTTACGAGACTAGACTAGGCCAGGGGTCTCCAACTCAAATGACCTGAGGACTGCAGGAAGTAGTGAGTATTCAGACTGGCTCATACAGTGTGATGGGCAGAGATTAAACAAGGTGCAGAAGAGAGTGCAGACAGGGTGGAACGGGTGGAGACAACTGGCGGGTGTGACCTGGACAGACGACTGGCAGCTAGAGTGGAGCTCTATAGGTCAGTCTGTCACTAGAGAGACCCGGTTTATAGAGAGCAGCTCAGGTGGTCAGCTTCTCATGGGGACAGACTCGGAAGGACAAGAGTGACTGTTTATGTGGAGAAATTTGGTGACAAAGTTAGACATGGTAACAGTAGAGGAGAGGCTGGGAACATGTCGGTTGGATGAAGAATGTAACGTAACGTCCAGACTATAAACTGCCACTTTTTCTTGTGGTCTTAACCCTGCAGCTTATACAGCAACGCGGCTAATATATGGCTTTTTCAAGAGTGTCATGTTGCCAAAATATTGAGCCTGGTCACATCAAACCCATGACATCACAGGCGTTTTATTGACCTTAAAGCACTCAAAATGCGCTGTTTTCACCCGCGTGTCCGCAGCTCCTCCCACAAAAAGATGTGAGGAGTTGATGATTCCAGTTCAGAACATTGGCCAGTTTGTTTCATGAGTCAGTCTCCATGCTGGAGCCCGTTTTCCAAACTAGTATAGAAGTGACCCTCATACATTTTTAAGCCTTTCTACGGTGCAGACAGCACCACTGCACCCGCGGCTTATAGAGCGCTGCGGCTCATGTAAGAAGTAATATTCCGGGGCACTCTATAGTCCAGAATTTATGCTACATATAGAGGGAGAAAAGCGGGGCTTGTCAAGTCCTAGACTGAAGCAGAAGGAAAGTGGTTTGATGATGATGTCGTCTTATGCGATGAGTCGCTGGTGAGGAAGAGAAATTATGTATTCTGAAAGTTAGAGATTAATGTGCTAAATTAAGCCTTCAAGAACACTTCCTTCAACTCCTTCATAGGAACAATAGTTTTTTTTGTTCAGGTTTTGTGTGCAGGTTTGAACTGATTTCAAATGAAGAATTGTATTACAGCCAAATACCGATATTGAAAGTCCTCTTTATGAAGCCAAGCCCAGTTGGTGGTGATGTGCTTACCGAAGTCTTCCATCCATGTGAGCCACAGATCCCGGCGAGAGGGTGTGGATGAAGATCCCAGGGTAGCCATCAGCAGTAGGAACACAGCAGAGTCCTATCCCAAGACCCACGCTGGCCTCTAACAGGAAACACAGGCTCTGATTTAACATAGTGAACGTGAGTGAAGGTTTGAGGATGTGCAGCTGCGGACCCTTCTGCAGGACGAGCTCCATCATGATGCGATCCTGAGGTTTGGCCTCTTGACCTGGGACCCCTGCATTGTCGCAGCTCGCTAGGCAGCTGTAGGTCCCAACATCAGGGGCACCGAGAGACGCCATGCCTGCGGTGGAGCTGAGGGAGCGAGAGCGGCACAGCTGAGCCACAGCAGACTGCCCGCTCAGGGAGGCCCCGCGAAGGCTGGTTCGCACCACCAGGGTCAACAGGCCCTTTCGGATTTGCTGGAACACAGATGGTTGAAGCTTCAAATGGCCACCATATACAGCTGTTAGCAACTACTGTCTCTTGCTGTGCAATAACTTTCAGTGGATTTTTAACTACTAGCCACTGTCTGGGGAATATCCTTCAAGAGGCTCGCCACACGTACACACATCCCATTTCTCACATCATTTTTAGCCAATCTAATGGGCAGTGGAATCTGTTAAGGCCCGTTTATGATCAACGTTCCATACGGCTCTGGATACGGACGGACCCTTCTGTCCCTGCTCTGCCTTCATTTTGTCTGTATTTCTGCCTGTTTCCACAAAGCTCACAGATACGGACCAAACGGAGCAGTACCAGTGGAAACCATGGGGGGCAGTGTTGCTGTTACTACCCGATACGTAGCTCTAATGAGACACGAAGAAGACAATGGCGGAAACTCTCCGTCCTCCAGTGGTGATATATTGAACAGCCTCACCGACCTCCACCTCCTACAACGCTGCCTCTGTTTCCTCTTTAGTACAAGAGCTACATGATCAATACTCCCCCACAGTCGCCATGTTGGTTTTGGACTTTCTTGTTGTCATAAACCTTTGACTCTGGGCTGCTCCCCCTGGTGGATATATCGGTGAACAGCAATACCAAGGTAGAGGCATGGAAGCCTGTTTGAAAAATGTCAGCTTTATGAACAACAGCAACTGACCTGTGGACAAAGTGTGAAGATGGTCTGCCAATCATAAGCATAATAATTGCTGAAACAATTATCATTCTGCATTCATCCAAGAATCTGTTTAGTTTGTTTGTTGAACAGATCTTTAGAACCCTGGAGCAAAGTTAAATAAGCAGAACGTGATTTATACAGTCATTTTAAGGCCAAATCAAACTGAGTTTTTAGGCAACATTGGAACTTTTTGATTCAACAAGGAGAAAAACTACCACATCAAAGTTGGTCCGGGGGACCATTGTGGTTGTTGCAACTCATTTGCATAAAACTCATTGGATGATAAACCAACAAACTGGAGGGTTTCTCACTTTGAACTTGAGCAGTGCATCATCATGGCTCAGACCATGGAGAGACAAGCCATTCAGCTCCAGTATCTCATCTCCTGCAGAGCAACAGAGCGCAGACATATTAGGAGGAACACTTCAGAATCAGGAAGACGGGTGTAGAAGCCAGTAAAGCCAGTCCAGACCCTCTTGCAGCCTCCCATCTGCGGCTGCTGCCCCTCCAGGAAAGATGGTCTTCACGTAGATCCCCATTGGTCCGTAGATGCTGTCTCTTCCGCCGACTATGCTGAAGCCCAGACCCTGGATGAAAACAGCTCCACGTTTAAACACGCATCATGCAACAGACAATCGAGATTATTTATTCAAATGTAAATTAACTCGCAAATTAATCTCACGTTTTGTATCTGTAATAGATGTGACTTAAAGGAAGAGCGGCCTATCATGCTAACATTGCTAATGCTAACAACCCACCATAACATTCTTTAGAATAACCTCAGAGGCCCTGAAGAGGCTCAACAACATGCTAAGAGCTCAACACTGCAAACATTACTGGCCCCTCGGCTGTTGATAACCGCTTCCTTTGTTAGTTACATTCATAAAAGATACAAAATTGTCATGGCTCCGCTTCCTGGCTCCGAATCCTGGTTTTGCTTTTTTCCCTCTGTTCCTTTGGCACACGGCTGGAGCCGATTAACCCCTGATGAACTTGAATACATAAACACCTGGGCTCCAGCAACGTGTGCCAGATCGTCGCTTCTTGTTTGCCAGATCGTCACCTTTACCACATTGTTTCCTGTCAGTGCTTCTAGTTGCTGTGAGTCTCTTGCTGGTTCCCATGAGTTCGCCTATTTGTCTCCCGTTTCCTGAGTTTTTTTGGACTCCTCGTTTTCCCGGTGGTAACTCCCAATTCTCGTGGCTCTCCTTTGTTCGGTTTCTCGTTCTGTGTGCTAGCTAGCTCATTTAACTCCTGGTTCTCCTTGTTTCGGTCTCTCATTCTGTCAGCTAGCTTATTTTGGATTTTTCTGTGTTGAACTGTGGTGCCTGAGTTTAGTTGTTTTGTTTCTTTGTGCTTCCGTGTGCTCCCTGGTTTCCTTTGTAGTTTATTCTCGGTTTCATTTGTGATTTAAGTTCGTTTTCTCCCGGTTCGGTGACGCTTTCGGTTTGGACTTTTTACTCATGTTTGTGCACTTCTGTTAGTTTGGTTACTCTGTTTATTCATTCTGTGTTTGCTCTGTTTCTCCCGGTTCGGTGACGCTTTCTGTTGAGTTTCTGTTTAATTATTAAATATTATTTCTTACTTGCTCCTGCCTTGTAACTTTCACCATTTGCGATTGGGTCCCACTCCACGTCCTCAATACGTGGCCTTTAACTACACGTTCCTCGCAACGTGACATCCCAGTTCCACGTCTTCCACACGTGGCTTTTGCTCCCTCGTTCCCTTTGATTCGTGACACAAAATGTGAGTAATTTTCCATGAATCATGAGTTAACTCATCTTTAGTGTGATTAAATGAGATTAAAATCTTACTCAATTGACAGCCGTACTAATACTCTGGATTTAAAATGAATAATAATAAAATCTGGTGGCCATTAATGCCCCACACCTAAAATAACTGGGCATCTATGTCTAAAATCCCATCTTTATTTTGGCAGTGTAACTGAGGGCTGGATCAGCCGGGGACAGACAGGTGTGAGGAGCTCACCCCTGGGATTTGCTTACACATGATCCAAGGTTGAATGGCTAATAGGTAATGAACCAGGACATGACTTTAAAACATAAGGGACAGGAGAGTTCATGTGAGCTGGCAAATACCACAGTCTCTACGGTAGACTTGTGCCTTCACCAGAGTGAAGTATATGTCACTTAACACTTGTAATGACTGCGATCCACCAAAGGTACCGTACAATAAATCATTTTTTCATCATTATTTCTGCAGTAAAAATGTTTGAAACTTTGAACATGACCTGCTGAACATTATTTTTGTCAACTATTATGGATTTCTCAAATGAATTAAAACATATTGCATGGCACTGGTAACAACTTCATGTACTACACTGTAGTTACTGTACAATAACGCTGTATTTTTGCAGTAAAAAATGCACGATACATGACTTATTCATAGTGCATGACTTGCTAAACTGTGATCTCTGTCAGGCATTTTTAGATTTTCATTTTTCCGGAGGACATTCAGTAACAAACCCAGCCTGTCATTACTTCACTCTGGCGAAGTTGCATGAGTCTACTGTAATGACTGGAGTATTCGCGCAACAGACTTTAGCCGTGGCTGGACGGCGGCTCACGTGAGCACAGTAACAAGCAGCAGGCTCTTATTGGCTCTTCAACAACTGACCCAGTCAGTCAGAGTGTACCAGACAAACCCATACCAAACAGTTAGCAATAGCTCAAGACAGAAAGACAACTCCTATGAGCAAGGAAGCAAAGCACACACTGGGTTCCACCGACCTTCCCGTGACCCTTCATCAACACTATGTTGCAGATGATGAAGGCCTGGACGTTGCTGCCGGAGTGAAGGAGCTGGGCCGAGCTGAGGGAGCGTGACGGCGTCCTGACCGTCTGGAAATACAGCTTGTGCTGCGGAGATACTGGCGTATTAGATGCATCTGCTCATGTCTTCTTAGAACTGAAGGGTAGATGAGGTTTCATGAAACTGTGTCCTGATTTTCAGAGGCCACCAGATGGCGCTGTCTGCTGTAAAATGTTTAGACTTGAGCAACTAATATAATGAATCCTCACATCATTTCTAAAACATGAGAGGCCACCTAGTGGGCTCTGAAAATGAGGACCCTGTTTCACCCACCCTGGTTGAAAGCCATGTGTATAGTGACCTGGGCTGGGCTGTGAGAAAAATCCAGCTGCTGGGACAGTGACTTCCTGTTTCCGCAGAAGCCGCCGTTAGCCTGAGTCGGGTACAGCTCAGGGCTCTTCATGATGATGCTTTCCAGATCCCCTATCCAGTAAGGGTGAACACCTGCCACAGTGAGGAGAAAACCCTTCCATAGTTTGGTCGACTCGGAGTTGAATACAGAGAATAACACAGACTGGGACACGACAGGACCCTGGAGAAGCCACACTGGTGCTCTTGAGTTTGACAGGCAAATGAGTGGGAGCACAGATGGAAGGGAGCTACCATGAACTGCACCAGGACAAAACACTGTTTCCTTTGTCAGAGGTCGAAGTAGAACTCTGGCATCGATGTTTTATTTGTCAGTCGACTTTTAGATTCTGATATTTACATTTTACTATTTAAGATGTATTCAACCACACTCAGTCTCAGTTGCATACATGCAGCATTAAATAATATTGACAGAGATATACAGACACTTGACAATAAATTATTATTATTATTATTGTTATTATTGCTGTTATTATGTTAAGTTCCCACTCGAGAATCAAGAGACGCCATACTACAGAGAACCCGTCGCTTTTTGTGTCTCTTGTGGATCAGTTTGACATCCGTGCTCGAGATACTGAAATGAATGGCAGAATCATGTTCAAGCCATTGAGTCTTTCAACTAAAATAAAGTAAAGTAAACTAATCTCAATCTTATTTAATTCACGTATCCCAAATAAAGAGTTAAATAATGTAAAAAACAATGTATAGACATTGACAGCAAATTCATATACAAAAAAACCAATGAATTAAATAAATAAATAACAATAATATGCCAAATATTATGAAATGTGAGAGAAATAAAATGCATTTTCCAATGTACTTATTATCCTTTTAGTTAATTCACGTATTTTACTTTCATGTCTGCGCCTGGTTTCTGGATTGATTCAAGCACACTTCCATTTCATTAGTTTATTTTCCGGTTTTGTTACCAGCAATTATATCGATAATTATATTTAAAAAGCTCCACATGATGGCGCTCCATGCCATTAGTCTGTACTAGTAATATTTCACTTTCACCCACGATATGATCAACAATCGGAATACAATTCCTTGGTCGATATTTGTGCAGCTCTACAGCGTGGCAGATCAGGCACTGACGTACAGAGACATTGAGGTATGTATTTACACACTGTTGTAACTGGAGAGTGTCCTACTGTCAGCCACCTGTCCCGGTGGGCTCTGCTCACATCTGTCAAACTCCCAGCTTCTCTCCTCGTTCACCTCCGGTATGGGCAGCTAACCATGGAGGCAGACCAAAGCAGAGATTACAGACAAGACTCCAGATCACGAGGCCACTGAAGAGCAGAAAGCTCCGCCTGTTGTCGCTACCTTCAGGTGGTTGTTGTTGACTGTAACGTCTTCATCTGTGTAGCCAGGCACTGAGAGATGATCAGATGGGAAAGCAAGATGCTGCAGGCTTCCAGTCGGATTATATGGATGAGGCGCATGGTCACATGATGAAAAATGCTGCGATGGGCCACAAGGAGAAGCAACGGGAGAACAGTGTTATTTGGGAGAGCAACATGGAGGAGCTGGGAACCCAAAAGCTCCTGTACAGTCCACATGACCCACAGATTCGTCCATAACATAACAAGTAACTATTGAAATATCCAATGAAATATTTAGCCATAAAACGGAGCCTGTGAAAACTCTCAAATCCCCGCGCTAAAGTGGGCTGTTTACCTCGCTGTAGTCCTTCATGTGAACGGCACTCCGGCCCTCCCCCTCCAGCCAGCCGGGGTTGCTCAGACACTCTCCGTTAAAAGGTGCCAGTTTGTCTGGACTGACCAGGCTGCAGCCTCTGAGGGGAAATCTGAAAAGCAGCGATGATAAATGTACATAACCAGAGCAGCACCAGACATCTCTCTTGCTTCTGTGGAACAAGAAGCGTGAAAATACACAACACATGTTGAGCGCAAATCAGAAGAATGCAGAAGAGAAGGCCAACTAGAACTCCTGCATTAGGTTTGTTTACACAATACTGTGGCCCCACATTTATTTTATCTTCATCGGTTTGAAACATCACCGACTGCTATGATCTCAGACCATAGGTGGCAGTAGTGATGTGGAGCTCCAAAAACATCAGTCAGCCTTCTCTCATCGGCATCACTCCGGGAAGGTGACTTGGCCAGGCAGCTCACGTGTGTCGATGCTGGCTCATGAAACAAACTGGCCAATGTTCTGAACTGGAATCATCAACTCCTCACATCTTTCATTGACATTAAAGCGCTCAAAATGTGTCCCGAGTTCCGACACCACAGCTGGTCTCAGCTGCTGCTTCTCGTCTCCGCTCCTCCAGGAGCAATAAAAGATGTGAGGAGTTGATGATTCCAGTTCAGAACATTGGCCAGTTTGTTTCATGAGTCAGTCTCCATGCTGGAGCCCGTTTTCCAAACTAGTTTAGAAGTGATCCTCATGCATTTTTAAGCCTTTCTACGGTGCAGACAGCACCACTGCACCTGCGCTAATAGAGCGCTGCGGCTCATGTAGGAACAAGATCTGTTTTCAAGTTTTAAAAAAATCATTACTTTGCATTAGAGTAGAAAAAAACATCTGTGAGACAAGTGTCAAACAGCAAAAAATTAAATTGTCTGTATGAAAAATTATTATTACATATATTATTATATACCATTGTTTTAATATGATTGTGTGTTATGTTATTATGAATTAATTGTTATTATTACATTTTTATTATAATTTATCATAATATATTTTATTATAATATTTTGTAATCATGTAGTGTAGCGTGAAGGGCAGCATTTTAAAAGTGACATGAATGTTGAATGAATACATGAACGTCAATAAGCTTGTGGTGGATGATAAAGAACAGCACCATTAAACATCAGACCTGTGTGGGTCTCCTCTGCTCTGGTGCAGCTCCCTGGCCGTGTCATCCGTCTGGACACAGTTATCAGGCATTTGTGATTCGTGGAGCTCCTCAGCTGTGCCAGTGGCGACACACATCCTCCATATACTGCTCTCCTGGGTCAAGATACACAGTACACATGAAGGCAGAACCACGGTGGAGATACAGAAATGTAGTTGATGTCCGTTGCTTAAAACTAAAAAAACTTCATTTTTTCTGCCGCTGAAATATTACCGCTCCAGAACATGAGTGTGGAAAATCATTGCAGCGCTTCTAAAACTGATGGCGTCACCTGATGTGACATGTCTCAGCTGCGAACACGAAGGACGAAGCCTCCTGTCGGGAAGCTTCAGTCTGAGCGTGAGACTTGTTAAAACCATGTCTCGCTACATCAATGAGTGTAGTGTTTTTTCCACACGCCGTGTGAGGAGTAATACGTCTCCATGGCTGCAGTTTTAAATAGGCCCCTCCATTAAGTAGAACTAAAAGCCTGTTATGGTTCTGATGGTTACGCAACGCTTCCTGGTACTGTAGGTCCGATCTGCTTGTGCCTCTTGATTTCATTTGTGATCAATAACCACATTTAACCAAAACCTTGTGCAATGACATGAAGCCATGTGATCATCGCAAAGACATTTATTTGTCATGGAAAAATCCAAGCGGCAGCAGAACCAGGTGCAAGTCATGTTCATCAAATTTACTGAAGGAAAAAAGGAAACAATACACTTGATGCAAACTGTTGAGAAAACTGGAAAAACGGAAATTCTGAATAACATAAATATAATAAAACCATGTCTAAATATCATAAAATAAAAATAATATATTTAATTTAAACTAAAAGAAGATATCAGTAAATGAAAGTATCAAAAAGTATCAAAGCCACAAAATGTAATGTATATTCAAAACTACATCAACAGGTGTTTTCACGAACAGTGTTTACTGTTGGGGGCGCCATCACTTTCTTTATCATTTTTTCTTGTCAAGAACTTCTCCATAGTTGGTAACTATCACAGATTTGCAGCTGTCAAGTCAATTCAGTGACTCACTACTGTACTACCACCATATGTGGCTCATGTATTAAAACCCCCTAGAAGGTGTTCGCATCACAACCATGGGAATCACTGCTTTAGTCCATTGAAACATGTCAACATGCAACGCCGAGGTCTGCCTTTGTTGTCAATATAGGACGCAAAGTCCACTTTCCCAACGTCAATATATGACGCCATGAGAGTGAGGATGGGTTGGTTATACGTTCAGAACAAGAGAACATCGCACTGAGTGACCAAACGCAACAGAACACCTAGTGCAGGATGGTAGAGGTGGAGACGCTACACCTCACCGGGGGCTCAGGAACACGGGCCCAAACAGGGGTGGAGAGCTTTTGCTCTTGTTCTTCTGAAATGACCAGCCTCTGTAAAGGGCATGACCTAGCGAAAGGGTCTAAGCGGTCATGGCTTGTGACTGATCCAACTGCTGGAAAAGCAATTGAAGGCTTTGATTCCCGAGATAGAAAGTGTCTGACGGCGATGGGTTTCGAAAATCGGACCATTTTTGTTGCATAAATAGGAGCACGTGCAAGCAAGTTTTTTGCTGGTGAATCTCGGCCTTTACACCGTCGCGGACCACACCCTACAGCAGCTTGCAGGGTGACCTTTTCCACAAGTCGCCCTTCAGCGTGGACTGATCGGTTAGCCTCACTCTTGACAAGCTTATTTAATCCTATTGTTTCACGCACATCCACCGACATACACAGTAAACTCTGGGTTCTTTTTATGGCCGCAGAGTTCCTACTGCCCACCTTTATTGGAGACAACTTCACATTCCAACACCTCTGCTCTGCCCATGCTGGCATAACAGACTCACTATTCCCTCTCCACATGAAGAGACACACGTCTCCTGACATTTTCGGAATGTGCTGAGCATCCGATCTGCAGACACGCCAACCCATAACAAATGCCATCATTGTCAACATGTTTGACATTCAGAGCGGACAGACCTAAACCGTTGCATCGTAAAGTCACTGTCTCAGTCCTGTGACCGCGATCGACGGTTCACTCCAGAAAAGCACATTGGTGACGCAGCTCTGTGTGTTTTGCTATTCACAGGCTGCTTTTAAACCTGAGCTTCAAAACAAGCCGAGCTCAGAGTGAGTTGTTAAAAGTGTCACGCCCCCCCGGTGGTGGTACCTTGATGCTGAAAGTTCTCCTCAGGCTGCGCTTGTTCTCGCTCATCTGGCCTGAGCGTCGCTCGGTCTCCCCGCCTCCTTTTGACTGTGGCCATGAGCTCCCAGCGCTCCACTTCTCTTTGCCTCCCTCGGTCGAGGGCCATCCCCCCTCGTCCTTGGACACAATTCTGGGGGCGTCATCGGTGGTCTTGGAGTGACACAGGATCAAAGACCTGGTCAGCAGAGGAAGCACGGGAAAGTTGATTCAGATTGTTCAGCAAGTCAAAGCGCTCGTGTCCGGGTGGTGGCGCCGGTACCTGGAGAGCATGACCAGCGTCTTGGAGCAGGGCTTGTGGCCCGTGTTCTGGTTGTTGTTCCTGCCCTGCTCCCGACGCCTCCTCTCCATCCTGCGCGCTGCAGCCGTGCTGGCTCTCCTCCTCTGGCGAGAGTATCTTTGAGGCATGGTTGTCAGCGTTTGTGTGTGAGTGTGGGCTGGGATCTCAGCAACAAACACACCCCTCCCTCCGTGCCTGAAGGCTAATGGAGAGGAGGGATGCTCTGAAAGGCAATTAGAAAATCCAGTTAGGACACTCTCACTGATGCCCAGTGCATGTGAGAGAGACACTGAAAATATGTGAGTGTTCTAAGGAACTGCTGAGGTTAATATAGTTCCTGACAGGAATTAAAAAAAGCTGTTTTTGTTTCCCACTGGTCCTCATGACTGCTGCTCAATGAGGCTGCTGTTGAAGAGACGCCTAAAAATTCTGCATTCAACAGAAGTATATTTTTAGACTGATTCATATTTGAATTAGTTCCCATATTTCAGCATTGAATGTCTTATAGGAAAGAACGAGTGAAGTCCTAACCAAGTGCTACAAATGGCAGGGAAAGAAATAATTCCAACTGAGCAACTAAGGTGAATCTATTTTCATTTTTAACCCAGATCATTTACTGTAGGTCAAGTTACATCATCTAAGACACATGTGACCTGCAGTATTCACCCACCTCAAGCATAAATCCTTTCTATTGTGAGCCATATTTCATGGAGCAGATCAATATTTAGTACCTCATAACTGACAAGGCACACTCTGAGACTTTTATTCAATGTTCTCTGGTCATAAAATCCTTGATGATTTCATGCTGGAACATACAAATTCACGATTTAATATATTTTCATAATGACGGTTCTAATCGAATTTGCACAGTAGTTAAGATACTGTAATTTCTGGACGATAAGCCGCTACTTTTTTCTCATGGTCTGAACCCTGCATCTTATTCAGCGACACGGCTAATATATGGATTTTCCCAGGCTAAAGAGCCTCATGCTGCCAAAATATTGAGCCTGGTCACATCGAACCCATGACATCACAGGTGTTTTATTGACCTTAAAGCGCTCAAAATGCGCTGTTTTCGCCCGCGTGTCCGCAGCTCCGCCCACAGAGCCGATCTCCTGGAGGAGCGGAGACCAGAAGCAGCAGCTGAGACCTGCTGTGGTGTCGGAACTTGGGACACATTTTGAGCGCTTTGATGTCAATAAAAGATATGAGGAGTTGATGATTCCAGTTCAGAACATTGGCCAGTTTGTTTCATGAGTCAGTCTCCATACTGGAGCCCGTTTTCGAAACTAGTTTAGAAGTGAGTCTCGTGCATTTTTAAGCCTCTCTACGGCGCAGACGGCACCACTGCACCTGCAGATTATAGACCACTGTGGCTCATGTAGGAACAAGACCTGTTTTCAAGTTAAAAAAAAATCATTCCTTTGTAATAGAGCAGAAAAAAAACATCTGTGAGACAAGTGTAAAACAGCAAAAAATTATATTCGGTGCATGAACATTATTATTACATATATAAATTTCATATTATTATTTTTATAGTATAATAATTGCTTATTATTCTATTTTATTATAATTGATCATAATATTTTTTTCTTTTATTATTATATTTTGTAAACATATAGTTTAGCGCCAAGGGCAACATTTCTTTATTTTGATATTATTTTTATTTTGATTTACTGACTCAACCTTGTAGTTTTTTGGACAACTCGATCACGGCTGAGCACCAGTGTCGTACTGTGAGCCACCTTTGTGTATAACTTCCTTGCGGTGAGTTGTCGCTTCTATTCGCCCTCAGCTCTGCAAAGAAACCCTGGCTTACATGATCTGGTCATGTGAGAGATCGAGCTTGTAAATCTTATTTTCATTGTGTAACCATGGTTTCCGTGAATCAGGCTTACAGAATGTCTCCAAAGTTAGTCATGTTCCAGCCTCAGTTATGGATTAATCACATTAGCCAGTGTTTACTTCTGAAAATAACACGGAATATGTTATGTTTAGATTTAACGACTTGTTATTGTCAGACTTCACAATCACATGTTGTAATTCCCTGAGTCTATTTGTGCAGCAGGAAGTGAAGCCGTGAGCGTCAGATATTCTGATGGCACCTTGGAAGATGGATTCACTTCTCTGACTTCTCCCTGTTTAGTTTTTGATGATTTATCGGACAAATAGCAGATTTGTTATTGTTCTTCATCCAAATAGGCGACTTCAATCGCTGGCTCAGTCAGAACTTGGGATTTGTTATTACACAATGTGAACCCTCTGGCCGCATTCCATTAGCGATCAGAGGGACAAATGTTTGGGGAAAGGAACTGCAAAGGGGCTGCTTCCTTCACTCGTGCCTGCAGGTGGGTCACCAGGGCCCTCGCCAGGAGCCACCGTCCTGGGTTGAGCACAGTGCTGGTGTCACCAAATAAATATTGGGCTTCTGGTGATTCCATAGCTCCGAAGAGGATCTCTAGCATAATTGGGCAGAACTGCCTCTTCGATCCGAACCAGGATGGTTATTTGCTACCAGGCATTGGTTTGTCCATAACAAACGCTATGTTTGAGCAACAGTGTCCTAAGTGCATGGGACACCCTTTGACACAGCTCAAGTTTTTAGCCTGGGAAAGTGGACTTTTGCGTGCTATACTGACGACAAAGGCAGCCTTCAGCGTCGCATTGGCAGCGTGGCATAAAAAAAAAAAGTTGGAGGTTAGGGTTAGGTAAGCCATGGGATGGCGCTCCATTCATTCCACCTCGAACATTGTGCCACTCACCATTGAAAGCCTGTCAAACAGCCGTGTGGTTACTTTCGATACGCCACTAAATAGCAACTGACATCCAAAGCAATTTGGCGAAGAGAGCTTCCGTACGTCTCCCCGTAACTCGCCCCTGCTCTCTGCGATGCGCGATCCCCACCCCCACTGCCTGGAACACTACATGGGCAGGAAAACCTTCTTTTAGTCCTCTGAAACACCTATGGGTCAACATGCAACTGAAGGATGCCTTTGCCGTCAGTATAGGACGCCTTAAAGTCTCCAGTCGGACCTAAGATCAGAAAAAAAAATGAATGGAAGTCTACGGGGAGATCAAAGTAATTTCCTGGTCCACTTTGCCTCGTGTCCTGGATCACACATATGCTGTTCCTCAATGTAAATGATAAATAATGATGTGAGTTTCGACTACTGCTTTGAAAATGCATAATTATTTGGACTACAAGTCAAATTGTGCGTGTTTGACCTCAAAACAGAATCTGACTCCTCTGGCACTAAGGCAATGCTAATGCTAAAGGTACTAAACTATCAATGGTAGAAGCTAACAAAGATTAGCTGACATCGCTAAACACTCACCGCGACCCTGGAGAGCTTGTCCCGCCTGCTGGCTCTCACTCGACCGACTAGCGAGTGAGAGCCAGCAACTAGCATCGCTACCACATATCACACAAAACCTCAAGTACCTTTTGATGGCGGTGGAAAAGAAGCACTCTCTCTGTACCTTTCCAATTCACAGACAACATCAAGCTGCATCAGAAAATAACTCAGTAACCCCTGTTTGTATGTTTTGGTAACTAACATTAGGCAGAATTGGTGGGCGGGACTTAGGCTCCCAATAGGACATAAAAGTCCACTTTCCCTGCATCAATATATTACGCCATGGGAGTGAGGATGGGTTGGTTAGGATGGGATTGCAGCGTCAAAAATCTGGGTATGGAAAGAGAGTGATGAGACAATGGAACATGACTTTTTCTCACACGCAGGTTTAGAGTGAGGGTTGGTGGGTTGAGGGATTGCACCACTCAAGCAAGCAAGCAGGGGAAGTAGAGAGGCTACTCGGAGGCCCCCCTCAGTTCCACCTACATGGCCCCTATTTGAGAGGCGCTCGACCGCAGCCGGGACGTATGAAGGCAGGTTTCTCTGACAGACAATAGCTGAGTAGCACGTCGTGAAGTAACTTATCGGAGTAGAGATTGAATAAATTGTTATTATACCCTGTGAATAGTTGGCATGACATCACTGGAAAAGCCAAGCAAAACATGACCAGTTCTACTGAGTGTTGCTGTGGCATATGAGCGATTTACAGTCCATCCAACTCTCTGTCAGTGAAACTGGTACATGAGAAATGTGAGGGTGTGACAGACCCAAAAGAATGAGTGAATGAGAGTCAGCAGTGCGAGTCACATGGCCTCATCAGACTCATCCTTGTTCAAGTTTCTCGATAGTTTCCCTGCACATGAGTTCACTTTGATCACATGTTGCAAGCTCTGTCTGCTGCTCTGTTGTTCAATACAAGGTTCCTGTGGGTGCACAGAGAGTTCCTGAGCTCATCTGCGTTCTTAACAATGGACAAAGACAAAAAGGCATAATAGCTGACGTGATTCCTTTGATTTGCTCTGAAAACTGTCCCCTGTATTTGGCCAGCTGTGGACCAGAAGCAACTACATTAGGTACATAGCTACTACTGTACGTTTACCGTGGTAACAGAAAAAGAGCACCACATCACCACCTGTGGTTTGCGTTTCTCTGCTACAGTGTGAGCTCTTCTTTGAGCTATGTGTTGTATGTGACTCTATTGCCACCTTCTGTCCGATTGCGCTCATTGCAATCATATCAGCAGAGTAAAGGTGAGGCAATAATATTGCGTATAAATAAATGACTAAATCTATATCCACTAAGGAGGGTATTGATCTGTGATTATGAAGGTTAGAAAATGGTCATCAATTACCACTGAAATAATGTTTTGACAATTTGAACTAAATACAGCTGAAAGAAATTTATTATATTATATTATATTATATTGTAATATATATGATATATATATTATATTGTTCTCTCATGAGTGTACAGTATGAAGACATTTTTATTATTATTATTATTGTTGTTGTTGTTACTATTAATATTATTAGTTTTAGTAATAGTACTGTTACTAAATACTATTAATAATGTGCTAATGCTATGTAATACTACTACTACTACTATTATTATTATTAATAGTAGTAGTAGTACTCTTTGAAGGCCATTTAATCTATTATTTTCATTATTATAATTGTTAATAATAATATTTCCGATCAGCTTTTATGAATACTTTGCGACTTGACCTGAACTATTCTGCACGTGAGCAAAGCTTCCTTCCTGGTGAGTGTTGCGCTGTGATCATGAGCGTGTGTTCCCAATTATGCAGCAGGAGTCTGCGAGTTGTGTTCGCTGCGCAGACAGGAAACAGAGATCTCCACGCTGGAGGCTTCTACCTCTCCACGTCCAGCTGGATGCCATCCCTCGCTCAGGCTGAACAATACGATGATTGTTTCCTGAGAGAGGAAATCAATTCCAACTACTGTCACTTAGCTTCACAGGCATTAGACTCATGGTAACCAGAGAAGTCCAGGACTGCGGGGGTGTGGTTTCTCAATCATCCTACCAGGGGCTGCTACTGAAGAGTTCATGAGCGTCTTCTGTCAGTCTCACAATGCTCCATATTGCCGCTCTTGTTTTTGATGGTTGTGCTGAGGTCAGACTGGGTCCACCTCTGCCCGGACCCAGACTCTCTCAGCGCACAGATGCCAGATTGTGCTTGGGCTGAAGGGGAAACATTGAGGTTACAGGCCAAGGTCCTCCCGGTGAATGGGGTGTTTATGATGGCTGAATAAACACGGCGGTGTGTTTGCATATATTTGCAGGAAGATTCAGAAAGGTTCCAGTGGCAGCGCACACAACAGAGACTCTGTGTAGCGGAAGCTGAAGGAGAGCCGGCTTCATGTGCGTCAACATCGACAGAGGCCGATTGAGAGAGGTGGATAGAAGGGAGTGTGTGTACCTGGTGTAGCTACCCTTGTGAGGACCAATACTTGGAATCATTTTTGCCAGTCCCCAGTTTAAGGCTCAATTTCAGGTTGAAAACATAAAAATAACCAGGTCAATATAGGTTTAAATTTGGTTCCGGGTCCAGGCGAATGGTTTTTTGGATGGTTAGGTTTAGGATGAGAGATGAGAGGTCCACACAAGGATAGAGATACAAGCAAGTGTGTCTTGTAGGAACCTTCTTAATCCAGCAGCAAGTAACGGTCCTCCTCTGTGTCAAGCACAATGCAGCTTTCTGAGTGGACTGGACGCTTCAGTGTAAAGTCTAGTGTGCAGTCACATGACCAGTCTTCAATTCTGTTCACAGTGGTTAGGACTTGGGCAAAAAAAGATTTTCAAATGTGCAGATGAGGAAAAGTATATTCCACTAATCCACTGTGGGAGTGTTTGGGTGTGTGGCGCATGTGAAACACAAGCCACTTCACTGTGTTACGTAATGCAACTGGTGGCAGGTCAGGACAAAAAAACACTCACAACTTTCACAAATAATAATAACAATAATAACAATCATAATTAAGACAGTTTTTTAAACACATACTGGTCCAGTTTTCCATGAAAAGTAGCACTCATTACATGTTGAAGTGACCTTTCCTCATACTTTTATTTTTTTGAAAATGTGTTTTTCATTGGCACTTTTTTAACACCTGGCAGCGCACACAAACACTTCTGCGAGACCCGAGGCGCTGTCACTCACCACAGTCGATCATGACGATGAGGTGCTTGTACTCCGACAGAAGATCCAGCTGTCAGTCCATGTCAAACCAAACCAAATCCAGGATGTCGAGGGAAACAAGTCAGGGCTCCTCGTCTGCACCGCTGAGGCAGTGTGCCTTCACCTCCTCCCCTCTCCTCCCTCGTTCCTCCCAATCTGTCTGGAGAGTAACAGTAAGTCTCAGTCCTGGCCGGCTCCCCCAAAATCCCTGCCCCTTTCCTGTGTGCCGGCTCCAGACTGGAAACTTCCCCGCGCCAGTCTCACACCTTCCCTGCATGGCACACACGTGCTGGTGCCTACAAGACTTCATGTGTACCTATATGAATGCAGGCTCTGTGGCCAGCGCTCAGCGCACACTCCTCATTTGTGTTTGGTTTCAGTGGTGACGCGCGACAGGCAGGTTTTTTTTAAAGAGACTCTGGTGGGAAACTGGGAATTTAGACGCATTTTGGGGCTTTCGTGAGCATGAGAGGGACTGGAAATGTGGTCTGTTTTGAACAGTTATGGTTGAGGAGGTTTCACCGGCTTCCAAATGAGTTGCACCCAGCTCCTGAAAGAAGGACGAGAGAGGATCTAAATGAGACTCGGGGGGCCACAAGAGGCCCTTTCCTGTGTGAAAGTGAAGGTCACCCCCTTTATTTTATCATTTTATTTATAGGAGTTTTAGAAATTGTTTTAGAAAAAATATGTTTTGTCCCTTGTGTTTTCTTTTATTTTAATATACATATATGTTTTTCCTTTAGAACTTTTTGTTGCCTTAAATTTACTGACATTATCCTGCAATATTTTCCTTTTTTATATTCAGCTTTCTGTGTTTTCCCTGGCGCTGCTTTCATTTTTTAAATGATTTGCATCAAGACTTAATACAGCACGACACAAAGTTCCCACTGGGATTTGAACTCACGTGAAGGCCTCAAGAAGTTCCAACGACTGAACACGTTAGGAAACTATTTAAAAACAAACTATAAAGCTATACTTCTGGAAACAAGACTCGCGTGTTCTACCGCATCACGTATGTTAACGTCCATTCCTCCTCTGTTTTTCTGAAGATAAAAAAAAAAAAAACGCCTCTATGGCGTCTGGTAAGGGCCAATCCAACGACCAATCCCACGCACGAAAAACCAAAACATTGAACTTGAAGCATATTAGAAGTTTACCTGAGTTTCAATCAGAAATTTCAAACCTAACCGCTTGGATATTAATAAAAAGTTTCGTTTCTTTCTGACGTCACAAACTCATCATGGGTTCGACTCTCAATAGAAAGCAATAGCGATATTATGATTCCGGTTCTAAAAATGACGATCATGACTGTTGATATTTTAGCACCATCTGCTGTCAGCAGGACTGAACAGCAGCCCTTAAATGATGGTTCAGCAGAGGTGGCAGAAGCCGAAAGGTGATTTTTGTTTTCATTTTTATTATGATTAATATTAAATTGTATTGTATATTTATTATTTTCTGATCGACATCATTCATGTAATAACTCAATAAAACTTTGAAAACCTTAACCCTTACCTCACACTTGAACTAACTTTATTTTGCCACATAAAAGACTTAAGTTAAACTTAAGTTCAAGAGTGACCTGGCAAAGAGGTCAGTAGCACACGTGATCAAAAGATCACAATCCAGAATTGCTGCTAGTCAATTAAAGTGAAGTTATTGAGGACACAGTAACAGTACAAACACACTGTCAGAAGTGCAAGTATATGTCTTCTCAAAGGCCAATCGTACCATTACAGCCCGCTCCTTTTTTTCATACGTAAAACAGCAACCTACAATACAATGCATGACCCACCACGAGTGTGACCTGAAGCGTGTGGAGAGCAGTCCGACTGGGCCCAGGAAAACACAGCTGCTTCAATGTCATTGGAACGTTGTTGTCCACTGGTGATGAAAGTAACACCATTAGCAATTGACCAAAGTCACTGTGGTGCCATCAACTACACAGCAACAACGGTGAGAATAATCATAGTGTCGGGTGCAACAATAAGCAGTCACGAAATAACTATAAAGACAATCTGAAAATTGTGCTAATAATAAATATAACTTTTTAACATAACTTTTATTTTCTCACAATCGGGAAATTCAATGTGAAATAATAATAATAACAAGAAGAAGAAGCAGAGATTGCAATGACAGAATGACAGGAGTGTCCACTCTGTTTGAAGAGGATCACATTTGAAGTTATAAGGAATGTCACTTCCTGTGGACTTTTATTTTGTGAATTGTCTTCCTGTGTTGCTCACAAATGACACAGGGAAGTAGTTCATAATGTCACATGTGCGATTGTGATTTGGATCTTTTCTAGTTTGAAATCCACGGGCTGCTTCACACTCCGAGGTTGAACTGCACGTTTCCTTTCCTTCATCCGAGGCTATTATGGAGCAACTATCTTTTGTTTTTTTCTTTACACCTCAGCATCAGCTTCTGCTCCTGTGGTGAAAGATAAACTGCACTCGTCGTGTGAGAGGACAATAGCAGCAGGGTGGGGTCCCGGTCCAGGACAGGAAGTCACGTGAGGGCTTTTCAGGAGGAAACTCTCTGCATCTAAAAACAACATGTTGTTCGTTATAACCGCCAGTTGATGCATTTCACCGTATAAAGTCAGCTTTAAAATAGAAAGTGAAGTTGCGACGCCAGGGCCCACTTTAAAGAATCAATCTTCTTCAGTTTTCACGGTAGTTTATGGTGTTAAAAGTTGATGTTCCAGTCCAACAAGAGGTTGTGGTCGCAGTTGGAGCAGGAGATTTGAAGCTGGAAATCAAGTGAGTGACCGTCTCTGTTCCCCTGATGGAGAGAGACGGCATTCAATTTATGAGTTTTTCTTTCAAAATCTGTGCCTTTATTATCAAAAATCAAACTTTGTTCTAGACCAGTGGTTCTTAACCTGGGTTCGATCGAACCCTAGGGGTTCGGTGGAGCCTCCGCCGCAGAGGTCCACCCCTCAGTCTAGTCTGCAGTTAGTTATCATATTTTATTTTTTACTCAAGAAGGGTTCGGTGAATGAGCATATGAAACTGGTGGGGTTCAGCGCCTCCAACAAGTTTAAGAACCACTGTTCTAGACGCTACGGCAGCAGCAGATCCTCACAACCACTTCACCTCAAACTGGGTTCCTTCTCTGACCTCCAACGTTTCGTTTTCTCATTATTATGCATTGAAAGGGAGCAAGTGAAAATCACCTGATGCTATTCCAGACAGGAACCTAAAGGAGCCAACATCCGGAGACCTCTTCATGAGGGAGGACAGGGAGAGGACTACTCCCACCCTGGAACCCAAACATAGCGTGGAGGCCAACACCATCCTGGGAAAGAAATATGTCAGGCTTTATTATTGAACCTGAGCTATAGTTGATTTTCCCTCCAATATTTGTGGAAAAATGCCTACAATATTGAAATTTAAAAAGTCATAATGATGAAAAATAAAAGACAAATAAAAAGACAATAATTACATAAAAATATATAATTGAATATAAATTACAGGAACCCTCGTAAGTTCCTCTGTATGAACTTATATTCTTGTTGTGAAGAACATCTTAGTGTTTTCACACAGTCTTCAATAGAAGCAGTTGAGTTCTATGGGGAAATAAGATCAAAAGGAGGAAGAGCACCATCACCTGAAGTCGGAGTTCATCTTTGTATTTATATTTGTTTGTTATCGGTAAATACAATTGTACATACTTTGCTTTGGATGCAGTGTTAAATCGATACCCATTGATCAGTAATCACAGGTGACGGCAGATGAGGTCAGTTTTGTCCCTCTGGAGTTGCCGTTGATCAGTCAACACAATGGCTGGTGAGTCCATTACAGCAGCCAGAAACATCTCCACCATATCAACTACTGTAGCTCTGTGATCTCCTCTGTTGGCAGCTAAACTGGAAGATCTAAAGAGCTCACAGCGCCACCCCTTGACATGGAGGTGACATTACTCAACTCTCTGCTGCATGTAAACCTTAAAATAATCTTCATTCATCCAACCACTGTAGCGTATTCTTACTTGTAACCAGCTTCATGTTCAAAGAATATTTTCTACTTTCTAATACAAACCTTGCTTCATAAGATCTGTTTTTTGGATTTTAGGTTAAAAACATTTTCTTTCTTTCTTGGGAATTGTTTTCTGCAGCGTGTGAGCTGTGGTGAGGATTGAAGGCTGCGCTAGATTGGATCCTGCAGCTTGTGTCTGTCGAGTCTTGACATGGTTCATATTGTCTAGAGCGTAACTCTGTCTCCAGCTCTGAATGATTCAAAGCGTATCAGTTACCTTCTCTGGTGACGGCGACAGCTGACGACCTCTGGTGCGGGAACGTGCTGCGCTGATGATACGCTCATCTGCTGCCTGTCGACCACAGTCTCGCACCAGACTCCCTGGATTTTTGTGGGGCTCCCAGACAGTGTGTCATCCCGGCTTCAGGGCCAGGAGCCTCTCCTGGGACGAGGATAGGCAAGTCTTTTCCTCCTGCTGCAGGAAATGGGCGAAACCTAGTCCAAAATTAAGGCTGTGGCATAAAGGAAGCTGCTCCTGATAGCCTCTGCTATAGGTTTCCTGTGGAGCGCCAATAGTTAGGGCTGAAGCAGCCGCTGACAGGAAAGCTGAAGAATGCGGGGTCGACTTTGCAGTGAGCTGCTCACATGAGGATGCAACTGACGTCAGCCTGCACAGCAAGCGGCACGTGAGCACAGCGAGGACCAGGGAGAAGACTAGTTGAGATGAAAAAATAAACAATGATAATAAATAAATCACACGACAAAATGTCACTCATGTACAAATGAATTAAAGTGGATAGTTTTGAGGCCCCTGACTAACAGCAAGCTGTGGAGTCAAAATCCTTAAAATTTCATGCAAAAAAAATGCTCCACTAGCCAGTCCAGGAATCGTCCCACCGATCCCCATTGTACCTTTAGGCTCCCTCTCTCAGGTCACGAGCCCACCAGAGCAGATGTCAGTTCTTCCAACCAACCAGGCCTGTGGATAGAAGGCACTCACCTGCAGAGCCCTCACCCAGGCCTGGGGTCCCGGTGACTCACTTCATGAATGAGACCTTCAGTTCTGAAGGTCAGATGATGACTCTGCTGTCCACTGTGAAGCAGCCAGGATGAAAATCATCTCCTTTATTAAGTCCAAATCCATGGTTCCCATTCAGGATTCAAGATCCTCATGTCATGACAGGAGGCGTTGGAGCAGACCGAGGGCAGAAGAAGGCTTGAATGAAGAGCTGGATGATGTTTCAGGGGAGAGAGAACTCAGGACCTCTTCATTCAGGCTGCTGCCTCCGTGACCCCGGAGTTGCAGGGGAAGATGGAAGGACAAAAAATGCGATTCTGTCTGCAATTCAAATTGGAAGACACCATCATATTTACATGCATGAGATGATCTAATTTCTATTTTTTTTGTCCATTTCTTCACTTAGTGTTGAGACTCTTAGCTGATCAGACGGAGGTCACTGAGGTCACTATTAATGGGGAGGATTGAGTGATGACCTTTAACAATGACAAAGCTGCATCATATCCCTGGAACATGTACTGAATTCTAATAGTAATTTCAGCTAAATAAAGATGATAATAAAGGGAAAATAACTTCATATTTCAACACTCGAATAATGGTTTTCCAGCTGTGAAGCAGCACACATTCTTCTCATTTCCTGCATGACATCAATGAACATCTCACTGAACTATCTGTCCTGGGAAGATTTCTGCGTCTGCAAAAGCCGACCGGACGACAGGAGGGTTTCAGAAACAACATTTTTAATATTGAAATAAATACTCCGTTACATGCAGGACCAAGAACAATTCAAATACTAGGGGAAGTCTGGTAGATAGTGTCAAATCTATGGCGCACGCACACGTCTCACTCTCACACAGCACATGAAAACTGAGGTAAACTTTGGAGGTTTCGCCTGAAGCAGGGGTGGCGGTGGTGGGGGGCGTCACATCCAGCGTGACGCTTGACCCCCCGACTTCTTCTCACACCTTCTTACCGAGACGTCCGCTAATTCACAGAATGAGAGTTGACGGGTGGCAGCGTCCGGGGAGACGAGCGCTCCCTGAGCGCCTGCGTCAGCAGCGTGCAGCCGTCCGACACGGCGCAGGCCGAGTTGCGCAGTCTCTCTCTGTAGTCCACCATTTTGGAGCTGCTCTCCGGATGCTGGGCCACGTCCCGGAGGCCCTGAGTGAGCAGGACGCAGGCCGACACCACGCTCATGGCCCCGCCCAAGACTGCGGTCTGTACCCCCTTCCCTTCCGATGAGATCCCCGCCGCCCTCCCCAGGAACTGGGGCTCGGTGGCGAAGCCCACCAGGGCGCTCACGGCTTGGACCAGCGCGGCGCTGAAGAGAACGCAGCGGCTCCTGGTCAGCTCGCTGGGCTGGCTCTTCACCTCCTTGACGCAGGCCAGGAAGGCCGTGCCGGAGGTGCTCATGCTCTTCACGCTCAGCTTGAACTGCTCTTTGGCGAAGCGCTCGCGGGACCTCTCGCTGGCCAGCGACGAGATGTCCGTCAGAGTCTTGAGGTTGGCCGAGATGTTCTGCGAGATCTCCAGGAGGAGCTGCGGGGTCAGGTCCGGCAGCGGCGTCACGCGAAGAACGCCGCAGCTTTGCTCCACCTCGTGCCGACAGCGGGTCACTTTGTAGCGGTCCACCAGGCCCGGCAGGCACGGCTGCGACCCCGTGGTCTCCACCGCCGCCAGGTAGGCGGCGTGCGCCGAGCACTCGGTCAGCGACACCACCAGGTCGGCCATCTCCAGCAGCCGGTCCCCCACCTCGGTGAAGCGACCCATGTTGAGCTGGCTCTGGATGTCGTGGGTGAGGATGGAGAGCTCCTTCGTGCGGGCGATGGCGGTGTCACGGCACTGGTCGAAGGTGTCGGCCAGGGCCACGCCCTCGGAGGTCATGACCGGCCTGGTCTCGCTGGACAGCAGCAGCAGGTCGGCCACCAGCTGCATCTTGCTCTTGCACGAGTCGCAGACGGACGAGAGGCGCTTCCTGCCCACAGGCGCGCTGGGGGATCCTTCGCTGGACGACTTTCCAGAACCTCCACTCGCCATAATCAGTAGGAGGATGAAGCTGTCCAATGGTTTGCAGTTTCTACTTTAAACACATTTCGGCTGAACATGAAACAAAAAAAAACAAAAACTGGCCAAACAGTCTTCCTTCTTCTCCTTCAAAGTAAATCAATCACATTGGATGAATCTGCAACTGGACACGTGTTTACAAAAAAATCTACTCCATTCCCCGTTAATTCTCTGAAAAATGATTCACATCGGGTGTTAGAGAAGTTGACCGTAAAAAGAAAATGCCCTGAACATGATTCAAGAGTCTCTATTCAGCTGTGTGGAACTGAAGGATTCACAGGTTGAACTGACCGCAGAGCCGACGATGCGCCTGCGGAGGGCAAAGTGCAGATCCAGGGTCAAGAGGCTGGTGGCAGCGGAAAACAACTCCCAGGAAGCTGTGGAAAATAGAGCCCTCCGCCGCCTCAGTTTGAAGTCTCCCCACGCTCCGGGTGGCTTATCATTTCGTGTCCACTCGCAGCAGAGGCGTGATCCAGAAAGTGGGCCGCGGTCTGGTCCGACTGGTTCCCGGTGCTGGTGTCCGGCCTGGCGCTCTCATGCCGCCCGGGACTCCACCCAAAGCGCTCTTCTTCTGGGCAGGAGGGAAAGTTCTGCTCCCCGCCGGCACCATCCTCTCACAACTCCCCGGGAAAGTTCAGCCACGAGTCTCGGTCCTCTTTAAATCGCTCCTTTCTCAAACACAAGCCGAGGTCAGACGCTGCCGGGCACCGCGGCTCCATATGTCCGTACGCTCGTCCGCCCGCCTCGTCCCGTCGCTCAGCTCCGCGGCAGAGCGCCCAGGTCCCCGCTCGCCCTCCTGCAACGCTCGCGCGTTCTATCCATTCCGCTCGGTGGTCTGTGAAGGCGACTCCCTTGCAGGAAGCAGCTGGAGGAAGCGGCCCTTGTTCCCGCTCCCGCCGCGGGACTATGAGGAAGCGGGGAGGGTGTGGTACCCAGCCGGACGGCTCGAGGCAACGCGCGCGGCCAAGCGCCAGCCTCCACACTCCGCCATCTCCTGGCGTTTAGACGGCGCCGTTTGGTGATGACAGTTCCGCTTTGGACAGCAAACACAAGCGATAAAAGTTTCACGGAGTTCGAACTTTTGTTTTCGGTTGTGTGGCGCGAGGCTTCACTGCTGCGTCAAGTCAACCGTCACCCGACCAGACCGTCTTTTCAAAATAAAAGCTTTGAGAGGCGACGGCGCTGGTGGTTTGTGCGACCGTGTGCAGTGCTGGAATCATCCGTGTGTCATTTTCTTATGACTTTGATTTGACTGTGTGATGATTTGTTGTCGTCTCAAGACACTACTTTCTGCGTGAATGGCTCCCATGTCCGTGACAAATGGATTAGTGATGAGTTATTTCCAAATCCTCTCATACACTGTAATTCCGTTGCAAGTAATATGACATGTTTACAACTATTGTATCATATAGCTTTGTAATTGCATACAATTCAGTCAATAATGTTTTGTGTGTTGCTAGTTACTTTGAGTCTTTTAAGTCTCTTCTCCGGAGTGACCTGGTCATTTCTGTGTCAGATGCTCGTCATTGTGTCATTGTTATTTAGGCTTTTCATTTCCTTTGTCAGTGAGTTGCACATTTTCAATCCCTCTTCTTCTCTGCTCCTCTTCATCCCTCTGGCGATGATCCGACAGCCAGTCTGTTTCAGGCTCTAAACATGAGCTGCTGTGTTCGTATCTCCACTAGTTCAGGTCACTTCAGTCCCAGTATGAGTTCTGTAATCTGCCTTATACGTTATTTTAGTAACCTTCTTCTGTCGCAGGAGCAGTGGTTTTGTCTCCTTGGCAGGTGTTTCCTGACATCTCGACTCTGTAGTGCAAGTGTGGGAGAGTCAGAGTACAGTACCGATAATTCTGTCAAATGTAATCTTTATTTATTCATTATGTACAGGTGTCTTTCTGGCTGTAATGCATCATGTTGCGTAGAAATATTTTTTGGTTTTATTTGGTTCGCATGGAGATTATTTTGCGTGTTCAGAGATTTGCTGTTGGTTTATTTATTTTACTGTTAGTCACATTGGTTTTGATATTTGTTACTGTACAGTTGTACTTGACTTGTGGAAAAAAAAACAACCCAAACACTGAGGTATTAAAATGCAAGAACAAGTAACCAAAAGAATAAATCCACTCTATTTAGTCCACGGGGCCCTTGATATGAGACCACTGCAGGTGCAGGGTCTAACAGTCGCTGGTCGGGCTGGTCACACACTGCAGTACTCATGGTAGTGTCAACTTCAAGCACAAGGGGCCAGACTTTACAATTCACCAAATGACTGGCTGTGAGAGGCGCTCAGGAAAACAACAGTTGAAACAGGATGTGCTTATATTCACCTGTGGCTACAGTCAAAATACCGAAATTGTTCTCCTTTGTTTTGTTTTCAGATCCATTTTAAGCTTTTTAGAGCTCTAACTTGTGAGAAGATAATGATGAATGGCTGAGCTTGAATGCTGTCGTTCCTAAGGTCATGATACTGAGTTTTCTGTGTGTTTAAGATAGCTGTTACATTTTATATTGAGCGAACTGTTATCTGTCTTGTCGGCCACATTGAGTTTGATACCTGTGACTCAGCATACACCTGAATACTAGTGATGGGCAAATGAGGCTTCATGAAACAGTATTGCAGTGCGGATGAAACAGTGTCCTCATTTTCAGAGGCCACTAGATGGTCCTCTCGGTTTAGAAATTTTATATATATATGTAATTCAGTAAATATTCCAGATAAAATGCAGGTTTCAAATTTCATATTTTTTGTGAGTTTTACTATTATCAGTGTTAAAGGTCAGCAGACAGTGCCATCTGATGGCCTCTGAAACTCATCTGCACATCATACATACTCTACACCCAGCCACCCATCGACCTATTATCTGGGTCTACTATTAATTTTTTTTAATTTTTCAAAGCTGCTTTGTTAACCACAGCTGCCATCCAGACATAAGCCGGTGTCTCTGTTAAGAGAGTCAAACGGAGCTAAGGTTTGTTTCACTTCGATTTCAGAGAGTACTTTTATCTATGTGTATCAAGTTGGGCAAAAAAAATAAAAAATAAAAATAAAAACAGCACAGATAACGGTGTTTCCAGCATGACAAGTCTTCTAACATGGAAGGCTTCATTCCCAAGGTGTACATCAGTCATCTCCATGTTTCTGGTGATGCTGCGGTGAGCAGGAAGTGTTGGCAGTTGGGCCGTGAAGTTGCAGCTGTGGGCTCACTGCCATCGGGTGGAGTCGTCAGAGAGAGAGAAACCGTTTGAATGATCTTGTGACCCAGTGAACTCTGATGGTCTTCAATTACTCTGCTGCTCCAGCACCGCTTGTTTCTGGCAAAATAAAAAGACTAAAGATTGTTTTTTTTTTTTACCTCATTGATTGAGTGTCTCTAATAAAAAATGATACCCAATATAGTGGATAATAGTCAGACAATAAAGAACCTTCTCTGTTTTCACATCAGCTCTGAAGCCACTGCTTTCTCTTTCGTAAAGTTTCAGTCGTCTAGTCTATGAATGATAGGAGCGTGGATGAGTGTCTCAATGCCGACATCGCAGCTGAATATTATGTTTTCAAATTGTTTGGAGAGATGAAGTGAAAAGGATATTCACATGTGTTCCCCATTGAAAACTGGCCTGGAGGTGAGTTAAAATTGAGTGTTAGACACAATGTTGATTTTCATTTTACAGGTGGAAAGTAAAACAGTTTTCACGTTGAGAAACAGACTGAATACAGTGTGAAAATCTGGGTAGCTTCAGGTGATTGTTGTTTCGGTTGTTTATTTTTTTCCTTCAATAAAGTGGCAAGAGGCAAGTAAAAGTTAACAGGATATTCATTGAAAACTTTGATCGAGTTTGCAGCCACTTTATTAAAGTTTGCTGATATGAAATGCCCCACTTTTGTGGTTGCATAATTTTCAACCTCATCAACAAAATAATGTCAATAAACAAAAATACATTTCTATATTAGTGCCAACAACATTACGTTTTCATTCTCGGGGCTTTACTTTGAAATCCTGCTTCTGTCGCCACTAGCTTCCGGGTCTTGTGACCACAGAACCGTCAGCCAATAGGAGCGCACCATCTGGAAACATGGCGTCAGACTCCAGGCTTGGCTGTTTGCTGCTGCTGCTGTTTGCGTTTCTCGTGTGTTGCGCCGCTGCTGACAGCAAAGATAAGCCCAAGAAAAAGAAAGATATCAGGGACTACAATGACGCGGACATGGCTCGGCTCCTGGAGCAGTGGGAGGTACCGACACGAGCCGGGTCTGCACAACACACCGCCGAGCATCGTGAACGCTCACGCGCTTGGTGACGCCACGGAACTGTGTTGAACCGCTGAAAAACACACGCAGATTAAGATTTAAATGTCGCGGTCCGTCAATTCAACTACCGTGTTTTTGTATCTGTGCAGCGTCAGCGTGCAAGTTGGCGCGGTTTGGCCCCTTTAAAAAGAAGAAAAAACGTTCTTGTATTGGCAATAATTATTATATAGAGATAATGAAATGGATAAAAACGCGTGTGTCAGTGTGTGTTAGGAATTCAAGGTTAATCCCATAATAATGATGATAATAATATATGCTCCATGATGATATTGGTCTATGTTTTGCGTCCATTAATATCGTGTTAAGGACAAATGGTTAAGGTTGACTTGTGTATTTGGAAATGAAGTTTAAAAAAGGGCGTGAAAACGTAGCTACGGTTTGTTTTTAAATATTCCTCTTAGAAGTTGAACATTTTCCTCTCTTCCTGCTCTCACAGAAGGACGACGACATCGAGGAGGGCGACCTGCCCGAGCACCGCAGGTCTCCGCCTCCGGTGGATTTCTCCAAAGTGGACCCGTCCAAACCGGAGGAGCTCTTGAAGATGTCCAAAAAGGGTCGCACCCTGATGGTCTTCGCCACGGTGTCCGGGGACCCCACGGAGAAGGAGACGGAGGAGATCACAGGCCTGTGGCAGGGCAGCCTCTTCAACGCCAACTACGACATCCAGAGGTGAAGGTCATGACCTGCAGCGCTTACAGTCCGTCCACGTTTCACCTGGGCGTCTGCAACTGCTGTGGGTTCTTTTTTCACTAAAAACTAAATCGTGACCATGTTCTCATTGTCAGCACATTTCTCCTCCTTGCATTGTCTATTCAAGTAGCACCACTGAATCATGTTTCCCCCTGGGTTTAAAACTGTATTTTACTAAGGAAACCAGAAGGTAGAGCTTAGTTTGCAGTTATTTAAGCAGGTTTTCTTCACATAGATGTTAAGTATCTAAGTTTTTTTCTTCTTTTGTTTTGTACAGTGGAGTATAAGGGCCACACAAAGAAGAAAAACAATAAATTTGCTACTAGATTAAACTCATAATAAATTCGTTTTTACAAGACTAATCTTAAAATAAATTGTCATGAATTCTGGATTTCCAGCAGATCGGCTCTATGGGTGGAGCTGCGGACACACGGGCGAAAACAGCACATTTTGATCGCTTTAAGGTCAATAAAACGCCTGTGTTGTCATGTGTTATATTAATAATATATTAATATTTTGGGAGCATGAGGCTCTTAAGCCTGGAAAAATCCAGATATTAGCCACGTCGCTGTATAAGCTGCGGGGATCAGACAGAGAGAGAAAGTAGCGGCTTATAGTCGAGAAATTACGGTAGTTTTTTTTATGAGTTAAACTGTAGTACAGCAAAGATGATCTGCTGCAGCCATAAGGCACTAGTTTCTCACAGGAGTCCACAGTGTGTCCCCTGCTTCAGCAGTGCTCTCCGGACCTCCGCTCCCTCTGGATCTAAACTCTTAAGGATCAGATTAATCTCAAAAACTATTTATTTTGTCCTTCATTATGTGGCATCGATAAGGGAATCTTTTACTCTGGACCATCTATTTCCTGACTCTTAGACAGCTGTGGATGGTATTGTCTGGTGACGCGTGTGTTTTCATGGCCCCTGAAGGTTCGTGGTGGGTTCCAACCGGGTCATCTTCATGCTGAGGGACGGTAGCTTGGCCTGGGAGGTGAAAGATTTCCTGCTGGGCCAAGAGCGCTGCCAGGACGTCACTGTGGAAGGGCAGGTGTTTCCAGGGAGGGCGGCAAAGAAGCAGGAGGAGCAGCAGAACGTGACCAAGAAGAAGAAACCCAGCAAGAAGCCCAACGTGGTGGAGACGAACCGCGCTGGGGCGGTGAAGCAGGAGCTGTAACGGCCAGGACGGTGGCATCACTATGGTACAGTCTGGATCGCGGGGCTCCTGCCTCGGTGCGGAGTGTTTGTCTCTCTCCTCCGGAGCAGACGCAGTCCCCGAACGTTGTGAATGAAAGGTGACGCCTCGGCAGAATCGCTTCAAAGACAACGGTGGTTGCTGCTCTGGCGAAACTAGACTCAAATCAATGGGTTTGTGACTTGGGTTCAAGCAACAGACCAGTTCCTCAGATCCATGTTGCTCCATCTGCACTTAATGATTTCTACACACCTGATTCCTTTCACTGTGGAAATAAAGTTTTGATAAGAACGGTGTGACTGACTTGAGTCTCAATACAAATTTTATGGCTGTCAAATGCATCAATTTGCTTATATATCACTGACATTTGGACATTTCACAGTATGAAAACACTTGAAACTGAAACACTGAAACGTTGTGATAGTTCTATGACGAAAGGCAAAGCCCTCTAGTGCAGTGTTTTTCAACCGGGTGTGTGCCGCGAGAGAGTGTCAGGTGAGCCGTGGGAAAAAGATCAAGTTTCACCTCATGTGTCTGGAGACAGAGGCGAGCGATATGATGCCATGAAATCATGACAATGAGAAGGTGTTGAGGAGAAACCAAGGTGAGGAGATGATCACATGGATTGGCTGCCATTCTTTCTCTCCACTCTACTGTAGAGCTCCAGTGTGTCAATGCGCTGATCTGTCCCTCAGTCAAAGCAGCGCTGCTGTGGTGCGCGGCGCTCCTCTTCCCACACACTCACAGCCAAGAAGCCGCTCACATGCGCAACTTCCTGCTGTTTTTAAAGCTGATGCGCCTCTAACTGGACCACACACTTTCACCACAGAACCATGGAGGGAGGGAGGGAGGGAGGGATCCTTGTCGGAGTCGCCACCATGCCAAAGACTGTCTGCACCGCAGAGCTAACAGAGCTAACCTGACGTCTCACTTCCAAACTTTACTGATACTCATGTCATGACTGTCAAAGTTCGCTTGGTGGTTTAAACGTTAAAGCCAAAAACTAAATGCAAACAAACAAAATAAATGTGAAGAGAGAAAGAAGAATTGTTTATATGAAGAAGTTCAGGGTTTGTCTCAAAACTACAATAAAATCATGCAAAAGAGAAGTGATCCAATCCAAACAGTTATTTAGAGTAAGCGAATAAATAAATAAATCATGATATATTTTGCCACATTGCCGTCCCTTTCTGGACACATTTGAAACAAATACATTTTCTGCTATTTGTCTCTGCAAATATCCCGGCAAAATAACAAGCGAGTGTCAGTAGCTACAGTGTTTCACAAATGAATAGGGATTTTCTCTCGGACTTTAAGCACAAGTGCACTTTGGCCCAGGTTCCTTTGGTGGTGTGACCCGGGATTTTTTCAATGAACCAAGGTGTCGTGGCTTGAAAAAGGTTGGAAAACACTGCTCTGATGGACTTTCACTATTGGTTTATGAGTCACAAAAAGAGCCACGACATTGTCGTCATTGTCATAGTTTATTTCTGTACAAAAGTCAAAAAGAAAAGGAAGGAGCTACACAGACGTCACAAAAGATCACTAGATTCCTCTGCCAGAGTGAGAAACCAGATGGAGCAAACCACAGAACAGCGAGGACATTACAAGTGAAAAAGGTCCCACCCCACAGTGCTGTACAATAAATAAGTATAAAATATATCTCTTATCAATCTGTGGAGTTTCAAAAACACAAACATACAAAACATCGAGTCACAACCTCCGAAAAAAGACCAGCTATTTCGGCAAACTTCGGGATTTCTTTTTTTTTATCTTCTTTTCTTTTCACTCCCATATTTTAGAGCCAGATTGCAGCCTCGGTCGGTTTGTTCTGGAGCTGGTTCAGACGGACTAAAACACCCGGACAGATGAGGACACGCACGAGAGAACACCAAGTCAACAATCACAGGGTTGGATGCAGGACTCTTCTTTGAAACACTCGGTGAAAAGCGTCCACGGGACAAGCGACGTGCGGCGGACGAGGTCATGCCGCTAATGCCGGACGAACCGTGATGTCATGAGCAAGAAGTGGAGAAACATCCGGTGGAAAAGGACGGTTCGTAGTGTCGATGTGTTTAACTCAGTTGTGAGAAACTTTTGAGTTTTCCAGTTCAGTCTCAGATGGAAGTGGTTTACTCTTTCAATAGAAAAGAACAGGACGCGATGGTTGGTTCCACTTGAGTCTGTCTGTCATTCTGTTTCACCGGACAAAATGTTTGCGTGAAAAACAAACAATTTTCCCTTTCAGGATTTTAGCTTCCACTAAAGCAACGTGACATGTTTAGCTGTCTGGTGCTTCCGACTCCTCACTGCTGGTGATGGGCTGATATGGTTTCATGAAGCTGTCAAACATTGATCTGAGGTTTCCTCTTCAACTTGTCAAACAAATCCAAAGTTCATAGGCTGAATAGTGCTTTCTAGTGGCCTCCTAACATCGGGACAGCACAGGACTCATCATCAAGGCCTCCCATTTCTGCCTAAGATGAAGAAAAAAAAAACATACTCTCCCACACGTTTACTTTGTTGTATCAAACAGAATTAAAAATTGAACAAACTATTTCGACTTTGTTTTGATTTAAACGATTGAACTACACATGACTGGGTTTTAAGTGCAATTACACCGTGAACTCTGCTTCATTCCAACTGTGAGGTGTGAGAAGAAATAAGAAAGATTATTGAGGCGGTTTGAAAAATAGCACTTTCACTGGAGGAGCTTGTCACCAAGCGACCTGTTCCGCGCTGTGAGCGCATTGCGCAGGCCGTGACAATCCAACATGTCGTGGAAGGTCAAGCGTAAACAGAACGCCGTGTGTTCAATCTATGTATCGCCACATGTGTCCACTTCCATGCAGACTATTTGAAAGTGAAGTATTCAACATTAAAGGTGCAAAAAAAGGCAAAGCTTTGACTGAATACTGAAGACTCTTCGTTCCATTTTTTCCACTCATCCTCTTCATCGTCCCTTTTCAATGGCCAAACTGAATAAAGATGGAAGGTCCAGTTGGTGACATCTCGCCCTGCGGTGTGTTGTTTATCTCCCAGCTCACGTCTGAAGCACAAACGGTAACACATGTCGACTGCACGCATGAGCCACGGCAGATTAACAGCAGAAGGAAGGGGATCAATCCCACTGGACCCAGGTCAAACTACAGAGTGGAACAAGAGCACTGCTGCTTAGCTGTGGACACCAGGGGCAGAAAGACTCATGGTGCCATTTGGATTGAGAAGAAAAACCAACATCACTGTAGAAACTCTTGGAACAGGTGAGATAACGGACCCATGGCAATAGTTCAGGAAACCTCGCGACTCGTCCACATGAAGAGAAGATAGTGATGATGAGTCTGGACGAGTCACCGTTTTGAGGCTTCAGAGAAACGTCCATTGATGCAGGCCTCAGGTTTGAGTGAGCGTGAGTCAGTCCAGCCGCAGCGGGGGAGTCACATGACTACGCTGCGCACTCATAGCTTCAGCTTGTGGACCACAGGGATGGGGAGGACCTGGTGGATCTTGGCCTGCTCCTGATCCACCTCCAGATGGATCCAGTCGGGATGGAAGGGACCTTTGAAGCCCACAAACGCCAACTTGTCTGGAGGGAGATTGTAGAGACATTGTAGAGAACTAACGTAGTTTCTGGACCATAGAGTGCATCGGGAATATTAGCCATGAAATGTAAGAAGGAAAACAGATCTCGTTCCTACATAAGCCGCAGGTGCAGTGGTGCTGTCTGCACCGTAGAAAGGCTTAAAAATGCATGAGGATCGCTTCTGAACTAGTTTGGAAAACGGGCTCCAGCATGGAGACTGACTCATGAAACAAACTGGCCAATGTTCTGAACTGGAATCATCAACTCCTCACATCTTTTATTGACATGAAAGCGCTCAAAATGTGTCCCAAGTTCCGACACCACAGCTGGTCTCAGCTGCTGCTTCTCATCTCCGCTCCTCCAGGAGATCGGCTCTGTGGGCGGAGCTGCGGACACGCGGGTGAAAACAGCGCATTTCGAGCGCTTTAAGGTCAATAAAACACCTGTGATGTCATGGGTTTGATGTGACCAGGCTCAATATTTTGCCAGCATGAGGCTCTTTAGCCTGGAAACATCCAATATTAGCTATGTCAGGGTTTAGAGCGCGAGAAAAAAGTTTGTTTTTATAGACTTCATAGTTTGGAAATTACGGTAGTTCAAGTTAAGGGGGAATGTCCCTTGAAAATGTACTGTAATTACATTATAATAATGTAATAACATATATAATGCAGCCTGCGTTACCTTTGAGCTTGAGGTTCTTGTCTGCTCCCAGCCTTTCCAGAGCTTTTGTCCAGGGTCCTCTGGTCACCAGGCGACCTTTAGAGGTCACGAGGACCACAGAGCTAGACAGAGAAACGCAGAGTTTATTTCAGTGGCACGTTAAATAAATTCCTCCAGTGACACGATGGATGAGGCGGAGTGTTCGTACCCATCTTCAAGTTGACTGACATAGTTGTCTATCTGCGCAGGGATGCCCTGCAGGATGGAGTTCCTGAAGTTTTTGGTCTCCAGCACTGTCCCGTCCTGACCCTTGATCACGGTCAACTGGACTCCATCCTCTGGCTGGTACAGCTTCCTGCCATTCACCTGCAGGGCAGTGACGGGTGACAAGTCTGCAGCTTTTGAGTCTCAGAGACAGAAAAGTCACCTCAGTGAAGGCAAAGTCCTCCTTGATGTGGAAGAAGCGAGTGTTGTACGACTGCAGCTTCACCTCCAGCAGGTGCTCAGGCGTGGCCTGAGGAAGAGAAGGGCTGCTGGTGACTTCAAGCACAACAGTGTGACTCGCTGAAGCAGGGAAAGACAAGATGCTCCTGAGGCATCAAGTGAACCATCATAGATGGTTAAACACACAAAAGCCCAGAAAAAAAGTCTATATGGAGGCAGCGATGGCCAGGTGAGGCTTCATGAAACAGTGTCCTGATTTTCAGAGGCCACCAGATGGCGCTGTTTGCTGTAAAATGTTGGGACTTGAACAACTTATTTCAATGCTAATTCTAAAGCAAGAGCGCCATCTACTGGCCTCAGAAAATAAGGACACTGCTTCACCAAGAAAATAAACTATTATTCTGCATATCAAAATCTATGCTGCTCTGAATGAATAGTCCACTTTCCATACTGTTTTCTATTTTGATTTATATATATTTTCAGGTTTATGATGAAAAACAGCATAAAAATGTGATTTAAAAAATATAGAACATACTGTAATTTTTACAGTGTGTTCTGTATTTTTCCTCTCTATGGTTAGAGTTGAAATTGGTGAACAGATGTGTTGCATTAAAAGTTTATGGTGTTTACACAAAAAAAAAAATAAAAAAAAACCAAAACAAATATATAATATATATATATATAGCGATAACTTGTCGCCTCACCAGTTCATTGTTGGGGATCTTTTTGGGCATGGGAATATCCACCACAGGCATCTCGGCGTGTCGAGGGTAAGCCTGGGCCATGCAGTTGCTGGGAGGACTTCCCTTAGGAATCACAGCCGTGATCTTCACGCGCTCGCATCCTTTGGTGGAGCAGAAGGCAAACTGGTCCCGCTCGTTGTGAGCCACAACCTTCAGGAACAGCAGACTGCAACCGCCAAACGTCCAGATCAGTTGTGGTTCATGGAAACACGGCCTTGGTCTGAAGCGTCTACACACCCGGTGTCCTCCTCCCAGAAGTAGTAGCCCCTGGTCTGGTGGGAGTGGTTCACCTTGTCCCTCTGCGCCGTCCTCATGAAGACCCCGGTCTTGCGGGTCTGCTTGGTGAGGCGGTTGTGGATGTCGGAGAGGATGGTGAAGGTGGTGCCTCGAGGGTAGCAGATCCCCACAGTGATCCAGTCATTTCTGGACACCAACACGCATTGTCACACAGGATCTCAGTTCTATTCAAACACACTTCGTTGAGGGAAGGAAAACTTCAGCTGAATGGAATGTAATGTCCTAAAAGAGCAACAACATCACATCACACTGAACATATGTGGAGCATGAAGAGGGGACTCCAGAGGAAAATGGAATCTCCAGGTTGCTACACAGCAGGTCGCCTCTAGATGGAAGCATTGTGCAGTTCAATATAAATCTCAGTGGAAGTTGAGTTTGTCCTTCCACCTTGCATCATCAACTATTAGAGGGGGTCGGAAGAAGAATGGTCATAATGATGGCTTTGCTCAGCCAAGTCTGGAGAGCCCCTCCTCTTCTATCGATCGTGCTGACGGGACAGTTTTCACAGAAACACAAGTTCCTCAATCTTTCCTGGAATCACAAACTCATGTTGTCTTGAGCAAGTGACCCCTCATGTTATGTGACACACAACCATGTTTAGGAACGACAAACAATCTCAACAAAACTTCTCACCCATCAAGGCAGGAATAATGTATTGTTTTTAAGATCAAATACATTTGCTGAACAAGCACCACTATAAAATTACATGTCTCAAGCTTCTTTCACGATCTATCCATCTGTCTGTCCGTCCGTCCGTCCATCCGTCCGTCTATCTATCCATCTATTTATCCATCTGTCTGTCTGTCTGTCTGTCTGTCTGTCCGTCCGTCCGTCCGTCTATCTATCCGTCTATCCATCTGTCTGTCTGTCTGTCTGTCCGTCCATCCGTCCGTCTATCTATCCATCTATCCATCTGTCTGTCTGTCCGTCCGTCCGTCCATCCGTCCGTCTATCTATCCATCTATCTGTCCATCCGTCCGTCCGTCCGTCCGTCTATCTATCCATCTATTTATCCATCTATCTATCTATCTATCTATCTGTCTGTCTGTCTGTCCATCAGTCCGTCCGTCCGTCCGTCTATCTATCCATCTAGCTATCCATCTATCTGTCCATCTATCTATCTGTCTATCTATCTATCCATCTATCTATCTATCAAGCTATCTATCCATCTATCTATCTATCTGTCTATCTATCCATCTATCCATCTATCTATCTATCTGTCTATCTATCTATCCATCTATCCATCCATCTATCTATCTGTCTATCTGTCTATCTATCCATCTATCCATCTATCTATCTATCTATCTATCTATCTATCTGTCTGTCTGTCTGTCTGTCTGTCTGTCTGTCTATCTATCTATCTATCTACCTATCTGTCTGTCTGTCTATCTATCTGTCTATCTATCTGTCTGTCTGTCTATCTGTCTGTCTATCTATCTATCTATCTATCTATCTGTCTGTCTATCTGTCTATCTATCTATCTATCTATCTATCTATCTATCTATCTGTCAGTCTGTCTGTCTGTCTATCTATCTATCTATCTATCTATCTGTCTGTCTGTCTATCTATCTATCTATCTATCTATCTATCTATCTGTGTGTGTGTGTGTAAGTGTGTGTGTAGTACAGCTGTTACGCCTTTGGGTGGTGCTAACCTCGTGAGAAGGTCTATATTCGTTGGGGTTTCTTCTCTTCTCATGTTTGTTCAGTATGACTTGCCATAGAGGTGGGCATGACCAACTGCTCAAGGCGGCAAACCTTCAGTGTTCGCTGTCTGCTTGGACGGTAAACCACGTTTAGAAACCGGGTCCATGTTGAGTGTCTCATGCTCTATTTAGAGTTATTTTATTTTGTATTTGTTCACTGTCTGCCCTGCAGTTGAGGCTGATGAGAGAAAAAAAGAAACAAAAGAGGGCACTGTTTCATGAAGCTTCATGAAGCCTCCTCGGAACGTCACCAGTGTTTACCACAGTCTACTGCTTGCTTTAGCAGGACAGCATGAAGGGCTGCCTCCAGAGACAAAGGTTCCCACTACAGCTGGTTAAAAAGCTTTGTCAACCGTGTGGCGGTCCACTGACTTGTGGAAGTTGATGAGCCAGATGGTGACCTCTGCTGGCGCTGGCTGGTCCCAGTGGATGGTGTAAGCCTTGGCCAGGGTTATCACAGGTTGGAACTGCTGGTAGTGCTTTTTCTTCCCCAGAGCGCCCTCTAGTCTCAGCGGTCGGTCCGGGTACTCGTCCCTCACCATCTGCATGTTCAAGTTGGCCGGGTTCCGGGTCTGGACATAGATCTGAAACAGGAGAGGGTGAAATGGAAAAATGGAAAACCTCTCTTTTCATGTCTTTACCTATGAAGTACTGAAAATAGTTGTTCAGACCCGAGATTAGAGAGCGGCATCGAGAGGCCTCTGAAAGTCTTTTTCAGAGGCCTTTACAGAAAGGGGGACATAAACAATTCAGCACAGAATAAGCTAACAGAAACAAAATACTACATTTTAAAGCAATATCAGGCATCATGGAGATTCTAATGTTTAAAATGGTTCTGTTCTTTAAGAGGTAATTATATGATCATAAAAGTAGTGACGAGCAGGTGAGGTTTCATGACATAGTACTGAAGGGTCGTGAGGTTTCATGAAACAGTGTCCTGATTTTCAGAGGCCCCCAGATGTCGCTGTCTGCTGTAAAATGTTTGGACTTGAACAACTAATTCACTGAAACCTCACATCATTTCTAAACCAAGAGCGCCATCTAGTGGCCTCTGAAAACTAGAACACTGTTTCATCCAGCCTGCAGTACTGTTTCATGACACTTCATCGACCCATCACTTGAATATCATAGTGTGAATGTGGAGAAAAAGAGTGTAGAAATAAATAGCAGCAAGTGCGACTGTTTCAGTCCTTGTTGTCACTAGACAAACGTCGGTTCAGAGTGTCAGACTGGGCAGTGACACTCCTGTGTCTAGGCTCAGTCCATGGCTCTCACGCCAGCAGGGACTGATCTATTGGTCACAAACACACAAACCTAAGCTCACGTCAAATGACCCGGCAGCTGCGGACAAATTGGCTGAATCTATTCCATGTCAGTGACTGGCGGATTTTCCCAGCACCCCACAAGTATTTCTGTTCATGAAAATAGAATGAAAGAGGAATATATAATACAGGTACTTTGGGTCAAAATACACATCTCGGTACTAACTTGAACGGCAGCAGATGCCTAAAACCAAATATTGCTATGGTGACATGTTGACGACATACAACCATAATGACAGACTGGTGCCGGATTGGTCCGAGCTGACCCACCTGTGCGAAGTGGCCACTGCAGATGGCGGCCTTCCAGTCGGGCACATCGATGCAGTCTGGATGTCGCAGCAGCCAGTTGTCCTCTTTGACCAGGAACGCCCCGGGATACTCGCTGACCGAGCCATCCACGTCATGGAATATGGTGGTCTTGTCTCCGTCCATCTCCATTTTGCTGAACCACGGGCCGGGCTCACCGAAGAAGACCCGCGACGTGATCTGTTGCCGGGAGGGAGAGATTCATTAAGGCGCCGGTGACCCACGGTGTAGAGTGATCGACACTGTTAGCAGCGACGTCTCATTTTTCTCTGAACAAACACTGACATTTGTGATCAGCTGAAACTGGAGGGTCGTATATATCAAGACTGCGACTTCCACTTTCTGTTTCCTTCTTTGTTTGGGACAATTCTGAGTTAGGGGAAAGTACCTCACTTTCACTGCCTTAGAGCTAAAACGGCAGAAGCTTAATCTTAAATGAAAAGTGTCTTTTAATATAGATACATCCAGAAAGAAACGTAACTAAAAAACGTACTACCATACGTGTAGTAACATTTTTAAGGTGAAAAAAAAAGTCCACTTCAAAAAAGAGGGTTTGGATTCAGTCTTCTAGTATTGTTGTGGTGGTGGTGGTGAGTGTAGCTTCTCCTGAGAAGACCAACTGCGGCACAGAGGTGAACTCACCGGAACTCTGTCGAAAGTGATTTCTGTCACGTTGTTGTTGGGGCAGCTCTGCCAGGAGTTGTTGAGCCTGAAGCCAAAAGCGCTGCTGTGTCGTCCCTCCAGAGCCGCAAACTTCCGAAACGTACAGTTCTGGACGTTGATGGGTCCGTCGTAGATCTGCATACCTCGGATTGGGAAGTCACTGTCGGGGGAGAAGGACTTCAGCTCAGACCCACAGTGTCTTCTCTCAAGTGACTAAGCGAGAGAAGCGGCGGCTCAAAGCAATTTTCATAATTGCTGCCTGGCGATCATACGACAAGCTGCTCAGCAGCAAGAAGAGCAGGAGATGCAGCTCCAAACCCACAGACAGTACAACAACACACTGTACATTTGGATAAGCTCACTAGTGGTGGGTGGATGAGGCTTCATGAAACAGTAATGCGGGGATGATGAAACAGTGGCGATAGGTGGCGCTCTTGGTTTAGAGAGGATGTGAGGTTTCATTGAAATGAGTTGTTCAAGTCCAAACATTTCACAGCAGACAGCGCCATCTGGTGGCCTCTGATGATCAGGACACTGTTTCATGAAACCTCATCGACCCATCAGTAATAAAGAAAATTCTGAACAACAAGTGGCAGAATCATATGAGCCATGTTTTCTTTGCACACTTCGACACATAATTTGGACACAGCCTCTCAGCACTGACCAAACTTGATTCATTTTATCTATTTATTAATAATAGCTGCCTTACAGATGCAGTTTCTACTGAAGGATTGCATTCCTTGGCTGTGACCCTTGTCTCCTCCTAACACTAGCACTTAACACTAGCACTTGGTTCTGAGCTCCCTCCACTATGAAGTGATGTCCCTCAGAATTGGGACAACATTTCATGACGTCACACGTAAAGACAGCGTGTCATTGGCTGCTGTGCTGTGTTTTGTTTCCTGCATATCCAGTGTTGGAGACGACGTTTTGGAAATGACAGCTCCAACGTTTCTGCAACCTCTTGCATCGGCGCTGATCATCTCACTTGGTTTGGTGAACCAACGGAGAAGAAATGGGCGGAGCCTATGTTGCGGTGATAGATGTGTTAGAGGATGCTAACGTTAGCCTGGATGCTAGCCCACTGTTGTTTGTTCAGAAGACATCAAAACCTACTGTTGTACATCCATGTTGTATTGTTCCTGTTGTGGGACACGGTCGACCATTTGGCTCGCTGACGTGTCACGCCAGAGAAAGTCAACAAAGGGAACATGTCCCTGTTGTCCTGTCCAACATTGTTTTAAAGTCCTTTGGTCTCCTGGAAATCTCTCCACACTTCATATTCCCACTTGGTTTGAAGTCAGCTCCGGAGCTCCCTGGGTTTGAAGGGATCATTTCAAGTGGTGAACGGCGAGTGTCCTCGGTCTGAGGAGGGCACACTACACTGACACGTGACGCCCAAAACCCAGTGTTAGGGTGATAAATGGGACACAGCCCTCATCAACCCTACAACACGGTGTCATGAAACCACATCTGCTATCGCGACTGTCCACCACAGAGGTCGCCTCAATGTATCCGCATCACTCAGTTATATAAACTTGTTCTTTACAATAGAGAAAGGGCAGAATTCACCATGCAGAGTCACCATGATACCTGAAGCCCAGGTGGTGGTCACTTACATGCCACGTGGGAGGGTCCTGCCCTGGTGGTCGGCACCATCCGGCCCCCAGATGTTGTTATCAGGGAGCGGCATCCCACGGTTTTCGCTCTCCCCGACAAACAAAGAGTTCTTCACCTGCTGATGGGAGCCGTCGTCGTCCGGAAACGTCCCTCCGCTACAGTGACACACACAACCAAGGCGTCAGAGCTCCATCAAGTGGAAATGAAAAACCAAATCAAGCCAAGGGGCGGAGACTGGCCATCACATGTGCTACGTTTAGGCTTGTCGGCCGCTGGTTGAAAGAGGTGAGTGAGAGCATCAACCTGTCAGACAAGAACATAAGTGGGACTTCAGGACTCAAGGGGCACGGAGCTGCTTTGACTGGCAGACAAGTCAGCGCATCGGCATACTGTAGCTCTACAGTATAGAGCAGGGGTTCTGAACCTTTTTGATCTTGGGGCCCATCTTTCCCAGAACAAATGGCCCCGGGGCCCTTTCAAGTAAAAGAACTGATTCATGACTCTTGATTTCATTTGTGATCAACAAACATATTGAATCTACTCACATTTAAACAAACCAAAACCTTGTGAAATGACCATGTCTGAATATAATAAAATAAAAACAGTTTATTTAAACTCCAAAGAAGATATAAGTCAAGTGTAGACGAAATTATCGCCATAAAATGTTTCAAATAATTTTCAAAACTGCTTCAACAGGTGTTTTCATGAACAGTGTTTACTGAAGCATCACTTTTTTTTTTTAAATCATTTTTTCTTTTCAAGAACTTCTCCATAGCTGGTAACTATCACAGATTTGCAGCTGTCAAATCAATTCAGTGACTCACTGCTGCCACCGTACGTGGCAAGTGTATTAAAATTGAGCGTCTCGCGGCCCAAAGGTGTAGAACAAAAAAACTTTTAGCGGCCCTCTAGGGGGCGCTCACAGCACAACCGTGGTTAAGAATCACTGGTATAGTAGATAGAAAGAGCGCCCTCTTGTGGCTGTCAGTGTGAAACTAACAAACAATAATTTCATTTTTAGTGGCTCCGCAGCCAAACTAGAGAAAAAAGTGTGACTTATCCCCTGAAAAATACGGTATATTTGGCGCAGTTTGCAAAAACCCGAAGTGCCTATTTTTAAATTTGCAAAAAGCCTGTTTTCAGTGTTAATCTTTGAGGTATGAAAAGAGTTGTTTTTTACCAGGAAGTGGCTGCGAGTGATGAATCACACCGGCAGTAACAGTAACAGAATGGTGAAAGCTCCACAGAAGCGACGTGTGAACGTCACCACACCACAGAGACACAGTGACCTCAGCAGCTGAAGCTGTTCCTCGGCAACACGAGGCGTCTCACGGCAAACAGACCTCATGAGGTGAACTCTTATTGTTATTATTCGCACGGCAATAACGCCACAGTGCAGACACTCATTCAGAAGTGGGATTAAATCACACGGCGATCTTACCTTGCCAGAGTGAGACCAATGCCATTATCAGCAAATCTAGACAAGAGAGGAGACATGATGATCACAGACACACACACTAATGCAGGATATTGCAGCGACTTGCTTTACGCACACACACACACACACACACAGACACAGTCACGCCTGGCACGTGTGCCCACTCACTGGCAGTCGTCCAGCCAAATGTCTCCTCCTCTCAGCCAGGCGCCGTGGTCCTGGTTCTTATAAGCCACAAAGTGGTGGATGAGTGCAGGGACTCGGGGTTTGAAGGGGTCCGCGTCCTGGTGCGGTCCATACCTGAGCAGGGAGAAGCTCCTGTGAGGACCGGGTCTGGGGTGCAGAGGTGGTGCGGCCTGAGAGGAGCCACGCTGCTTGGCACTTGTGTAGAGTCCAAGGTTAAAGTAGGTTTGGATTTTTCATGAGTTTTCCTTTTTATTTAGTTTAGAATTTTTGTGTAGTTTTTATTAGTTTTAGTGTTATTTTTGTTGTTTTTTTTTTCTTCAATATGTGGTGTTGAAACAAGATCCACGATTGAAATAGGTCACAAAAATGTAAAAAAATGCAATAAGTTTGGAAAGCTGATGCTTTGCCAACAGCCGTCGTAAAAAAACGTTCCATTTTTTTTTGTTAATTTCCACTTTTTATTGAAACATTTTGACTTATATGAATTAAACTTTCTATGAATATATGATATAAATAATATAAATCTGAATAAATACAGTTGTATAACTAAGTATGGACTGTAACTTGTTATTATATTTCATTGTTTCCTTTATTTTTAATTGTGTTTATTTCTTTATCTGAAACATTTTCGGAAAAAAAAAACCAACAGTTAAATTTTTGTCTTTTAAATTATCAGAAAAAAAATCTATATTGACTTCAATATATTGACTTCTTGTTGGCAGTTTCACTTTTACCATGTTAAATTATTACCTGATTTCAACAATTTTATTATTATTATTTTCAAATTGTCCATTTCATCTGTCCCTTCAGATCCTATCTCCAGAGCTCTACTAAGATTTTCACCACTTCATATCTACAATCATGTTGGTTTGTTCCATACAAACCATACGCTCCTGTGAAAGTAAGGAGAATGTACTGGGTGGTGACAGTACCTGGCTCCAACCAGTGACAGAAAGGGTCTCTTGTCCTTGTCGTTGGCCTGGGTCGTCTTCACGCCATTATCAAGGATGATTCCAGCCTTAAACCGAGAGAAGAGATGAATAAACATCTGTCTGTCTGTCTATCATCTATCTATCTATCTATCCATCCATCCACCCATCTATCCATCCATCCACCCACCCATCCATCCATCTATCATCCATCTATCCATCCATCCATCCATCCATCCATCCATCCACCCATCCATCCATCCACCCATCCATCCATCCACCCATCTATCCATCCATCCATCCATCCACCCATCTATCCATCCATCCATCTATCCATCTATCCACCCATCCATCCATCCATCCATCCATCCATCCATCCATCCATCCATCCACCCATCCATCCATCCACCCATCCATCCATCCACCCATCCATCCATCCACCCATCTATCCATCCATCCATCCATCCACCCATCTATCCATCCACCCACCCATCCATCCATCATCCATCCATCCATCCATCCATCCATCCATCCACCCATCTATCCATCCATCCATCCACCCCTCCATCCATCCACCCATCCATCCATCCACCCACCCATCTATCCATCCACCCATCTATCCATCCATCCATCCACCCATCCATCTATCCATTCATCCATCCATCCACCCATCTATCAATCATCCATCCACCCATCGATCCATCTATACATCCATCCATCCACCCACCCATCTATCCATTCATCCATCCATCCACCCATCTATCAATCATCCATCCACCCATCTATCCATCCATCCATCCACCCACCCATCTATCCATCCATCCACCCACCCATCTATCCATCCATCCACCCATCCATCCATCCATCCATCCATCCATCCATCCATCCATCCACCCATCCATCCATCCACCCATCCATCCATCCACCCATCTATCCATCCATCCATCCATCCATCCATCCATCCATCCATCCATCCACCCATCTATCCATCCATCCATCTATCCATCTATCCACCCATCCATCCATCCATCCATCCATTCATCCATCCATCCATCCATCCACCCATCCATCCATCCACCCATCCATCCATCCACCCATCTATCCATCCATCCATCCATCCACCCATCCATCCATCCATCCACCCCTCCATCCATCCACCCATCCATCCATCCATCCATCTATCTAAGTTTATGATCATTTCTTTTCTGTTTCCACACATGACGTGAGCGTAATATATAGCTCCAGTTTCCAATCACTCTGGATGGCCAGGAGGTTCACTATCAAGATGAAGATACAATCGATGGCCAAACACACTTTTTGTCAAGCGGCGTCTGTGAACGCTTGGCACCGTGTGGCAGACTGGCCACTGTTTAATAAGAAGCCTCGACCTTCGCCCACCTGGCTGCGCTCCCAGAGAAGCAGCCGGCTGGTTGCTGTAATATCTGCTAGGAATTGAAATCAGCCACTGACCGTGGAAGGAGTTGGAAGGAGTTTCTTTCCACAGACTACATCAAAGTCAGGATCGCAGCAGCAAAGGATCTGCATCCCTGCACCCCTGGACCTTCTGAGTGATGAGCAGTTAAAAGCCTTCTTAGACTAGTGTTATATACCTGACCTAGTTTGGAGTGTGTTTCTTTTTTCCATTTATATCAGGGTTTTGGTTTATTAATTTAAAATGGACTCATAATAAATCATAACAAGGAGCCAGAACAGCTTCTGACAGTAATATCTGGCCCAACTGTTTACCAGGGAACGGATGTGACGTCGCGTCTTGCCACAATCAAAAAAAAAGATAGATTCTGGGCAGAAATATGGATATTTGATATTGTCACAAAAAAATGGAGAGAATCATTTTTGTTTCCTGAAAACACATCACACGCATCCAGTTGAACCAGACCTGGGCAAAGTGCGGCCCGGGGGCCAGATGAGGCCTGTGTTTTTGCGGCCCTCAGGACATCAGACTAAAACTACGTAACTGATAAGTTGTCATTTTCCGTCATTTTTTTAATCCTGTTTCCGTTTTAGCCAGTACTAGTTCAACAGTAAATCCAACACATTCATGACTAAATTTTCAATCATTTTAATCCTCAAAATTTGTTGAAAGAAAATTCAAAATATTGTTTGAAATAAATTGCCCATTCATCTTCGATGTTTGGTCCATAGTTTTATGGTTTCTATTCAAATAAAATGCATGCAAAATGCATATTTTTTTAGTCATTCATGACATATTTACCCTTCTTAATATCCTTGCTTCCACTGAACCTTTTATGGTTCATTTCGTCCTTTTTTTTTCGTCACCCTTTAGGAAATTTAACTGCCCACCTCTGACTGAAACCATGACATCCTGAACCCTTCATTCATTTGCATAGGTTCCCATTTCCTTGAAAACTGAGCCGTTATTTGTCCAGGAAAAACGAACCGTCATGTGCATCATGACTGAGACACCTGTCACAGAAACACCCATCACTTGATAAACTAAATCAAAAAGCCAACACTCTGTCCAAACCTTCATGAACCAAACACCGAGCATCCAGCTGTAGTTCAACTGTAATTTTCGAACAAGCTTCCTCTCTTTGAAACACTCGCAGCTGCCTCAGCGTGTGTGTGTGCGCGAGTCAGTGGGTGAGTTCACCCAGTGAAACCTTTCAAAGTAAGTCCCTGTTTGTGCTTCAAAACAAAGTTCTCTGAGGTCTGATGCAACCGCCAGCAAATAATCCCACTCGCAGAAGTCTCCAACTTTTGTCACAGAGCTGGGGAAAACAAGCTAAATGAAGCTTGGAGTGGTGCCGAAGAGAGGTGCAAAGAGGCGCCTGGGTTCAGAGACACTTGCTGACACGTAAACGCTGCTCCGCCAGGTGAGGGTACAGAAATGCTCCTTATATGAGGAATCCATTTGCTCAATAACTCAATATGGAGATGGGTTGCACCCTTCAGGTATCTAGCGGTCACCATTCACGTCAGCCTACATTCAGAGTTTAATTCATCTGCAACTCCGGATCAAGCCTGGCACCCTCAGAAGGAGCAGCCAGCAGTGAAAGAGAGACGTCCCAAACTCAATAACCACTGTCCACTGTGCTCCGTTTGTGCCAAGGAATCAGAAGGGAAGAAGCCACTCAGTCATTCTATGTCTACTGCGGCACAATGGCCATGTATCGACGGTGAGTTTCTTGGCGAATCTCCAGCTGTTGATTATTTGATGATTCTCTTGATTATTTTCATGATTCAGAGTTGGACATTACAGATACAGACTCTTCTCTGACTTCTGGGCAATAAGACACTACTTTTTCTCACTAATGGAAAGATTTTTCCAGGTCAAAGAGCTTCATGCTGCCAAAATATTGAGCCTCCTCACATCAAACCTATGACATCACAGGTGGTTTATTGACCACAAAGCGCTCAAATTGCAGCGTGTCCGCAGCTCCGCCCACAGAGCCGATCTCCTGGAGGAGCGGAGACGAGAAGCAGCAGCTGAGACCAGCTGTGGTGTCGGAACTTGGGACACATTTTGAGCGCTTTAATGTCAATAAAAGATGTGAGGAGTTGATGATTCCAGTTCAGAACATTGGCCAGTTTGTTTCATGAGTCAGTCTCCATGCTGGAGCCCGTTTTCCAAACTAGTTTAGAAGTGATCCTCATGCATTTTTAAGCCTTTCTACGGTGAAGACAGCACCACTGCACCTGCGGCTTATAGATGAACAAGATCTGTTTTCCTTCTTAAGTTTAGTGGGTGTGGCTTATATTCCAGTGCACACTATAGTCCGGAATTCACGGTAAATGTGGATGACGCCACCACGGCACCTTTGGTGAGTTATTAACCCCAATAAGATGCGCAAATCAAAAAACAACTGTCTGACCCTTATTGAAGGAAACCATTCACCAGTGGATATTTCTGAATGATCCAACTGGTCATAATGCTGGAGATCCGCCATAATATTTTGCGACCCCATCTGCAAGCACCAGCTGCCTGCCTGCACTTCATCTCAGCAACCTGGCCGTCCAAACATCCCAGGGAGGCAGCCTGACATGAGCTATGCTCCCATTAGTAGGATCCAAATTAAAAGTGAAGCAGGGAGAGGCAGGGCAGTGGGGAGATGGCTGTGGAGGCTCCAGCAAAAAAAAAAAGAGGGAGATAACAACAACACTTCTCTTGGGCCAAGGAGTCATAAATCTCTCTCGGAGCGGCGTTTGATGCCTCTGGCGTCTCCAAACTCTCTTCTGTTCTCGCCATCTCATTGATCTTCTCTGGCTCTGCCCATAGTTTGGCTTCAATCCAAACACTGCTGATACACTAGTTTTAGCTGTAAGGAGAACATGATGAGAACGATGCTAAGTGGCAGGATTTATTGGTGTTTTCTGCACGTCATTTGGAACAATAGGTCGTGTGTTTGTTTCTGTTTATCGTCTTCACCCATGCTCTGCTACAACAAAGACGAACCCCTTACAGCCCTCGTAGTATCAGGACCAATCCAGTAGGGATGTGCGATATCATATCGTACACGATATCCCTCCAAACACAGTCCCACAATGACAATTCTACATCTCACAATAAATTTGATAAACACATGGCTCACTCGCTGCATTGGACCTGCACACGTGAACATGAGGAGACCGTGACGGCGCGCCGCGCTCTCCAGCTCTGCGGCGTGTGACAGTTGTGGAGAGTGTGGTGGACTTTGGTTCACCATCGTAGTTTCAAACTTATTTTTAATCCAGGGAACCTTTGACCATGACACTGGTCGACTCTGAGTCTCTGGATCCCTGTTTATTTGATGAGATGGAGTGGTCCTCAAAGGTTCTCTGACGCACTCGTCTGCCTTGGTTCACATCAACACATGCAGGTCTCATGCTGCCAAGGTGAAAATAGTTGGATATTGGCGGCGGCGTCCTCTTCCTCGTCCCCATTAGGGTTCACTGATCGCGGACACACTCTCACAGGCAGCGCTAATGCTACGAGCTACCATCAGTTAGGGACCATCAACAAATTCTAAAGCCTCAAAGTATGAGTGACATCTTCAATAAGGCCATGGAAAACAAGAAGGTTTTTCATCACACAAGACAAAGGACTGACAGTTTGTATCATGATCTGGAGAATAGAATATGACTAGATGATCATTTCCTCACATGATTTCTAATGTTTCTTCAGTAGCATCTAGGAAATGTGTCCAGACTGCTCCATAGTTCAAGTCAACTGTTCAGAGACATGAGATACAGCAGACAGACGGCTCCATTTAACCCCTAAATAAAGCTGGCAGAGCAGTCTGTCAGACACCAGCGGCTTCTACCAGAGACGAGAAACACTGAATTTCTCATCTCCACACTTGGTTCACTATTATATTGAAACATCAACAAATAACAAACAAACTCCACTAATAAGTTTCACCATAAAACAGTTTCAAGAGAGACTGTAGTGTCCAACACATGGAATAGAATGAAGATGGATTTATCCTGATAATTATTGTTATTTATCATGATATATATTTTTTGTCCATGTCGCCCATCCCTACAAACCAGTCAGTCCAATTCGCGCCATGTGAGTGTATGGATGGTCCAGAGCTGACGTGACGTGGAAGAGGTGTTTCAGCACTCACCCTGTAGTTGGAGTGGGCTCTGTTGTTGCTGAACAGGCCCATGGGCGTATGTTCTGTTTTCCCAGGGGAGTACACGCCCTCTGAAGGTCCGGTGGGCACGTGGTGGAAGATAAACCAGAAACCCGTTTCCTGACAATTACAGAACACAGTCGCCAATTACGACAAGCACACAGCACAGCAAGAATGGCGCTCACTCTCAGAGCAGCGCTTCATAAGTGGCTGCTTTGTTCTCAGCGTGTATTGAAACGGCAGACGTCGGACACGGGTGAGAATAAATGTGGCTCCTGTGAGTTCAGCTTGGTGGAGTCCCTGAGGTCTGGTTGTAATTGGCTCTCAGTCATGATGAAGGTGCGTTATGTTTTGTTGTCCGCTTCAGTCTAATAGGACTGCGGACGCCATTAATCTGACCTGGCAACGCGTTAATGAGACAGACCCCACCTGGATTTATGAAGAGTGTCGGGGAGGCGAGCAGAAACTTACCTCCGAGCCTGCGGCGGCACAGTTGATCAGGTTGTTATTGGGGTTTGCGATCCAGAAAGTAGAAATGGCGCTGCGAGCAGGATGACGTGGGGAAGGGGGGGGGGGGAAGAAAAGAGCTTTCATCAGAGTTGTTTAAACCAGAGTTGTGTTTGACCAAAATCCAAAGGTTTTATCGGGTAATACAGCATTTTGAGACTTCAGGAAACGGTTGCACGGTGGGATGCAACGTTCAGTGTTCCGCCACTTTTTTGATGAAAGGAACATTCCACCACTATTCCATAACCAAAAATGTTCTTTCCTGATCTGAGACCAGTTTATACATCACTCTCGTGTCTTACAAAATACTTATGTCATACAGTCAATCGCCTGATGAAAAGTGCTATTTTGTTAGCATGTAGCATTGATAGTGGTTTGATTAGGAGCAGAACACAGATACAGAATATGGAAACACCTTCGTATATACACTGCCTCGGTCACAACCACCAAATATCTTTGTCTGGTCTCTGTCTCGGTTCTCACCAGTCTTGATAACGTCTTGCTCTCGGTTGGTGTGGTCTTGACTGCAACACTGCTTAGCATGAAAACTTAAGATAACAAAGGGATGAAAATGCTGTTTTCCGGTTTGACACACACACTCATAACACACGTCCCATTTCTCACACGTTTCTAGCCAAGTCTGTCAATAAATCCAGTCTGTCGAAGCGCAAAGACTTCAGTAGGTGTTGCTCCTCCCCAACAATACAGTGGTACCTCGGTTCTCGACCACAATCCGTTCCAGGCGGCCGTTCAAGAAGCGATTTGTTCAAAACCTGAATCGATTTTTCCCATTACAATGAATGGAAAAAGAACAGATGCGTTCCAAGCCTTAAAATAGTCTTTTGTAGGAGTGAATGTAGAGTGTCTGCTGCAGGTGGCTGTTCCTCTATGTGTGTGGCCGCTGCATGTGGGAGGGGTTGCCGAGTGAGTGACGTCTGTCCAGAAGGGAAGAGGTGCCCGGTGCGTGTCCAGCTCTGAATGTGCGCTTCTGTGCAGTTTGGCTGTGACAAAGTCATAAACCAAGTCACGCTCTGTCCCAGACTCGCCTCATCCCTGTCCCAGCTCCAGCCCACAACAGGACATCAAACCCTGGAGTGAGCGCTCCAGCACCTCCCCTGTGACACTCTACCACGGTCCAGTGTGGAGACAGGAAAGGTTTTACACCTCAATATGAAGAAAAAACAGTCAGTAAATGGAGCTAACGGGACACGTCTGCACACAGAGGCTGCGTTATACACAATAACAAAGTGCGTTGTGGGTCAGCTGGTCGGTCCGCGCACGTTAATTTTTTTCCGGCTTTTTTTGGGGGCGTTCGAGGTCTGGGTTTTCGTTCGAAATCCGAGGCAAAAAAATCTCGAAATTTTTGTTCGAACTCTGATTTGTCCGAATTCCGAGACGTTCGAAAACCATGGTACCACTGTACTTAGCTCCAGCCACCACAAGTTCTAAGCATAACCCCACCGCTTGGTACATTAGGGGTCACGATGACATGTATATGGTAACTCATTGTGAACCTAAGGACAGTTGTGCTGACGGAACAGTATCTCACCCATTTTTGAAACTCTCCCTTAACACGTGTTTGGAAAGAAAAAATAAAGCAACTTTAATTATGTGCCAAAGTCTCGCGGAGTCTGGTCACAATGATAAGGTCAAGCACCATCGGTTCATGATTGGACCCTCTCACGCTCAGAGCACGTCCTATTCAGCCGTTGTGCAGAGATATTTTCTGGAAGTTCTGTGGTCATCTCTGAAAAAAATACCATAAATGTGCCTCAGTATTTGTTCCTAATGCGGTTTTTGTGCTGCCTTTAAAGTCACGTTGCCACCTGACCAAATGGTAGGCCACTCAGAGAGCAGGGAGGTCGCCATTGTTAGTTGTCAGGACCTGTGTGTGTGAGGCTCAGGGGTAAAAGGAGAATATACCAGTGACTTGTCGATGCACGGCGACTGCTCCTAGCACAACAGTAACTGACAAGAGAAACAGAGGGGGCCACCAGGGACTGTTGCTGGACATGAATCGTCGCAAACGTATAAAAGGCAAACGTTGTCGTTGCAATTATGGTCCGATTAAATTGGTTTTCCTAATGACAGTAACAGGAGGATTTGGAAATAATTAATGGTTAAAGTGATCCAGGCGAACCTGACAAAAACCTCATTAGCCAGTCAACATATTGTACTTATAATTGGATAAATAGGTCGAGCCACGGAGCCGAGGATTCAGCAGTCGGAGAGAAGATAATGGCGGCAGCAAATCCTCCTCGTGCGCAACCGCGGCGGAGGAAGCGGATAACTGGGTATCAGGGAAAGCCAGTACCATAATGCGGCCGCGACTCGGGTCTTTGTGCTCTGAAGTTGAAGGCAGAGGCAGATAAAAGTCATGTGTCATGGATTAAACTGCTTCAAATTCACAGCTTCTTTAAATATCATACATCGCTAAACACGAGGACGCACAGGGAAGAAGAGGCACAAAAGAGTCTTTGTGTTGGGGTGAGTCAGCAGTAGTTAGTCGCTGGCACCTTTCACTTCATACTCTGGAAGTTTATACTCTGGATTGAATTTACTGCAACCTGGAGGAAACATTTAGTGCCCGTTCACATGAAGACAGCAAGCACGCTCACATGACGCTCTGAAAACCAAACTGCTGCGTCAGTCCAGCGAAGTTCCGACTTTTAAAATGCATGTAAACAGCTTAGTCCGACTACTGGAATTTCTCTTAGTTGGGCTACATGACCTGGATAATGGGGAGAGTTTCAAACGGCCCCTCGCTACCCGTCACCTTCGATTGCCCTTCCTCTATGGCCATAGGATCTGGAAGGACTGAAGAGCTCACATCGCCACCCTTTGTCACAGTGGTGAACTACTCATTGTTTGATTTTCTCTCCTTGACACAATAGGACTCAGTAGCTTCATCGAGCAATTGTCTTAGTCGGGCTACTCTAGGTACGTAACCTCAGAGATGGACAGGATAGTTCGAAGTCACTTAAACCCAATGTCGAACTCCAGTTTTACATGACGCGTAAGTGCTGCATCATGTGGTTGGTGTGTTTAAAGTCGCCCCAGATGAGTAGTTTGATGCTACTCCGAACACCTTCTAAGATAGTTTGAGAATTTCTCCTGTCACAACTACATCGTAATGTGCTGTAACTGCTGTGTTCCTGTGCAGCAAAGAGAGCACTTTCCCTCTCGTACACACATTTTGATCACTTCAGAAACCAACACCTGATTTATAGACAGTTTAAATGAGATAAGCTTCGACCTCTGACCTGTCGAAACTGTGTTTGGAAGCTTTCTGAATCAGCTTGTCTTACATGTGCATCTCTGCATACAACTATCTATCAGTTGTGTAACTGTATGCGTGAAATTCAAAGCGGTTGGCGTAAGGTGATGGGATGAAATACCTGAGGATTTTAGACGCAGGTCTTTGAAAGGGAATTTGGATGGATTCAACTGTGTGTGTGCGAGATGTTTAAGCACAGTGAGCTTTGCTGGCCTCTGTAGTTCTGCATGGTTTGCAAATCTGCTTACCTCCGAACAAGACAAAACCATGAAAAGCTGATGTTGTTTCCCCGAGAGAGACTCAGTAGGTGGGGGCTCGGATGGGGCGCACACTTCATACTTCATATTTCTCGTCGACACAATGGCAGAAAAAGTGATCAGCTCAATTCTGGGGTCCATAAATATGACTCAATTCAAGCGTCTGAATGTTTGCGCTCCAAGGCAAAAGAACAATTCCATTAATGATCAGACGCTGGCACTTCAACAGAACATTTCACGCTTTGGATTTTGCCAAATCTACTGGGAGGAAAAGCTAATTATTTGTACTCCAACACCTGGGCTGGAATCACTCATCAGATTTGGTCCTCACTTCTCCAATCCGATTAGCTGCGGAATTTCATTGGTCTGCGTTAAGTATCCTTTGATGCGGCAGAACCAACACATAAACAAGCGTAAAGCTCTGATGGTTGAACGTTTCGTGGGCTCTAAAGGCCCATAACTGGTGGTGTAACGGTGCGGCTGGTTGTGAGGGACATTACTGGAAACTGGCTGCACGCGTCAGCACTGTGGAGGGAAACACATGATTGGTTCCAGTAACTGCCTTTGCTAATAGACACAACATAACAATGTGGCACTGGGAAAGGAAAGCTCTGTTCTGGACTTGCCTCAACCAATGTTGCCTCTGATGTTTCACGTGTCTTAGCAAACACGCCAACTCTCTGAGCGCTCACCTGAACCACTGTGAGCCACCTGTTGTTGTCGGCTGTGGTGACAGCTGTAGTAGTTTATAAGCGTTCAAAAAATAAATAAATAAATAAATGATTATATATATATATATATATATATATATATATATATATATATATATATATATATATATATATATCCTCCAATACAATAAGTAGACTAACTCTAGTCATTGAAGTCACATGACTCCGTTGTAGTAACTTCTATACTTTTGTCCTTTCTCAAACGGATTGATAAGGCTCATGAATATGCTGTGAGACTGAATATTGTCCACCTGAGGCCACCACTCATTATGGAACAGTCAGACTGTGTGGCTCAGGCTAAAATGAAGAAGAACAGGTCTGTCACTGACTACATTGTTAGTTTCCTCACCTGACTAACATGTGCGCTCTGTGTATTGCAGTCAGAAACCTGCACTGCCAATTGGCTCAGTGCATGCGCACATTTGGACCAACCACGAGCGACTTTAAGAGAAATCTGCTCTTAAACACCAGCCAGCTCCAATAGTTCACTTCAAATAGCAGCTCTTCTACTTGCTGTTCGTCCTATTGTGTATGTAGCGCCGTCACTTACGCACCGCAGCACCGGAGGAAAGTTGGAAAATGCCGGAGGGGAAGGATGCACACGGTCGAACAGCGCAGGGAGCGCTTCATTTAATTGGTCTAATGTCACAAGGCTTTATGTCTTGAGGGCAAGAAGCCTGTACTTCAGATATTGCTGTAATTTATATTCAATTCAGGATTAATTTTTGTTGCGTCGCACGGAACATTGGGCTCAACTGCCCATCCAAAAGTGAGTTCCGATTTCAGGGGTTACAGCAGTACGGACCTGAACCTTGTCGGTCACATGATTGAAGATCACCTGTGAGCCAGGTAAATTGAGAGACGCGGGCTGGAAAGTGCAAGAACAGTTCCTCATGTATTGACCGCTGAAGTGGAGACTGGAGAGACCAACCAGTAGGTGCCAACACACACCCGCCCAAATCTGCCTCCTCACAATATCCATCATCTTTGGAAATCAAAGCATTGTTCTGTCGTATAAAGCCACTACATCTGTGAACTGGTCTCCACCAAGATCACTGAGAAATAAATAGATAAATGAGAGCGCAGTGAGAGGAAAACACATTGGAGTTGTGAATGCGTTTTCCCTGCATGAGTTCGTAAAGTGTTGGCAGCGGTGCGGTAACAATTCAGGTGAAGAGAATTACTATAGACTAAGTCGGAAGGACTGAGACAGATGAGGACCAGCAGGGTTCGGGGAAGATGTAGGAAGGAGACGGGACATGACGGTGGACGCTCATTGTGCTGGAAAATGGATCTAAAACAAACGCTTGTGGGTGAACTGAATGCGATCAAATCTGGGATCGTGGAATGTGCTGGGATTACGGGTCCAGTAGAGTTTGGTACCATCCATCCAGTTGAGCCTCCCTCCTGGCTTCAATGAGAGCCTCACCTAACTGTCTGGAACGGGTGAAATCCTGCCTATTTTACTTGGGCTTGACACTTATTATCGTGTCCATGCGACCGGAGCGTGCACTTTAAGTTGACTGAAATACTGAGTAAAAACTAACAGAAACTTTCTGTTGGCGTGTTCGCGTCGTGCTTTGGGTTTTTTTTTTATTGTTTCATTGCTCCTTTTGTTTGTACTTACAGTATTAATATTGTCAGGCAACGCGGCATCGTCTGCGTTTTTGTTGAGATTCTCATTTGCTTATTTGAACGAAGACTATTTTCTGTTTACGTGAAACCCTGTCTGCACAGTTTTTTGTAGTAATTTTTCAGAAAAGAATCCCTTATTTTATCATCAGCCTGATAAAGGCCAGGCCATTGCGCCACACAAGTAACATCCGACTTACAACCTGCTCGACTTACGTCCACCCGTACTTACGACCACGGCCAGCAGATGCTTATTTTCTATGTCTAGCACCGCAGCACGTAGCAGCCCAGCAACACGTACAACAGTTACGGCAGCACAGTATCCCAGCATCTCACTCTCACACAGCCATCTACCACTACAGTAGCACCTATAACCCTCGCGCCGGCTATTTTGAATGGCATTCGTCCAATCTGACTTACGACCGGTTGGTCGGAACGATCCCGGTCGTAAGTAGGCTGTTACTTGTAGTGATTTACCTGCAGTCTTGGCGAGGGTTGGGCACATAGCCCGGAAACGCCCCCTTCGTGATGTCGCGGCACATTTTGCCGTCCCTGTCCGACGGCAGCAGCGTGCCGGCCCGGATCATGAGACCCAGACAGTGGTCGAAAGTGTTTCTTTCCTCTGGGCCGTCCTCAGTGAAGAAGCAGTGGCCCAAGGTGTCGTAGCCCACCACATCCTTGATCTGCAACCAGGAGCTCAGCCTCACTGACGCGTTCGCAAACGACCGGCGAGAGGAACTCACCATCAGTCCGTTGGTGCCGTGGATGGTGATGCAGCGGGAGAAGGAGTGGTGAATGGACAGGTCGCTGACAGAGGTGAAGGGGTGGTAGCCTCCTCTCTCATCCACGTCTCCATTCATGTGGAAGTGCACAGGGTAGTGTCCCATCGTCTGCTGGCCCATGTGCAGGAGCTCCATGCCGGAGATGTGAACGGCCCTGAAGCCACGCTCCACCTAGTCACATGACAGTCGCATTTCTTCATCTCACCAAGAGGAAGCAGATGAGACACGCGGTAACTTGAGCTGTCAACCAAACCCCCACTGTGTGAGCATTAGGGTAAGAAAAATGTTTTGGTTTAACGTCACTTAGGCAGCGCACTGCAACAATGCCTTCTCACCAGTGGGAAAGTGAATCATATCTCCAGCAGATTTCAGCTGCTGTCATTTGAAGATGGAAATTCGTCATGCGACTGTCAATAGGAAAAACCAGGAGCAGGTGGTCGGCTGACTTCAGCGACTCCTCTCTTCCTTTCGCCGTCTTTGTCTCTCTCGGTGCCATTTCTCATTGATCGCTGTTCAAGGTCGGGTTATTTAAAGGTGACGTGCACCTGAAATTTTAATATCTTCCCAAGCCACGTTTCACGGTCAGGGACGTCGGAATAAATGTCTTGCTCTGAGCTCTCGGCCTCCCTCCTGCCCCTCCTTGAATCTCTACCATACTCAGGAGGAGCAATATATTAGTCCAAAATATTAAACAATTCCATTCAATGTGGTGCCTGATTCAAGCCTCATTTTTAGTCTTTTCCAATTTGTCTTGGAAAATGCTTTACTCCCTTTCCATTCTCCTTGGATTCAGAGCTTTAAGAAAATCGGGACAAACCTCTTCTTTAAATGAAACTCTTGAGTCGTGAGTGCAACAGGTGAGATAACAGTTCACGGTTTATATCCTTTTCATGTTTAGGGATTTAGTTTGCTGTGCCATTGCCAATAGGTCACGCAGAGACCCTTCGTACCTTTAAATGTCCTCCGAATGTGTCGAAGTCGAAGAATTTGCAGGCCTCGTTGCCATAGCAGCTGGGCTCCATCTCTCCTCGAATGAGGATGTTGCGAGTCAACAGACCAACCTCTGCTCTCATGTCAACCCCATCCACCTCCTCACCCATGTGGATGAAGTGGGCTTTACCTGCACACACAGAACGGTACCTGACTCATGACCAAAATAGACATTTACAAACTGATTTTGTGCTCTGAAACAGTGGTTTGTGTTGTTCATTGCAAGGAACTTGCGCATGCTGCCTCTTGCAGCCATGATAAAAGAAATGTTCTGCGTTCATTTCCACCGTATTTCTGCATGTTTCCAGAAAGCTTAGAGATACGGACCAAACGGAGCAGTACCACTGAAAAGAATGGGGGGCAGTGGTCCTGTTACTACCCGATATGTGGCTCTTATGAGACACGAAGAAGACGTAACAATGGCGGAAAGTCTCCGTCCTCCAGTCGCAATATATTTAACATCCTCACTGACCACCGCCTTCTTCTCAATGCTGCCTCCATTTCCTCTTCTGTGCAAGCGATACATGATCAATACTTCTTTCACAGTCGCCATGTTGGTTTTGGAGTTTGTTGTATTACTCTGGTCTGCCCCCCGGTGGATATATTGGTGAACAGCAATGCCAGGGCCCAACACATGGAAGTATGTTTGAAACAGACAGGTACAATTTTGCACTGAAATGGAGCATAAAGTTATGTTCTGTTTCTGTGCTTTTATTTTGTTACTTCCGTTTTTTGTGTGTTTCCTTTTCCTGTTTTCTGCCCACCTTCACAGCAGCGCAGCTGGAACCCATCCGTTAATCAATCCGCTGATTTCAACACCTTGGTTCCAGTCGACGTTGCCAGATGGTTACTTCATGTCCACTGGTAAAGATCCTCTCGAGCCTTTGTTCCCTCGCGTGTTTGATAACTTTTCGATTGTGTGTGCGTGTCTTTTCTGGTTTCTTCCTTGTTTGTTTTCTGCCCTTTCCTATCAGCCTTGTGCTTTGTGTGAGAGTTTCTGTAGCTCACCTTCTGTTTTCTCTTGTTGGCTTTCTTCCTCTTGTGTGTGTGTTTCTCCACCACCGAGAGCTTTTCGTTTTTTGGGCCTCGTGAGTTTATCCGAGTGTGTTTTGGTCTTTCACAATATGCAACTCCACCACCAGAGGTTGACTCAAACTGAAGAAAAGCCTCAGGCAGGTTGTGTCTCTCTGCCGTCACCAGGCTTTCAAGTTACAAACAACTTAAAAACAACACAGTCTCTTGTTTGTGCACCACCTCGGGGGCAAGTAAAGTATTTATGATCGGAGCTTGCTCTTTAACGGCGCTGCGACATAGCGTCAGGGCAAAAGTGAGTGTGTGTCTCTCGCTGTGTGTTTGTGTGTCCACTTACCTTGGACTTTGATCTGGTTGGCAGAGCAGGTGGGACATGGCAGAAGGGTGAATTCCTCGGTCTGATGCATGGAATAGTCTGTGCTGGCCACCACGATCCGGTCTCTGGGTCCCCACCCGACAGGTTGGTCAGCCAGCTCCAGGACGCTGCTGTTGGACGACACGTCCACGGAAATGGACGCCTCTGGACGAACTACACATGCACACACAAAATAAATAACAATAACGATAGCGAACCACATTTGGATTTCTGATATTCCGAACAAATATTTTGGCTACATGACAACATTTAACACTTAAACTATGTAAATAGCAAAAGTATTTATGGATAAAAAAAAAACACGTTTAGAGGAATTTCATTCAATTGCGAAGCACCACAAACCAAAGCAATGAGGGACGGCAGGAACCAACAAATTCTGTGAATATAAATGAAGGAATTTCACAATAAAAATACAGACAAACTTGCTGCTTAGCAAATATCTAAATGAAAAGCTGCTTTTCTGTAATTGTTTTGGTGGTCCTATCTTTTCTGTTGCTCATTGTTATTGGCTTTTTTCTCCTCCTTCATAACAAGCACGGTTGAACTGACTGGCTGCAAGCATGTTACGCAAACATTCTTCAATTATTTTCCACTTCACTAACATTTCCGTTGACACTAATTGTGTGTTACACCAACTTGAGATAAATCCACATTATAATTACTTGGACTTAAAAACTGACGTGTGGGATTTCTCCGGGGGAAATTTATTTTTTTATTTACGGCCTTGTTGGGTTCGAGGAATATCCAGAGTGAGCCACGAGTCGCTGCCACATTTGGAGTAAGAACATCTCCTGAGAAACCTCCAGATATATTTGGGTAGAATTACCGTAGGTGTTCTGTGAGTGTATTGGAACCATGTTGACAGTGAGAAACGCTTGTCTGTTTGCAATAACCCAGACAACTCCAGGACAGTTTGGGCTTGAAAAAGGAAAAGTATATTACTGTTTATTCAGTGATCAAGTGTGACTCCATGAATGACAGTATGATGAAAATCAAACTCTTTTGGTATAAGAACGCCTCATCTGTAACTTGATGTCTTTCGGAGATTTTTCCGTCTTTCCTAAGCTTCTTTGAGTCCATTAAGGGGAGCCCCGACCTTCGATCCCCACTGTCTATCAGAACTACTGCGCCACAACACAGCGCAGTCTCGACCTGCACCACACTTGCTCGCGCTCATGAAACTAATGATGGGAACTGAATCACTCATTAAAGCTCCTTTGATCCCACTCCAGCACACATCAAAGTCGCGATGGCCAGATGAGGTTTCAGGATTCCAGCATCTATTCTAATGACACATCACAAGAGCGCCACCCACTGAGCACTGAAAATGACCACGCCAGTTTCATGAAGCCTCCACGGGAACAAAAGAAAAACTACTGACCCAGTTTCCCACACAGGAAGCGGACCCTGTAATTGTTGCAGGTGCCATGAGGCTGGTCCTTGTTGAGACACACAAAGCCGTAATCCTTGTCCATTTTGTGGATGACATCACCAGTCATGTTGGCTGCTACTCCGTCATGGGTTTCAGCCTGCAGGAGAGAACAGCGCCGAATAAGATATGTATGTTTCATAGGTGCTATTCATGATTCTAACATCTCAAGAAGGATCCATCAACTTCCATCCATCTATCATCCATCCATCCATCCATCCATCTATCATCCATCCATCCATCCATCTATCCATCATCCATCCATCCATCCATCATCCGTCCATCCATCTATCATCTATCCATCCATCCATCCATCCATCCATGCACCCATCTATCACTCATCCATCCATCCATCTATCATCCATCCATGCACCCATCCATCCATGCACCCATCCACCCATCCATGTATCCAGCCATGCATCATCCATCACTCATCCATCCATTCATACATCTATCATCCATCAATCCATCCATCCATCTATCACTCATCCAGCCATCCTTCCATCCATCCACCTGGGTAGATGAACTGGATAATTTAAATCAATTCAATTCAATTTAACATTGTTATTGCCAATGGATTCTTATAGTTGGCAAGATCCTCCGTGGCCTTTGGAAGAAGCAGTGAGTGAAGCAGAGACCGCGCGTCTAACATGATGGGGCTGATGGTGAGAGACAATAAGCGAGGAATATCACCCATGAAACCTTGGCAGCACACGTCAGTTGGGCACAATGCAAAACAAAAACAGACAGAAGAAGGTGCATAGTTCTTTATATTTGGTCTTGTTTTTAATCACAGTGTGTTCTCCGACTGTGATTTGAAATGAAGCAGTCGGAGGAGAAAACACCCAGTTTGTGTGTCTATTTTTGTCATTGATTATGTGTCAACAATGACAAATAAATAGCTTGGCTGTAATAGAGCTGTCAAATGTGGCATGCTCATTTTAGGAGTAGACATTAAATAGCAATTGCAGCGGGGTCCATGCTTCCGGGGGCCTTGAGTTGACTAGAATCTTGGAAGTTAGTGGTCGAGTGGTGGGTGCTGCAGCCTCACAGCAAGAAGGTCACTGGCTGGGACAACACTTTCAGTGAACTTTGGTCCACCTGGTGCCTTATGAGTAAAGTTTGGCAGCGTGATACAGACCAGTAAGGAGAGGATTCCACAGATGCACCACCAGTGGCGCCCCAGGATCCGCCCCTTTACCCCTGCATGAGAAAAGTACCCCCTCTGGAGCCATTTTTTTCTTCATTCATAAATTGTTTAGGAATAAAAAAGTAGTAACAAAAGTAGTTCCCATGGATATTCACTAACCACTATGTCACCACAAAGTCACATGGATAGCAGCTTTAAAACATGGACATGCATCATATATTTCTGTTACAATAGACACATTAAAGTTGCATGTTTCAGCCAAACCAGGAACAATTATATTTTTTGGACGGGTCTCCCTTTTTTCTGGCCTGAGCCCCACAAAGTGTCTGAGCAGGTGCCTGGATACAACACAAAAACCTGCTCAGTGTCAGATTACTTCAGTTATCGCAGCAGTACTAGTAGTTGGAGTCAGTGCTGGCATCCAGACGAAGGGCTCCCTGTCGAGGAGGAGTCCATAAAAGCGTACCAATGCAGCCTAAAACAGACCGGGTGTGGTACTGTTACGTTTCATTGGATTAAACCTGAGCTCTTCCAAACAAAGTCTTGCAAATGGCCAAAGCTGTTTGCACACTTGGCAGTGGAGGCACCTCTTATGTGCAGGCAGCTGCAATCATGAGATTTCAGTGGCAGACATGTGGTCGTCCTCCGTGGCAGGCAGCCGCTGCCTTCCATTGTTGTGGAGAAGCCCGGGGTCACATTGTCAGAAGCGACAGAAGAAAGGCTTCCCTTTCCCTGGGACCTGGGGTCTGATCTGTTGACTCTCTTTTCACACTGACATCAAGTGTATATGCTCCGGTTTCATCTGACAGATACCCATGTGACCCACACATCACCATGGCAACCAGCGCAAACAAATCAAATCCAGCATTATACACGACACTTACTGTATCTTTAGTTATCAGAGAGTAATAACAGTGTAATAACCTTTGTCTTGGCACACAAAGATATTGCATAGTGTTGAAGAAAATCCTTGACCACCACTGAATTATAACGTGAGCAGACCAGAGGAGCACTTTAAAGGGAGAATTCTCAGTGGAGCTCTTTTGTCTGGCGAGACCTTTCATCAAGGCAAGGAAGACAACAGGCAAGATTTGGAAAAAAAATAAATTTAAAAAATAGAAAACACTGGCCTCAGGTCAGAAGAGGGTTGATTGAGTTTCGGAACAAAAGACGTAAACAAACAAAAAAATATGAAATGAGCCAAACAGTGGAGAAAATGTTTTGTAGATTTGTAGATTTGCAGAGAGAAAAGATCAAGATGAAGAAACTTCAAAAAAAAAAAAGAGTCACAAGAACATAAATTGTCAAAGCAATAAGTGAAATAGTCAAATGAAAGCAATAAAACAGGACGAGGTCGAGTGAAAGGAAACAAATAGACACAAGTTTAGAGGCGAAGGTAACGGTGAGAAATACAATGATGAAACGGAACCTGACAATATCTGGCTCTTTATCGTAAATATATTGACAAATGGCTCAAACTTAATGGCAAAATCTGTGTTTTTCCCAAACACGGTCTCATTTATGAGGTCAGCTTGTGTTGGAAGGTGTCAGTGCCAGCATGAAAGGCCAACACCTGCAGCTTAATGGTGCCAGGTCCAGCCGCAAAACATTACAGCCAGAGCCTAATGGACGGTTCAGTCGCCTCCACAAACCGCTCTGGTGAGTGCATGAGTTTGGAGGCGCAAACTGAGCTGGGAGCACCGGCCGCCAAGTGGCAATTACAGCGACCATGTACGGACGTGAAGTCAGGCGACTGAGAAGCGGTGTTAAAACTTAGGGGCAAAAAGGCTTCGTGAGGTCTCTGGTAAGGTTCACAGGTAATAAAGATACAGTGACATACAATAGTTTTGCCTGTGTATGTGGCTGTTTACCTGGATGTCTAGGGGTCCGCTACACAGCTTGTCTGGATGAGTCTCATGCAGCTCCTTCAGTTTCTCCCAGTCTCCAGATCCTCTCTCATCATCCCTGTCGAACCACGCCGTCCACTCTGCCTCTGAGACACACAAAGGTGACAGCATTTTGTGATGCTACAGCCGCTGCAAATCTAGATTTTTCTGAAGAAGAAGTGCTGGTCCTGTACAACCGGATCCTCACTCCCATGGCGTCATATATTGAGGTTGGGAAAGTGGACGTTTGTGTCCAATACTGACGACAAAGAAGCCTTCAGCGTTGTATGTTGGCGCACAGGTGTTTGAATGGGTGAGAACGTTTTCCTTCCCGTGTAGCATTCCAGGCGGGAGTGTGGCGGGAATGAGCGAGACGGTCGAGGGCCATCGTGAAGGTGGGGGACACATATGGAACTTCTCTCAACTGAATCATACCAAGTCACGTGCTTCAGCTGAAACCCTAATGGGTCAACACGCAATGTTGAATGCTGCCTTTGGTCTCGTGGGCCAAACCATTATGCAATGGTATGGCCCACTGTTGTCCTGTAGAGCAGAGGTTCTTTACCTTTGTGATCTTAGGGCCCAACCTTTCCAGAGCAAATGGACTCATTCCAGGAATAGAACAGATTCATTACTCTTGATTTCATTTGTGATCTGACTTGAAATGACATGAAACCATGTGACCATCGCAAAGATATTTGTCATCGAAAAGTCTGACCAGCAGCAGAAGCAGGTGCAAGTCATGTTCGTCAAATTTAGTAGAGAAATCAAGAAAAAAATACAGTTCATCCAAACTGTTGAAAAAATTGGAAAAACTGTGCATGTCAAGAATAAAATTCTGAGCAAAATAAATACAATAAAACAATGTCTAAATATCGTGAAATACGAATAATATATATATATTTTTTTTTCAAAAAATAAACTAAAGAAGATACAAGTAAAGTATAAATGAAAGTATCGCCATCAAATTTTCGAATTGATTTTAAAGTGTTTACTGTTGGGGGCGCCATCACTTTCTTTATCATTTTTTCTTGTCAAGAAGTTCTCCATAGTTGGTAACTACCACAGATATGCAGCCGTCAAGTCAATTCAGTGACTCACTACTGCCACCATACGTGGCTCATGTATTAAAACTGAGCGTCTCGCGGCCCAGAGGCCTAAACCAAAAAACTTTTAGCGGCCCTCTAGGGGGCGCTCGAGGCCCAACCATGGACCCCGGCCCTATAGTTAAGAATCACTACTATAGAAGGCAGGAAAAAAACAAAACAAAATCTCTTCAAAACCTACTGAAATGTCTCAAATAACTTTTTTAAACCGATCAGCAGCCACAGAACAGTGACGTGTGCTGACCACCAGGTGATCATCTCCTGCTACTGTGCACATCTGCACCTGGAGAGAGTGACAGTTTGATTAAAAAGCTTCCATCAGATGGGAGACGAGAGGCCTCTAATTGGAATCTGATATGAAGCGCTGCCCTGCTAGCGGAGCGCCAGACGGCAGAGGCGGCGAGGCAGACGTATTGGTGAGATGTGGAGATGATAAGGTGGCTGCGGATCAACTATATCACAGAGAGGCTAAAGAGGCCAGCAGGGAGGATGAAACCACGGCTCACCTGCCCAACTCTGGACACACATGAGGCAACACGTACAGCACAGAGCCTGGCACGAGAGGCTTTCTAGCTCGGTTCATTTAAAAGGAAGAGATCCTGTCGCCGCCGTCCATTTAATGACCACTTAGCGAAGGAAACAGAGTCAATCTCCGCAGGACTCACAATCCCTGATGGAACAGATGTGTACGTGTGGGTTTACCTTGCACCCACTGGCTGACAGTGGTGATGGTGAAATGCTCCCCATAGCTGGAGTGGATCACCTGAGCACTTCGAGCCTCAGAGGAGGCCTTGGTTCCTGTCAACATCACAACACATGAAGACAACATGTAAAATCCAAATGTTTATGACACAAAAGTTTGAAGAATACTGGTTGGCTGGTCTCTCCTTCTTTAGGCTTCTCCCTTCAGTGGTGGCCACTGTGGATCATCTCCCTCCATCTGTCCTCTGCTTCCTCTTCTCTCAAACCTACAAACCTCATGTCCTCCTTCACCACCTCCATCAATCTCCTCTTTGGCCTTCCTCTCCACCTTCTGCCTGGCAGGTCCAACCTCAACATCTTCATCTACCAATGTACTGGCTCTCTCTCTCTCCTCTGTACATGTCCAAACCATCTCCATCTAGCCTCTCTGACTTGGTCTCCTAAACACCTGAGCACATGTGCTGTCCCTCTGATCCTATCATCATCCTGCTCACTCCCAGAGAGAAGCTCAGCATCTTCATCTCTGCTACCTCCAGCTCTGCTTCCTGTCTTCACCTCAGTGCCACTGTTTCCAAACCATCCAACATTGCTGGCCTCACCACCCTTTTGGACACTTTCCCTTTCATCCTTGCCGACACCCTTTGGTCACACATCACACCTGACGCTTTTCTCCAATGATTCCATCCTGCCTGCTTCTTCACCTCTTTCTCACACTCTCCCTGGATAGTTGAGCCTCAGTACTTCAAACCCTCCACCTTCTTTATCTCTGCATCCTGTAACTTCACCTGTCCACTTGGCTCCCTCTCATTCACACACATGGATTCCCTCTTACTGCAGCTAACCTTCATTCCTCTCCTTTCTAAGGCAAACCTCCACCTCTCTAGCTGATCTTCCACTGGCTCCCTGCTCTCACCACAGATCACAATGTCGTCTGCAAACATTGGTTGGCTGGTAATGATCAATAATTACCATGTTGTCAGAGTAAATTCTTGCCATCCTTGGTAGTGATGGGTCGATGAGGCTTCATGAAACAGTGTCGCAGGATAGACGAAACAGTGTCCTCATTTTCAGAGGCCACTAGATGGCGCTCTTGGTTTAGAAATGATGTGAGGTGTCATTGAATGAGCTGTTCAAGTCCAAACATTTTACAGCAGACAGTGCCATCTGGTGGCCTCTGAAGATCAGGACACTGTTTCATGAAACCTCATCCTCATCGAGATCGACTCTGTGGGCGGAGCTGCGGACACACGGGCGAAAACAGCGCATTTTGAGCGCTTTATCACCTGTGATGTCATGGGTTTGATGTGAGGAGGCTCAATATTTTGGCAGCATGAGGCTCTTTAGTCTGGAAAAATCCATGTATTATATATATATATATATATATATATATATATATATATATATATATATATATATATATATATATATATATATATATATATATATATATATATAGCCGCGTTGCTGTATATTACGCAGAGTTCAGACCGTGAGAAACAAGTAGCAGCTTATAGTCGGGACTGATAACTGAATGATAACTCTTTCTGTCATCATTTCCTGCCTTTATCAACAACTCAGAGGACAAATGGCTTTTTCAAATATTTTCCAACCAGCCGCTGGCATGGACACTGTGGAGTCATTGACATCGCTTCACTTGCTTGAGGTCATGATGTTAAGTGGCTCCTACCCTGGTAGACAGCATGATCCTCCACAGCTGAGGATGGGATTCCTTTGGTCACGATGAAGGTCCAGGGATGTCTGCAAAGGGAGGGAGGAGGAGAGTGGAGATTTAACAGAAGCTACAGACCACAGGGAGGCTGAAGAAGCAAGACAGACAGGTGAATCCCAAAGCAAAGTCTTAAATCCAAATCTGTAAGGAAATACATTATATATACATATATTCACAAACACCGCCTGCAGCCTTTGCACAGTGAAAACACAATTTGAGGACAGAAGAATGAAGATGCAAAAGGAGACATGTTAATTCTATCAGAAGCAGGTGATGCATGTTACACACGTTACGTAGTTACACGACTAAGAACACATTCAATACATTACTATGTTATTTTTAGAGTTGAACTGGCCATGAATAATAAAGTCACACCAAATGAAATATGGAGATGGCAGTGTGAAACATCTCGACATGATCATTTTTACAGTTTTTCTCTGACCTCATGAGGAACACATGAATACAGTCACTTTCACCCCGGGTCAGTTATAAAACCAACTATTCTTGCGCAATAATGCGACAGGTATTTCATTCTTCTCTGTTCCTTTTCGATCAAGTTGAGATGAAAGACTTTGTGTATGTTTGATGTGGGATTGATATTAACTTCCAGTACAGTTTAAATAAATGGTGGAGACAACGGCACCTAAACACCGAAGCTCCCGCTCATTTTTACTGACTCAGCGTGTGCGATACTGAAGCCTCTGCCAGTTGCTAGGGACAGCGGCTGAAGGCTTATCAGTGCATGACAGAGTCCAGCTCAGGTGCGAAGGTGATGCTGCGTGCTGCTGTGGCTTAAGCACATTGGAATACAAAAGACGGTCCGCAGGGACCTCAGCTCCCTCTATTTGAATAGATCTTTGTTCTTACCGGAATCCCAAGGTGCTGATATGCTTGCTGCCCAGTCTCATCAGGCTTTTCTTGGCGGAGTCATCCAGATTGTTGGAGCCCTCGTCATTGACCACCATGGCCAGCAGGACCCCGGATTCCAGGCGGTCCAGGTACGCCGCAAGGCGCCGGCTCTCGTCCTTGCTGCGATAGGTGTCAAACCTGAGAGAGACCAAAGAGGCGGTTTTCTTTCAATTCCTGACACACTTTCTGCTCACGGTGCACATGAGGTCACACGAGGTCTTGTTCACTCTGCAGTGATGGGTCACACAAAGTGTTGAAAAGTGTGGCTTCATTTTGTGTTGTTGTTGTTTTCCAGATAGTGATAAAGGTATGTGAATGTCTTTAATGCCCACTGATGCTCCCTTTACCTACGAAATTGTACCCGTCATGACAACAACAAACTCCAAAACCAAAATGGCGACTGCCGAAGAGTATTGATCATGTAGCTCTTGCACTAAACAGGAAACAGAGGCAGCGTTGTAGGAGGTGGTGGTCGGTGAGGACGTTAAATATATCGCCACTGGAGGACGGAGAGTTTCCGCCATTGTTATGTCTTCTTCGTGTCTCATTAGAGCTACGTATCGGGTAGTAACAGCGACACTGCCCGGTTTCTGGTGGTACTGCTCCGTTTGGCCCGTGTCCGTAAGCTTTGTGCAAACGTGAAGAAATATGGACGAAATGAAGGCAGAGAACGGACAGAAGGATCCGTCCAGATCCAGATCGCTTGTGTCAGGTTAAGTATAATTGGGCCATCGGCGATCGAAGCACCTGAGACAAACCTCCTGTGGTTCGTCTTTCACCTTTGCTTTAAGTTCAGAGGAGTCATAATAACAACATATTATCGCTCCACATCACTCTGCGACAATACAGTACAAGTAACATCCGACTTACGACCGGGATCGGTTCCGACCAACTGGTCGTAAGTCAGATTGGACTTAAGTCGAATGCCATTCCAAATGGCCGACGCGAGGGTTATAGGTGCTACTGTAGTGGTAGATGGCTGTGTGAGAGTGAGACGCTGGGACACTGTGCTGCTGTCACTGTCGTACGCATGGCCGGGCTGCTATGTGCTGCGGTGCCAGACATTGAATAAAAAAAAAAAAAAAAAGCATCTGCTGGCTGTGGTCATAAGTACGTGTGGACCTAAGTCGAGCAGGTCGTAAGTCGGATGTTACTTGTACCGGTAGTTCCTAAATGTCGTATAAAGAGCTTTACAGAGAAGCGGACTTATGAAATACACTGACACCCGGCGCGTCTTTGTGCAAACCTCTGTCGCTTCACACTTCAGAGACACATCTCCACAATTTAATAACCCAATAATGCATTTTATTTACAGGCGCCTTTGCAGCACTGAAGGTCGACAAACTGATGAAATAGAGGCAAATCAGTTTGGCGCGGGCCTGATCCCATGAATTATGGGGGTCAGTGCAGAGATCGTCTGGGGAGAGTGAGCTGAAGAGCCGGGGTGAGACGGGCAGAGGGAGCAGTGAAGTGGGTGGAGGATCTGAGAGCAGTGTTCAGCTGTGTTTAACCAGGAGCGAAGGGTGTTGAGTGATGTGGTGGGTGGAGGGGGGTTCTGGTCATGATGCCGGCAGATCAGTGTTGGACCACTTGTGATTCACAGAGCCCAAACCATGCGCTGCTCCACGCTGCGTTTTGCTCTGGTCTGATTTCACGACTTGTTTCTCTCTGTCCAAGAAGCTTTTTATCCTACTCCCAGCCTTTCAGATGAAATCCCAAAGGGAAACGTTTTGTACTTTACAGCCTTGATATTCCTTCCTATAAACTCACTAGTGCCATTGAGGTTGACAGCTTTGCCTTGAGCTTTTTTTCCCCAGAAACTTTTTCAACCTTTTAAGAAAGAGCTTTGCAATTTCTAGGACTAATGGCCTTGAATCAACATGTATATAATAATGTGTATTATACGCTTTGATTCTTAAGCATGTGAGGTAGAATATTTTGTTCTTCTCTTCCCTCTGTGAAGCTTATTGTTGCCTGAATGCGCAGGAGGGTTATTGAATTAGACACTGCATAAGCACAGATCAGTTGATCAATATTGAATTCCTTATCTTCCACAGTTATTATCTCTTGAGCGTTGAACTTTGACAAGAACCGAATGAGTAATTAATCCGGTGACAGCTTCATTTAACAGTGCAGAGGGCTGAGCCCATCCAGCACTTTGAGTCTTTACAAGCCAAAGAGCTGTCCGTCACATTGTCTCCGCTCGGGTGCGCTGCAGCTTGTTCTACTTCATGTGTCAGATTAAGGTTATGGCCCGGGATGAGCGCGTCCTTTAAAGAGGAAAGGGTCGTCTTTGCCTGGAAAACAGGGTCAGACAACGCGGTGACTGACAGCCATTACATGTGACCGAGCAGCTGGTCTGAAGAGCTGTGAATGGAATCTAAACAGGCATGATGATAACAATGTGTGAGGCTCTCTGGAGGTGAGACAGTCTTGTCTTTCTAATGGTTTCTTCATCAATAGCTCTTGATAGTGTCGAAATGATTCTTCCCCTTAAAACATAAATGTACTAACAACGGGCCACTGAGCCTGAATAATAGATTTTTTTCTTCTTCTTTCTCTTTGAGCTTCTCCCTTCAGCGGTGGCCACAGCGGATCATCCTCCTCCATCTCCCCCTGTCCTCTGCTTCCTCTTCTCTCAAACCTACAAACCTCATGGCCTCCTTCACCACCTCCATCCATCTCCTCTTTGGCCTTCCTCTCCACCTTCTGCCTGGCAGTTCCAACCTCAACATCTTCATCTACCAATGTACTGGCTCTCTCTCTCTCCTCTGTACATGTCCAAACCATCTCCATCCAGCCTCTCTGACTTGGTCTCCTAAACACCTGAGCACATGTGCTGTCCCTCTGATCCTATCATCATCCTGCTCACTCCCAGAGAGAAGCTCAGCATCTTCATCTCTGCTACCTCCAGCTCTGCCTCCTGTCTCTCCCCACCAGACTCGATCCTTCACCCAAGTGAGCCACAGCGAGTCATTCCTGCCTGTGCAGTTGTCAGCACAGCCCTCCTTGTTCACACTCGGGGATTATTTACTTGCTTTGATCACATCTTATATCCACTGTTTCATGGACCAAGAGTTGCACCCTTAAGCTGCCTCTGCTGCCCCCTACCTGTCACTATTTATTGTGTGTGGTCTGCGAAACACTTGGGCAGACCATGCGGCGGTGTGTGGCTGAGGTGTATTATGGATGCGTCCCAGTCCAACCAGAAGTGTTTTTAGAAACCTAACGTCCATGAACATGCAGCTAGTCACCTGTCATTCTGTAGCACGTCTCCGGTCTTAGGGTCAAGCACGTGGACGATGATCCCTCTGCTCCCCCAGCTCCCCTGGAACAGATACTTGTTCTGGTTGCTTTTTTCCGGGTGGAGGGTTTTGTTGAGGAAAGTCCAGGACAGCTTCTTCCTGCCGTGGATCTCAAGTCTTCCCCCTGTCCCCACACCGATGTACTTCCGACCAAAGTAGCTGTGCTCCTCATCTTTGTCATCGGATCTGGTGGAGGAATGTGTGGATCACAGGAGCAAGAGAATGAGTTTTAACCTTGGTTGTATTGTTTGGCTTGAAGACTTGCCTTACCGTCCGAACAGTGAAATTGTCAGGTTGCCTTTGTAAGGGCAGTCGGCGCTTCCGATGTGAAGTTCTCCTTTGTTTCCGATCAGAATGTGTTTGAGCCGGAGCAATAGGGGCCGGTTGCTGTCAGCGATGACCAGCTTTCCTGCGAAGGAGCGAGAGTGAATGTGAGAAAGACGCTGTCAGTGTTGATGCATCAGTGCATTTGCTGTAGGCACCATCCATCTTACGACTCTTTATGGTCCGAACCAAAGTGTGGAAGTCAAGATCATTACAAAACATGGACGTCTGTCTTGCTTGGACCATGCTCCTCTTGCTTTCCTTTCACATGAATAAACACTTGTGATTCCTCTGCCTCTCCATGGGAAACAACATCAGAGCTTAATGTGGCAGAAAAGTATCCGAGGAAGAAGCTAAACTTCTGAAATATCCATCAACCCGTCTCTCCGCGACTTGATCAGCCGATGCTTTGGAACATGAGTTTGACTGCACTTTGGAATATTACACCCCAGGCCACGGCATTAATATGCACCGCGTCTTCCAGACAAAGAAATATTCAAATTGGATTGTAAATATTTCTAAATGTGACTGTTCAACGATTGCGAGCCTCGGAGCCTCGGCAGCAAATTGAGCAGTTACACATTTGTACTCATGAAATGCCACCGTTTTTTAGAGACACAAATGACATTATTAAGTGAAGCAGCGGTGCATTTCAGTGATGGAGTTTGAGATTGGACTTTCAAATTATTTTTCTAGGCAAATTTCAGAAAACAAAGGCGTTGAAATGTTGAAGGAAATGGCCTTTAATAACCGACATCTGCCTGGGAGAAATCACTCACAAGTCACTTAAACTCATTTGTTCCTTTTGTCAAACGCACTTTCACCTCTCACTCATCCACTGAGTCCACACTACTCTAGTCATCTGTCATTGAATCCTGATGCCACCAGAGGAGCTGAGTCTGAGCTCATGTTGTCTGCTGGCATTTCTTACCTCTCACCTTCATTTAAATTAACTTAAATTCAATGATCAAGATAAATAAAACTTGTAGACAAAAAGTAGTTAATGTCCCTGGTCATCACTCTCCCAATAATGTGAACGAAAAACATCATGAATTTTCAGCCAACAGCAACAAAACATCTCTTACTATACAGATAATATACAAAGTTAAAATAATATAAATGAACAATAAAATACTGTGACTGTACTCCTCAATTTCATTATACATTATCCACAATTTTCCATTCATTTTTTTCCCTGAAAGTGAATTCAAATATAAGTTTGTCTGCATTTGTTAGCCTGATGAAGTATTACTGCATTTATTCATTCTTGGACAGAGAAGTGGAAGAAGAGCGAGCGTCTCCTGAGCCACAGTGACAGCGGTGAAAGAGCAGAACTTCAGCCGACGGACGTCATACCTCCGTTAACAATGTGGATGGAGTGGACGGTGGCTGAGGTGGTGAGGAGCACCTTCCTGCCGTAGCCGATAACAACGTGGTGCTCTTGGTGATGACCTGGCATCCATGGCTGCAGACCCGCCTCCTTGTCGGGACACACTGGGAGCAAAGAAAACCCATGGATGTCAGACACTCCTGCCCTGACATTCCTGCCTCACATTTCAAATCCACTACTCTTTGCAGAGGCAAAAATGGGACACAGTTTTTGGCGGGAAAAGCTGCTAGCTACTATTAGACAACAAAAAAACAACAGCAAATAGGTGGAAACATTGTTTCATGAAATAGAAAGTACACGACTATTGCGGAGAGCAACCATGTTTTAAACAGCAAAGCAACTTCTGATGCTCTAAGAATGTCAATAAAGTTTTGAAGTGAGATGTTAGCTGTTAGCTCTTTTACTTTGAAATGACACATTCAGTCCAGACTTCCTGGGTGACTTCCAGAGATGCTCTAGTTCGAGTCTAGACTAGTGGAATAGTGGGCAACCAAAGAGATTCAATAAAATATTATTATAAAAATATACACATCCATTTTAACAAGCATCATTTTCAAAGGGCTTTTATTTTGAAATGACGCACGACATTGAGTCCAAACTTCCTGGGTGACTTCCAGAGATGCTCTAGTTCGAGTCTGGACTAGTGGAATAGTAGTCAACCTCAGGGACTCAATAAAATATAATAAATATATACACATCCACATTCCACAGGCATACTTTTCAAAGGGCTTTTATTTTGAAATGAGACATGAAATTGAGTTCAAACTTCCTGGGTGACTTCCAGAGATGCTCTAGTTCGAGTCTGGACTAGTGGAATAGTAGTCAACCTTAGGGACTCAATAAAATATAATAAATATATACACATCCACATTCCACAGGCATACTTTTCAAAGGGCTTTTATTTTGAAATGAGACATGAAATTGAGTTCAAACTTCCTGGGTGACTTCCAGAGATGCTCTAGTTCGAGTCTGGACTAGTGGAATAGTGGGCAACCTAAGGGGCTCAATAAAATATTCTAAATATATACACATCCACATTCCACAGGCATACTTTTCAAAGGGCTTTTATTTTGAAATGAGACATGAAATTGAGTTCAAACGTCCTGGGTGACTTCCAGAGATGCTCTAGTTCGAGTCTAGACCTGTGGAATAGTAGTCAACCAAAGATACTTAATAAAATATTATTAGAAATATGGACGCATCCATTTTCAATAAGCATCATTTTCAAAGGGCTTTTACTTTGAAATGAGACATGAAATAGAGTTCAAACTTTGTGGGTGTCTTCCACGGGACAAATTAGTTGGATTTTTTTTTTAAACAATACGGTATATTTCAGTGTCTTTTACTTTGAATTACCGTAATACTTGAATTGCACGAGCACTGTGGAATTGTGGAGTTTGGTGCGGGTTTGACTCCGGTGTTAGCGCTCAGATGCAGACAGTCTTTGAGGACTGGCAAGGGTTACTCCAACATGCTGTCGTGAAGGTGTGTGGTCAAGTTCGAGGCGCATCAGGTTTAAGAACAACTGGAAGTTGACCGGCTTCTCTGCTGTGAATGTGTGGGGAGAGCTGTGCTGCAGCAAGTGAGGCAGCGCATCAGCATAGATCTATAGTGCATAGACCGAATGTGACTGAATCCACGTCAGGTCGGTAGAGAGTCAACAGGTTCCAGTTGTCCAGGATTTATAGTCATGGTATCGTCTGTCTCCGGACAGAGGTGCGGTGGACCTGGACGATTTCCCGCGGCTCACCTGACCCTCTCTCCCAGGACACCAGTAGAAAAACCCTGCTCTGCCAAATGTTTTCTCAGAACATCAGCGCAAACTTCCACTGAGTGCAGTCAGGCACAAATGAAACCAAGCTCACGTCTCTAAATAGAAGCCATTATTCTTCCCAGCACATTCTCTAATGAACCGAATCTTGCCTTAACGGCCATATTATTCACGCCATTTGCATATTTTCATTTACATACGCTACGCTGGAGTCGGCGAGAGTTTCTTTTAAATGTACATTTCCTCCACTTTCTGTCACGTTGTATCAGGCTAATGCCGCTGCCAGCTCAATCGCCCCAGCAGGGAACATTACACGTCCATTTGAGGCAGGTTACTGAAGGCTCTGACTCAATGTCTACATTCTTCTGCCTCCGCCGTCATGTTCCGTTCGGACACATTTTTGCGAAACATTAAGAAATGATCAGGCGGCGGCTCCCAGCAGCTACAAATTGGCTGCCACAGCTCGTAGCAGCGTGGCTGTGAGCAATGCTTACTCACAGCAGATGCTCTTCGTCTTCAAAGTTGAAATGAATCTGAATGAGATGAGCAGAGCAGGCTACAACCAGCTCCCCCTGGGGAAGCAGCAGTGAAAAACACCTGTAAATATGGAGCTCCGCCAGCCAGGAGTTTCAACCGTCACTGCTGTTACAGCGAAGCCCACTTGTTTGTTTCGTATTGATCTTTATTCTTACTTTTATCCAAGGACCCTGGAGCGAAGAGCGAGCCGAGGTAGTGACAGGGGAGGGGCATGTTCGGACGGACGTTTATATTAAGCCAACACATGGGGAACGATAAGACAAGCAGCTCGCATCTGGGATATGAGCAGGACAATATTTTCCAATGACAAGTGTGAGGTCACGCAGCAGTTTATCTTATAAGTGTCCAACAGCCGCCCGCTCAGAGGACAGAGCGCCTCGATCAATCTGCCGTCTGCAGGGATTTAGATTTGACATCACATGCTGCTTTCAAGGTGTTTGGGGAACCAATCCATCATAGTTTCTGACAGCAACGGCGTGGCGTGGTCGTGACTGCCAATACTGCAGACTGTTATTGGACGCCAGCTCGGATTTATGAGGAATCGGACTTGTCGCTGGAACTTTGTCGGCCATGTTGTCACACTGTTAGCCGGAGCAGGGGTTCTGAACCTTTTTGACGTCAGGGAACAAATGGACCCGGGACCCATTCAAGTAATACAACTGATTCATGACTCTTGATCTCATCCGTGATCAAAAACCATATTTAATCTACTCACATGTAAACAAACCAAAACCTTGTGAAATGACATGAAACCATGTGATCAGCTCAAAGATATTTGTAATTGAAAAGGCCAACCAGCAGCAGAAGCAGGTGCAAGTCATGTTCGTCAAATTTACTAAAGAAAAAAATACACTTGAAGCAAACTGTTCAGAAAATTGGAAAAACTGAAAAAAAATTCTGACTAAAACAAATATAATTAAATCACCTATAAATATCCTAAAATACAAATAACTTTAATTAAAAATAATTAAACTGCAAAGAAGCCAACCATCTGTGGCTAAAACTGAGCGTCTCACAGCCCAGAGGTGTAAAACAAAAAAACTTTAAGCGGCCCTCTAGGAGGCGCTCGCGGACTGAGCTACAGGAACCTTATCACGAAGTGTGGCAGAACTATGCTTGTCCATTTTAAAAGTAATTTACTTTAAAACGTGTTTTTTCACTGTTTACTTTTGATCTGATCGTGCATGGGATCAGTGACACACGGTGTAAATAACTTGACTGACCGACTCCCTTCATGGAGCGGCTCGATATCGCCTCGGAAGAAGAAGAAGTGCATAGTTTCTGCCACATGTGAACCAGCGTGGGGCAACACCAGGACTTAAATGTGAGCCGCCACGCCTTCAGAAAAATGGTCTCTTTTTAAAGAAGAAATCCTTCGTGATCAAACATATTAAAACAAAGTGGAAACATGGAACAAGTGGAAAACACAAAACTTATCATGGAGCTTGACATGATGGTGCATGTTTTTACAGGAAGAATCCAGAGGGAAACATCATCGTAACTGAACTGAAGTCGACCAATGAGACGGGCTGCGTGAGGACGGCTGTAGTTCAAGTGAGATTTACTTCTACTACTGTCAAAACGCCGTCCCCTGCTTCCTTGTTAATCTGTCGGATTGCTTCTGGATTCACTGCATTGCGATGTATTTATTTATTTACTTATATTTAATGGGGTTTAAAAATGAAAAGTGTGGTTGTGAGGGAGAGGAATTGTCACCGGAAGCTCACTTGGGAACAGAAACAGCGTCGGGCTGAGAGCATTGGTGCTGTGACTGGAGGACACCATTCTGACTTGTTGCTTATTGGACACGGGTCATTTGATTTGTGATCATTTGGCATCACGTGTGCCACGACAGAGCAGACTCTGTCACCGATCAAGTCCTATTTAGATTCTGGACTTAGATATGATGCGATACTTTATGGAGACTAACTTTAATTGATGGGGAATATGGCATCAATCTCAGGTCAAAGATTGGGATGCTCCAATAGATCGGCACCGATCATGATCGGCCGATATCAGTGTGATCGGCCGGAATCTGTTTTGGAGTCAGGTGCAGTGTTTGTCAGCCACCTGAAACTGAAACTTTTGAAAACGTCGGGAGCGGAAACTTCCATAACGCAGAGCTCTCTGTCTCAGAGTCCCGCGACAGCATGTCAATATTTCACGGACATAGCAAAGTCTCTAGAGATTCACCAAACTGCAACGTCTCACTTCGAATTACGGCAAGGTTTTTGTATTTTTTTCTTCCTTGAAGAGAACACAGGAGGTCTCATCATTTCGATTACAAATTCATGGTCAGTCCATTTGATGGGTATCTGTGATCAATATCGGTGATCGGTGGTGATCGGCACTCTGACTGATCGGTATCGGTGATCAATATCGGTGATCGGTGGTGATCAGCACTCGGGCTGATCGGTATCGGTGATCGGCAGCAGAAACCCTGATCGTAGCCTCCCCAGTCAAAAGCTCTAAATGACATTTATTTTTGGCTTTAACCACTGTGTTCTCTATCATTTACGCCAGCAGTAGTGATGGGTTACAAGAACCTGGACCTGAAGATTTTGCAAACATCTTCCTGGGACTCACAGGAGCAGACGGAGGGGAGCAGTAGAGTCACCACAAACAGGCAGCACAGCTTCATCTCTCTGGGCTCCTGACGGTCCAGCTTCACTCCAGAGGTCTTCAGGTTGATGTCCACCTCCTGGTGGTCTTCGGTGGGGCTTCCTTCCTTCCTTAAAACATCAAACCAGATCTATTAGAATGGCAATTGAATTGTTCTGTTCCAACTTTGGCAGCAAATTCGATTTACAAAACTCAAGCATAACATTGTCTTTACTCCATACACACAAGAGGAGCACACTCATATCGGCGCTGTCAGTAGGAGGCAATGAATTTGTTGTTGTGACTTATGAGGAAACTCAGAAGGTCAGTCCTCAGTTCTCTGCAGTTTTACAGATCACGAGCACCAATAGAATCTTCGAGTCACATGATCAGAATTACAACTCTGAGTTGCACAATGTTTCTTCTAACAATTGCATTCACACCACAAAAACCCTTCCTTCCATTATAAATACTTTCTTTTATTTAAAAAAAACCTATTGTAACGTAAACTTTTTCCATCACAAACAAAAGTCATTGCCTCAATATACTAGTTTGCCACATAACTTATTCCTCAAAATGTTTTCCTTATGTCAATATTCTGTCATTACTGTGCGTTTATTTTTTTTTTTAAACCCTCAAGCTTCTATGTGACAAGCTGGCAATTTAAAAAGTTGAATTCTCAGCCAACTTCCAGTGAGTGGTGTCATAAAAACTGCAGCAAAACTGCAACAATCTCAAGAGAATCATACGATAGTAGATGGGTTGAGGGAACAATTGTAGATGGTTCTCTTCTGCCAAGGACCGTTGATACAAATGACCATTCAAAAGTCAAGGTCAAAAGATTAAAACTGATATTTTCGCGCTCACTTTTAAGAAACATAGTCCTGACTAAGTGACGATCCTGTTGGGCAGATGATCCTAACTCACTGCCTCGGCAGCAGGTGGTGCAGTGCAGCAACAACGGTCTGTTTACTGAAGATTTACGGAGCGATGCTCCTGTGATGATTCACAGTCATTGTCTCCTCGACGTGATGCAGCAAATGCCACCATTCTCTGCTTAATTCATGCGGCTTTATCAGAGCAATGTGTGCGCAGGTGCTTGTGTGTTTTGTGGGCTGCAAGGTGTGTTGGAGCCATTACATCTTCCATTGGAAATATCTATCAAATATCTATCATAGCTTTCATGAAACAAAGCACCAATATTCCAGCAGGCGCCTGCAGGGCTGTGGGCTTTATTCCACATTGGCTTCACGAAGATGCTCTTTCCTCTGACAACGTATATGAAATAGTGTAAGAAAAGTGGTGAAACTTTTGGTTATGACAGCTAGAAAATAGATTTCCTGGGTTCAGTTTCATGTTTGTTATATGTTCTTTTCCTTTCATATTGACCACATGGCAGAGTGAAATGGACTTCAAGTCCAGAACCAAGCTGTCATCTTTAGATTCAGTCTACCTCACAAAGGCGTGTACAAACAACAAACACACGCCTTACACTTCACTTATCTCATGGAAGCGTTTAGTCAGCAGGATTTATGAGACTTTACAATCCAGTATTCTACCAAAAACATGGGGGTCAGTGAAGTCAGTGTTGTTGGTTTGTGATGCAACTGATTTTCACATGCTCTATTTTCATTGAGTCACTATCTACCTTTTTTCTGAAGCCCAGTCGAGCTGGGGAGGGTGAGAGAATCTAAAAAAAAGTGAATCCCCAGGTGACGATTTCAGATGAAACTGAATCTACACTACGACTCAAGGTCTGTGAGGCATGTGATATTCAAGTCACTTCATGCTGGGGCATCATGGACGGTCAGAAGGTCGCTCCTCAGACACGCCTGAGCAACAGCTCTTTGGCTCCTGACCTCTCCGCACATTCATCTCCATGTTAGGAGAGAAAATAAATATCAAGAGGTGAGTACACAAAGTGAGTCACACGCGAGAAGAGGCGCTAATAATGAGACGCTTGTTCCGTCTTGAACTTGCAGAGTTGGAAGTGCTCAAATGGTTCAAACGTGTGCAGTGATCCGGAGTTGATGCCTGCCAGACACTTCTTCGTGGTGATACTTTGCTGCTCGTAAATCCTGCAGATGTGGCAACTTGAAGTGATGCTGACAGCTGGCTGCAGACACATGCTGGGGAGCTTTTGCCCAGAAGCTTGTGAGAGGCTGGTGAGGAACAGTCCTGTTGTGCTGCTAAGCTGTGCGTTCAGATCACAGTTGACTTTGCAGGTGAGGTGGTCTACTGCAGGGGTCGGGAACCGACCTGAGAGAGCCGAGAAACCCTCATATTTTTAAATGTAATTCCATGAGAGCCATATATATGAAACAGAATGGAAAGTGAAGACCAACAAATTTAAAGTTGTGCAGCAGGTTGACTGCACCAGCTGATCTGTTTATTGTTATCTAGCGATACTGAATGGTTCTGTGAAAGGGTGACATCAAACTGTCTCTTCCAGTACTACAGTGCAGCACATTCTACTCATGCTACCGTTGACAACAGTCGTGTTTCGGTTTTCGTGTGCTTTTAGTTTGTTATTTCCTGTTTTCCTGTGTGTTGTTTTCATTTTCTTCGTTCTGTGCTACATCAAAGCAGCGCAGCTGGAACCCATCCGATGATCAAGCTCCGCTGATTTCTACACCTGGGTTTCAGTTTGCGCTGCCAGATGGTTGTTCCGCATCCACCGGTAAAGATCCCCTCGAGCCCGTCTCGCCCGCCAAGTGCGTTACTTTCTAGTTTATTGTGTATTAAACTTTGTTGAACTTGACTTTTGCAGAGTCTTCTGTGAGCCGATCTTAGCACTTGGGTTTGTTCTCCTGCGCCACCATGACAACAACGTTACATTGGGCAGAGCAGCATAGGACCCATCACTGTCAACAATGAACTCGGTTGATCACTACAACACAAGTCGGAAAACATATGGACAAAAACAGTAGACACGAAACGCCTGTCATTTTACTGGTCTGATGTGACGTGGCTCAATCTTAGCAGCATGTAGCTCTTTTCTCGCAAAATGCCATACTATATTGATCAATAACTGACTGCAGAGCATCATGGGAAGTCACCGTTACTGAGCTTGCTGTTGAGGGTGATGGCACCCCACATGCTACGGCATCTGGAAGGGTCGAACAGAATGGCCACATTGGAATGCGGTGATTCCAAATGTGGTTTGTTTGAGGGTTTCTGATGTTACACACCGCTGAAAGAGCCAGACCCCTTCACCAAAAGAGTGAGCCATAGGTTCCCGACCCCTGGTCTAATAAACAGTTAGGATGGAACTGGCAAGTTGAGGATGTGTTCAGGGCATTCAATGTTCCGTACAAAACTTCTGCGGGTGCCTCCCTCCAGCACGGTGCCCCTGGCACACGCCCGCTTCGGTAAAAGGATTATCCAGCCCTGACAGGTGAGGAACGAAAAATATTGCTGGCAAAAACAAGATGTATTGCCACTTGAAGCACAGGGATGGGCTGAGAAATGGACTGACTTTTATAGCAGCTCAGACAGGTCAGATCAGGTTAGAATCAGTGTTTCAAGAGTCGAACAACAGGAGAGGGAGCTGAGAAAAGTTAAGGAGACCATCTACGGCGTGGAAGAGAAGGGCATGGGCCGAGGCTTGTCGTCTTTTATTGGAGAAAATGGATACATGCTTAGTTGTTCTCTGGGTTTTTTTCCACTGTTTATGATTGTGAGGCAATTATTTAAATATAAATTATATAAATATATTAGATATATTGTGTATGTTTATTTTATTATATGAAAATAAACAACATATATATCTTTGTTTTTTTTTTTACAATTCCGTCATCAATGATCCCTAAATACCTTTTAGTTTTCCGCACTGTGACACTGAACCATACAGTAGCTTGTGCTGCCTCCAGCTCCTTCTGCCTGGTCGAAACTTTACGAGCTTGGCGCGACTGTGAAACTTTAAACACAAGCTGTTGCTGCGAACACAGAGCTCACACCGAAATTACCACTTGCAAAGGCCCCGTCATTCTCACACACTCCCACCATCAGTGGGGTGGAGGCTGTTTTCATGACTTCCACAGTAACAAAGCCCCAAATTAATCCCTTGTAGGAACAGAGTCAAGTCCCTAAATAGTCTGTAATAACATCTCTCCCAAGTGCAGGGTGGAGCGGCCACATCTGCTCCACATATGAAGACGGGGCGCGGAATATCTGCTGACTCAGCAGTCACACTCCAGCGTTCCAGGTACACTTTTGGTCTGAATACGTGTGTTCATTTCTGTCTGCACTCCGGGACACGGAATGTGGTTCCACCTCCGCTGTACTGCTGCTTCACTGGACAGAGATAAGTCAATGCTGCCGTGCACTTTTAGGCAGAGGAACTGAAGAATTCCACAACTTCCATCCTGGAGAAATGAAGACAACAAAAATAAGACCAGCGTCCAATGGGAAACAGACACACACTGGGAGAAGAAAGACCCACTTAGACATGGGAATCCAAAAAAAAGGCATCTCTTAGACAGAGGTCTCTGCACACAAACAAGCAGAACAGCAGTGTGACTGAAGCATTTCCGACGGCAGATTATTCAGACAAAGAAAATCCCTTCAGAAGATTTGATAATCACCCAGGAGCAAACAAGGAACAACAGCAGAGTTCAGTGAGAGGTCACCAGGAGGCAGTGAATCCCATCCTGACTGCTGTCACATTATTGCTTATACTGCGGAATATCTCCGCCGCGAGAGGCTTCTGCCGTCACTCCCGCCAGAAACGCTGATCTGGTATGATATGTTTATTACCATCCATGTACAGCACTATGAAGAAAGAAAAAGTCTTGTTTCCGTTTTATCTTCTTGAGAACCACGTCATTTGCAGTAGCCCCACCATGGTGTGGAGGAGATGGGAGGTGCTGTGCACCATCAATGTCAGCCTGACCAGCTCCCCACTCCTTAGGTGGAATCCAGCCCTGCTGACCAGGACCTTCTGGTCTGTCCTCCTGCTGATGTGGCAGGTGATTCTGCTGCACCAGGCCACCAGATCAAAGGTGACCAGGTCTATGAGCGGTGACAACTGGGGAAGTTTCCGGATGCAAATAGACAGATGAGAATCATCTCCCTCATTCCTGGACAGCTGGCGTTATAAAATAAGGGAGGAGGAATGAGTGGAGCATCTGCCTTTCCTCACACACGAAGCAAATAAAAGGAACTGTGGGATGGTTTCTGCAGGGGAGGAAAGCGTGCTGCAGTGTGGAGCGTCTCCACGCTGCAGGTCTGCAGCCCTATTATGGTTCAGTTTTCACTGTTCTGGCAGAGGATGGAGAAACAAATCACATCATGAGCAACTGTTTGGAAAGACACAAACACACACACACAGAGAGCGAGAGAGAGAGAGAGAGAGAGAGAGAGAGAGCAGTTGGCAGCGTCCGAGAGCAGTTTCAGTTTAAGGTGTTTTTTGTTTCTCACGCTTATTTTTCTTCCCTAATAAATGGCCTTTTTTTGCAGATCTTTTGCTCACTGTCAGTATATCACCTTTAAAATGAATGTATTATGCATATCATTGAATACATACAACATTGACGTGTGTTCCTTTATCATCTCTGTTAGAGCTACTTTGCCCAAATTTCCCCCAGGTGGGATGCGGAGTGGTTGTTCTCCACTCGGCCACACGAGGATCCTCAATCCCGAGCCTCTTCCTGGATTGAAAGAGCCGAAGTCTTTATAGAGTTGATGATGAGGGTTGTAAAGACTAGGTTGAGACTCGTTGTTTTCAAAGTTCAACGCAAGTCAAAGAGACGGGATGGCTCTTACTTTTTCGTCTTATTTCCTGTATAAACGATCATCTCAGTAGCAACTTGACCTCAATCGCAGCCAGTTCAGCGGCTCATTTGGTGAAGAGCCGCATGAAACTGAGGATAGAGCCTGGTCTACATGTAGTGTTTTATTAAGAAAGTTTCCAGGATTCGCATTGCTTTTCACTGGCCGACTTCCTGTTTGAGCGAGTGCAGTGTGAAGTTCTGCAAAAATAGAACTGCTGCGCAACTGAAGCAGGGGGAGCTGGAAGAGTTCCGCCTTCCCTCCACAGCCAGTGGAAACAGACACATTGAAAACAATCTATTCTTTCTGAAAAACCTCAGCACGGCTCCTGGACTCAGTGGAAAATGGGGCTCGCTGCTCAGTTCCGGACCAGTTGGAGCGCTTTCTCTGAGAGACATTTGAGTCATGGGCCCCATCTTTGCTTTCATTTTCAACTGAAGGAAACGGGACTGAACTGTTTTCCTAATGTGAGGATCGAATGGAGCCAAGAGGATTCAAACGGAGCCTTCCTCCTCGTCTGCTGCAGACCAGACGGCATCTTAGGGCTGGGAAATTGAGCGAGTTTTTGTTGGAACGACGATTATGTCTTCCTACGATTATGAAAAGCTGATAATAGTCATGAAACGATTGTCTCGCTAAACGCCCGTCTCCCCAGCTTCTCTCGCTCAGCATCCAAACGCTGCACCACGCCTCAGGCCTGTGGAAGTTGCCTGGTGGGAAGCTGCTCTGGAAGGCACAGTGAGCGCGCTACACAGAGGGAGCCAACCAGGACAAGGCTCCGCCTGTCAGCTAGAGACACGGCGCGGGGGACGCTAATATTAGCCGCTGTTAGCCACACTCGTCTTTACAGCGGTGGCAAGGTCAGAACCTCCGAGGAGCCGATGCTCGTCCAGCATTTTGAGGCACAACAGCAGTGATAGCTGCTTGTTGGAGATCTTTCAAAAACCAGAGATTATTTGGAAGTGAATAAATGCATAAGAACAATCGCTCACGCTCAACCTGCCACAGGGGTAACGAAACCAAGCGCTCCTTGTCACTCACCACACTGCAGAGACACAGGAAGGGCCCTCAAATACAGAAGTTTTGTGATCAAAGGAGTGACTTCTTCTCTCTAAGCTTGGAATGTGAAATCACAACTTACAACATCATAACCACTGAAAAATCTATGCATCCCAGCCGAGTGCCTGCACAGCTCCAAATATTGTCTCCTGTCTCCACTGTGCTCTGAACAGTGATTCTTAACCAGAGGGCAGAGGCCGCGAGCGCCCCCTAGAGGGCCAATAGAAGTGTTGTGTTTTACACCTCTGCGCTAAGTTTTAATACACTTGCCACATATGGTGGGAGTAGTGTGTCATTGACATCTATGGAGAAACTATGGAGAAGTTCTTGAAAATGATAAAGACTTACTGTTGCGCCCCAACAGTAAAAACTTCTCACCTGTCTTTTTATGGTGATGCTTTCATTTACACTTATCTACTTTAGAGTTTATTTATGAAAAGGAAAATATTTTATGATAGTTAGTCGTTGTTTTATTATATTTATTTTATTCCATTTTTTTTTTTGAAAATTTGAAAAATTATTCAGAATTTTTTTCAAAAATTCATGATGTACAGTTTTTCCAATTTTCCCAACAAAACATGACTTGCACCTGCTTCTGCTGCTGTTTGGACTTTTCGATGATACATACCTTTGCGCTGATCATATGGTTTCATGTCATTTCACAAGGTTTTGCTTTGTTTACATGTGTGGTCATTGAACACGAATGAAATCAGGAATGAATCAGTTCTGTTCCTTGTATGGGCCCCGGACCCCTTTGTTCTGGAAAAGTTGGACCCTGAGATCAGACAGGTCAAGAATCCTGCTCTAAACTCAGACCACGCAGAAACATTTAGCCTACATGATGAATACATGTTAAATAAAACTAAAATTGTAGTTCATTGCTCAATAAAGTTTGAAAGTTCAATGATAAGCATAATATTAAATTGTTAAAATAACCGTTTGTGAATCAATATATTGGATATTTTGTCATACAGCCGACTCGTATCTTTTAAAATATCATCTTGAAATATAAAATACACAATTTGGGAAGACACTACTTTAATAAAAAAAAAAAAAAAAAAACATTTCAGTGGTGCATGTGGCGGTTTTTCTGCCTCCCGCCATCGGAAGCCTCTCTGAGCCTGAGTCAAGCCCGCTGCTCCTAATCTGCTGCAGCCAGCTGCTCCTCCACTTTCCGCACCTTTCCAACTCATTACACTCCGAGTTTGGAGTCTGCTGCTGTCAAACCTGCTGTACAATTACCCCGCAAAGGTCGGGGCTGTGTGAGATTACCATCAGATAATATCTCCTTCTGTCTTTCTGCATGAGGGTGTGTGTTGCTCCTGGAAAGCGTGTGGGAGGCAAAACCCGCCACATAGCGAACATACTGTCCTCAACTGGATCCAGGTTGACCTAACAAGGTTAGCATGCTCATGAAAACATGCTGTGAAAGTCCGATGGATGCGGTCCGACGCACAAGAATTCACTGACCCCCTGCTGCACGTGCACACGCACGTGTGCGTGTCTCAGATCAAAGGCAGCGATACGGCTGGTCGAGTCTATCGCTGAACACGCACACCGACGGTCCCATGAAGAGCATGTGCAGAGGCAGGTACGTCACGAGTCAAGAGCTCACAATGACCACAAGTGTTGTGTTTGATAGAGATGAGTTGATGTTTAAAGGTTCCATCACTGCGCTGAACGCTGAGTCACAGGCTCCTTTGGTTTGTAGAGTGGCTCGTGTTCTCATACGAGAATGCAGTAAGTATTGCAGTAGTTTGCATGCATGATCTGGAGAAAAAATATGGTGCATCATGCTTCAGGCTGAATTACAGTGAGACAGCAACTGATGCAGAGACTTAAACAAGAAAAGGTTCAGTAGGTAAAGCGCTATGGTCGGTTAGCGCTGGAGCTAAAATGTCTGAGGCGGAAACAGAGTTCCAGAGTATATAATAAAATCAAAAATAAACTCCAGAAGATATCGTGTTGAAGACGCGTTGAAGTCAAATGACTTTGTGGCGATCAATAGATCTGGATTATCTTTAATCACGTGTTGCTCACAGGTTTGATCCAAGTCAGACGGCTCAAACTGAATAGGACAGTTGAACAGTTTTATGAACTAAAAGGCAGTTGCCAGCCTAGGTGATAGGGGGAATCGGATGACAGCAACAATGAATTTGTCCTCCGCAATGACATGAGTTTTGCTTCTCTCCATACACATAGGATTTGTGCTCTGATTGGTTAACACTACTGATGTATAGAGGTGGTTTCGTGACACTGTACTAAACCATGTGCGCCACCTAGTGGCCTCTGAAAATTAGGACACGGTTTCATGATACCTCATCTAACCGTCACCAGTTAGCGCGCCACAAACTGGCGCCAAAATCAGCTTTGCCGCCAGATGACGCCCCAGACACTATGGTCGGGGCCCAAGTCAGGCCTGTCAAACCTTCTGTTGAAGTTGAAGTGGGTTTTGAGCAAATATTATGCTTCAATAATTAATTACCGTGCATTCTGGACTATAGAGGGCACTATTATCCCCACCCACTAACGGAAAAAACAGATCTTGCTCCTGCATATGCTGCAGCGCTCCATAAGCCACAGGTGCAGTGGTGCTGTCTGCGCCGTAGAAAGTCTTAAAAATGCATGAGGATCATTTCTGAACTAGTTTGGAAAACGGGCTCCAGCATGGAGACTGACTCATGAAACAAACTGGCCAATGTTCTGAACTGGAATCATCAGCTTCTCACATCTTTTATTGACATTAAAGCGCTCAAAATGTGTCCCAAGTTCCGACACCACAGCTGGTCTCAGCTGCTGCTTCTCGTCTCCGCTCCTCCAGGAGATCGACTCAGTGGGTGGAGCTACGGACACGTGGGTGAAAATAGCGCATTTTGAGTGCTTTAAGGTCGATAAAACGCTTGTGATGTCATGGGTTTGATGTGACCAGGCTCACCATGAGGCTCTTTGTCATATGATCAGACATTGTGCCGTGAGCACAGTCTACAACTTCTGAGTTTTTTTACTCAAATAACCGCCTCCATCTTCACATATTGTCGCTGATGGCGCTACATGTTTTAGTGACCCCATTTGGAAATATATTAATATGTGGCTTGAAAACACGGTTTTCCATTTCGGTCAATAAGATCCGAGCCACTAAAGTCATCCAGGATGTTGTGCAGCTAAATGTGAAATGAAAGGAATGATTTCAAGTCAAAGGTGAACATGATCAATACAGTCTAGGGAAACTCTTGTTCCAGGAGCAGCTCAGCAGCCAGTGATGCGAGACCACAGCGGCGCCCGCCTCCCCGCTTCCCTTGTACCAGACGCCTGGTGATGAAATCTGCTGGTTGTATTCAAGCGGAGGTGAAATGACTTCATTTAAGCACTGGATCATCAACAACAACGGTGCCGGCGCCAGCGTGACATCGCCCAGATTCCAGGGCCACGACATGTAAGTGTGATGAAACTGAAACACATGCTGCTCATGATGAAAGCAGCGCGTTAGCACCTCCGAGAAAGCAAGGGGGGTTGTGGGGGGGGGGCTCCACTTTGAGATCTTCTTGATGGTCCATAATTATCTTACTGTGTTTGTGTGGCTGCCAAAGTGAGACACCGAACAAGACGAGATGAAAAACAATTGATGGGATGAAGAGCAGATGTTGGCAGCAGAAGTGGTCCACACTGGAGGCGTGAACAAACACATCTGACTCAGCAGAGCTTCATGAGTTTCACACCGACTCAGTCGAAGTAGAAAAACACGTGCAACACTTCTGCTCAAAATGTATGGAGCAAGGCATAAAAGGTGTTTAACTCCGAGCTAGTTCAGGTTGGTGCAGAGGATTTGCTGTTTGGTTTCAGCAGTTTAACCTGTTTAAGGAGGAGCTGAAGCCAACAACTGTATCAGACAAGCTTCTCATGAGGCACAGCTGAGCGGCTGCAGTGAGAAGGTGTCCTGCTGCAGAGGTGACGTCAGGGCCGGTACACACAGCAGCTGCTGCGCTTCAACTCTCCACATGGCTTCCGCAGACTCTTGCAGACTCGCTCCTCGACAGTACATCTCTCTCAGAGAAGGCGCCGGTGATGGCTCTATCTCGCCGAGGAAAATAGGTCAGGCGGTGTTTCAGCGTTTCAAGAGCGAGCTGGAGCTTCTTCAAACACGGCGTGGTCCAAAATGATGGAGCAAAATAACGGATGTTAAGTGGATGGAACTCAATATGCATCTAGTTCAGGGCTCAAAAGGTGTTGCGTTTTGAGGCTTAACTTAAGCGCGTGGGCGACAGAAGGTCCCAGTCTCAAATCTACAGTCAAACTGAAGTTCATAACAATGTGAAAGGCAGGACTAGCTAACTGTTGAACAAAACTGTAGACACGATAACTTGCTGTAATGGAAAGAATCATAGTAAAAAAATGTATTATTAAGGGTCAGCTGAGTGAAGCAGCTGCCCAGGAGACTCCTGCATCTGAAAGTGTTACTGTGGCAGCAGCGACTGAGTTCACCTCCGTGAACCATTGTTTAACTCAGATGTTTTTTTTCATGAGGTTGTTTTTGTACAAATAGATGTTTACAGTTTGTTTTTTTTACAAAGCAAAGCAGAGTCAGTCGTTGACATAGTGTGTCTGGAGGGGAATGGGTTGGGGGCGGGGTTATGAGCTGGGGGCGTGGCTTTCAACATCCCAGCTAAAATCCTGACTTTTTCCTATTTCTGCTGTTGCTAAGCTGAGCCACGTAATCGCGCACCAGCGAGACGACCGCCTCTTCATGTGTGACTGAACTGTCCTGGAGTCTCTGTAGCGCCCCCTACAGACTTCCAAGGCAACGGAAAGGCAGGACATGATGACTCACTCGATCAAGACGGGAGTGACACGGGTACAAATTTGACTGGTGATGATCATTGGCCATAGCCGCGTCCTCTGTCGGCTGCCAGATGTGATTTCTTGTTATTATTTAGGCACTTTATTTTGAGATCATTCAGAATTTTCGACTTTTGCTGTGCTAAATTATCGCTCTGTGGTTGATGGATCAATTATCTGAAACACCAGGCAGCAGGTTCAGTTCTGTCTCCAGTACTGTTGTAGTGTTTATTATGTGAGAGCTACAGCACTTTAGACAGACCTCTGATTTGATTCATTCTGCAGAGAACAAAGCAACGTTCCCCACGGCGCTCAAAACTACAGGGAGTTGTTCATGTTAGGAGCTGCACCTGTGCAAGTTTTTATGTTTTATTTCATATAAATTCAATAAAATAACAACTATATAAAGCTTTGTTAACTGTAATATGTTTCAGTCCTTTTGTCTGTCCACAATGATATGACAAATTTAACCACAAACTGAAGGATTTTCTCAGCAATGTTTGGATAAGATCAATAAGCGAAATTAAATTAATTCTTTTCATTCATGTCTAAAATGCGAGACCTCGGATACAAGTAGCTGAAATGAGTTTTCTCCAACCGGTGGCAGGCATTTCCCTTGGAGATAGGGTGTGGAGTTCTGTCACTCGGGAGTCGAGAAAGGAGTCAGGAGCCCCTGGAGGCCTCCCTTTGGAGGTGTTTCAGGTATGGCCAGCTGGGAGGAGACCCAGGGGTCGACCCAGGACCAGGTGGAGGGATGAGATCTCCTCACTGGCCTGGGAGGGTCTCAGAATCCCTCAGTTGGAGCTGCTGGATGTTGCCAAGGAGAAGGGACCTTTTGAAGCTGCTGCCCCCACGACCCGGCAATGGATAAGCGGATAAGGATGGACAGGTGGATGGATGGATGCCGTATTGAATCCCACATTTTTTGAATAACCTTACTGCACTTCTCATCCAAGACTAGAGGCAAAAGTTAGAGCCAAGAATATGAAATATGCCGGGGATATTCCCAGAGGAGTAAAGTAAAGATTACACACTGGTAGCGTCACACTGGGGTCAAAACATCCACCAAAACCTCATATTCTGTTTATCTATCCGTCATCATGAGTCAAAGGCACAGGACTCAAAGGAAGGAAAGGATGGGACTCCATAGTGCATCGGTGGGGACATGAAACTGCTGAGATACCGTAATGAAAACACGTGGAAGAATGGTATTCCTCCTCATGAATGTCACTCATTATTCATGTTAGGGGGAAAAGCATTCACGTGGTCGAGCGTTCAAACCTGCCATTATTTCCCTATAAACACCAGCGAGTCTAGAGCATTTCTGAGAGGCAGATATTTCAGGTCTCCAGGCGACACATTTGTTGTATTATAATCATGGTTGTAAAAGAAGCACTGAGTGGAAACGTGTCTCTCTTAACAAGAGTGGAAGCTTCACCCTCAGGACACAGAAAAAGACAAGCTAATGTGAAGTGGCCAGCCACGGCCACCGCTGTCAAACTGTCACTCACAAAGTTGTGATTCACAGAAATCACAGGTTGGAATGGCAAAAACTTTGTGTCTTTCCTGGAGCTTCCTCCATGTTTGGACGATCTGACGCATTATCCGCCATCTTTCTTCCCTTGGGTTTGACAGTAAATGCTATTGTCGATGAAAGCCTGCTCCTCCTGTGGAAGGAGAAGCAGTTGGGCTGGTGGAGGGGGACATCTTGTTCAAAGTCAGGTCACGGGGACGGCAGCCGGAGCAGAGGACCTAAAAGATTTAATCTTCTACATTAACACCAGGTGTCACTTCATCTGCATGCGCTGCAGCGGAGGAGATTCCTCACTCTCCAGGTTCAAACGGGAAAGATCCCAAACTTAGCAGGAGCCTCGAGAGCAGGGATGGGCAATTCAGTTTCCTCAGGGGCCACAGTATATACTGTGGGTGCAAGAAATACTATATAATAATAAAAAAAAACAGCAAAGTTATATGTTGGTTGCACTTGTTGTCTCTGACACCAGCAGGGCCACATGAATGCAGTCAAAGGGTCTCATCTGGCCCCCAGGCCATGCTTTTGCCAGGTCTGGTCTAGTGCTACGACAGATGGAGCGAGCATGACAAAAAGCCTGACAAAAAGGATGAATAAGTGAATATCAATAAATATTTCTCAAGCTAAAGATAAGAGCTTGAGCAGTTGGACTTCACAGTATGATCCATGTGAATGGTGACAAACGTGTGTAGATCACAGCGAGAAGGGGTACATGTTATGTGTTGATAAAGACGTCTTCATCTGGGCTGTAGCGCTGTATTTATAAAGTGAATTTTATCATCAGTATTTATTATTCATTTGGACATGACTTGTTTCAAATAAACACACCAAACACTTCAAACCTGTTAGCAGGTGAGCAACTGTTGAATAGAAGTCTGTCTCTGAATTTTACTGTAATACTTGTCGACATCAAGACAACTATATCTGAGGTCAAGAGCAACAACACAGACTCCGTCTGGAGAGTCACATGACTCTTTTATGTACTGTGATGAGACGTGTTTCATTATAGTATTGTTTTTGATCAAAGCCACTCAGAATGTATCGGCCATTCGTGTTTTTTTGTTTTCAGCCATTTTTGTAGTCCAGCACCTGATTCTTGAATTTGATCGGTCCACTATCAGTCCCTCCCGGAAATGTGGAACAATGTCGCAATTCTGACCAATTGCCACCGATCGGTGAGACAAAGTCATGTGCAACGCCAAACGCTCATATTTGCCTGCAAATATGGCCGCCAAGGGTTACGATTGTGAATCCACTCATAAATGTCCAAATTCCCATGATTGAAATGGATAATAGACAGAAGTAAGACGCAGAACTCGCTAGTGCCGCGTCACCCGAACACTATATGGGGCAGATGGAAACAAACATGGCCGCCCACCTGATCCATCTTTCTCCAGACTGTTTCTGACCCTCTCCGTCCCGACCCTGTGGAACAGATCAGTTTCATTTGGCTGTAGTCATGAGCCACCTCCAAATATCCCTCAGGCTCCTCCCTCGTGAGGAGCGCCGTAACAAAACAACCAGTGCTCACCACACACTGAGCCCGGAAACTACTCATGGAACATCATCATCAAAAATATGTGCTAAATTTATCGTCATTTCTATTTAGCATGTCCATTTATTTATTTATTTTGTGTGTTCTTTGCACTTGAAATATTTTGAAGTTTTAAACCAGCAGGATTCTTTAGGCTTAAAACTGAATTTACAAAGGTTCTTATTTCCCAACCATAAGTGCTTGCAACTTTCATGACAAACTTTTAAAAAATCTGCCGCAAAAAGTCAGCGAAATCCTGGAGGGACTGAATGACATTTCCGAGAGGAAGTCATTTCCGTCAGATTTACTTGACAAATACAAACATTTACAGCGTTGTTTTGATGGGAAGCGACGTTGCAGTTTGAGTACAGTCGACAAAACTTAGCCAAATAAATGCACTGAATGAAGCTCCTTAACTCAACAAACAGCAATATCAATCTACATCTGTTTAGGTTCAACATTATCATTGGCTAGAACACAACCCATGTTCAGGTTATTGTAAACATTAAGTTTCTCTTGTGCCGACTCTGATAGGTTTCACTTCTTCTCAGTGCTTGAGGTACATGAATGGAAGTGAAATTTACACATCACGCCCGCACATTCTTAAACCACTATCATCTTCTGCGATTATTCCAGGTGATTTACCTCAAGAGTGCCATCGAGATGGTGAAATGAAACGTGAACATTTGAGGTACACAGCCACTCGCTCGTGTGTTTGCCGAGGCCTGCATGTATCGTCCTGCCTGGGTGCAGCAGATAGAAGCCGGAGGCGAGAAGCAGGGTCCTTATAGAAACACTGCCCTTCCACCGGCCACCACTATTACAGTGACTTAAGAGATTTAAGAAGTGAGCAAACAGCGAGCGATCGTTCGGAGTGTCACGGGGAGTAAATCAGACTGCACTGTGGTGAAGGAAGGATCTTCAGAAACATCTTTTCAGCGCCACACTTTATCACTCGCTCGTCCACAATTATAGTTCCTCAGAGCGCATGAATGAGATTCCTCGCCGGTGTTTTATTGGGACAAGACCTGCGCGATGATAAATCTGCCAGAGAGGAAAACATCTCCAGTTATTTATCTGCTAGGAGGCGTTTTAATGATACACCGTCGGAGGAGAGGGGAGCCGGTGTCAGCGCGCGCAAACAGATGTCTAAGTGCAACAAATACAGCATGTTATTACCACAGTGCACACGCTGGAGACACCTTTGTCTTGGCTTTGTCTCATCCTTGTAATTTGACCAGTTCATGTGAAGCCGTACGGTAATGTAGATGTTTGATGTTTGCAGATGACATTGTGATCTGTGGTGAGAGCAGGGAGCCAGTGGAAGATCAGCTAGGGAGGTGGAGGTTTGCCTTAGAAAGGAGAGGAATGAAGGTTAGCTACAGTAAGACGGAGTACAGGTGTGTGAATGAGAGGGAGCCAAGTGGACAGGTGAAGTTACAGGATGAAGAGATGAAGAAGGTGGAGGGTTAGAAGTACTGAGGCTCAATTGTCCAGGGCCATGGAGAGTGTGAGAAAGAGGTGAAGAAGCAGGTGCTGGCAGGATGGAATCATTGGAGAAAAGTGTCAGGTGTGATGTGAGACAAAAGGGTGTCTGCAAGGATGAAAGGGAAAGTGTCCAAAAGGCTGGTGAGGCCAGCAATGTTGGATGGTTTGGAAACAGTGGCACTGAGGAAAAGACAGGAGGCAGAGCTGGAGGTAGCAGAGATGAAGATGCTGAGCTTCTCTCTGGGAGTGAGCAGGATGATGATAGGATCAGAGGGACAGCACATGTGCTCAGGTGTTTAGGAGACCAAGTCAGAGAGGCTGGATGGAGATGGTTTGGACATGTACAGAGGAGAGAGAGAGAGCCAGTACATTGGTAGATGAAGATGTTGAGGTTGGAACTGCCAGGCAGAAGGTGATGGAGGTGGTGAAGGAGGACATGAGGTCTGTAGGTTTGAGAGAAGAGGAGGCAGAGGACAGGGTGAGATGCAGAAGGATGAAGAAGGAAGAAGCCAAAAGAGAAAGAAGAAGAAGACGTGAAGCCGTACTGTGCAAATAAGCCGGGGAAGATGACAGACTTTTATTATCGCCATCATCACTCCCTGCGCTTACAGCGCGTGTTCTCAGCTCACGGGCCAAATGTGGCCCCCTGAGACATTTAACGTGGCTCGCAGGAGCTTTAAATACGTGTGGTTGATGGAAAATAAATTCAAATTCGTGCAGGAAGAACCAGGCGACTTCCAACCAGAGTCTCTCCTGTGTTTTGAGATGGAGGTGAACCACAGAGATGCTGTACGCTAAAATGCTAGTTCAGTTTTTTAGTCAAAAACATTGAAGCCATACAGTTCATTCCGTTCATCCTCCTGGACTACAGTTTGGGTTCACAGTATCCATCCATCAGGGCTGAATAATGGTGTCTGGACTGTCCTGCATTCTCAAGGCCAACAGTGTCTGATCTCTGTCACACACACACACACACACACACACACACACACACCACAGCATGGCGCTAAAATGTAGCACCCATTAAGCCACAGATTCCATGATGCTTATTGTGTGGATTGCTATTACTGTTTTATATCTCTCATTAGCTGAGCGGCGGCGCTAACTGGTCCACATTTCCAGCAGACAAGACGCAGAAATGATGTGTTACCATGAGACACGAGACGCTTTCAGGTGGAGGACTGTCTTTTTTAAATGGGAGACATGGAACGCAGTTTTCTTCTTTTCTGGGAAACACAATCTACACTCCCAAAACGTCCAATAGTGACTATTTTGTCCCATGTTGTCACATCACTACAAGTAGATGTCACTTGGTACTGTGTTTATATTGTAGTACTGCATGTGGCTGATGCGTTTTGCCCTGCTAGGAGTCACGTTCATGTTCTTCAGTTGAAACCCTAATGCGTCCACATGCGACGCCGAAGGACGCAAAAGTCCACTTTCCCAACGTCAAGATATGGCGCCATGGGAGTGAGGATGGGTTCTCCCTTGAGAAGTGGCTCAAAGTAAAACCCATTTCTCTACGTCCAGAGAAGCCAGTGAGGTGGCTCCTTGAGAGGGTGTCATCTGCACGTGTGCCTGGTTCCATGCCCAACTGGAGGAAGGCTCAAGGGCAGATGAGGAATGTGCACATTCTGGCCACATCTTGACCATGACTACATTTGAGAACCCTATAACAGCACACATGTTTTGTTCGTGGCTGTAGCCCCATGGATCAGCAGAGTTGACTCCACAAGCAGGAACAGAGATGACATGTGAGATGATAATCTTTGCCCCCCTCAGGTAAAAGGAGCAGCGTATTCTGCAGTGACTCCACAGCCAACAGGAGTCAGAGTTATTTCACCAGCCCTCGAGAGACAGCCCCCTGGAAGGACCTCTGAGGGAACATGATACGGCTGCAGAAGGACCGCATCAGGAACCCCATGAGGCGCACGTGCCGCGTGGAAACACCGCAAACCTTCAGGTACAGCACACACGTGGAGCGGCTCCTAACAAGGTTACCTGCAAATTAGGGGGACGTGACTGTTACACATTAGAGGGCGGAAGCTTGTCACTGCTGAGAAGCAAAACTGCAAATGGGTTGACATTCTACTGACGTGTGTACAGTACTACCTCTGTTTGTTTGGATGTGTCCCACACAAACACACCATGAAAGTCAGGACTAAATAGAATGACTTGAGCATGTTTGACAATATCACTCCTGTCCTCTACATGTGTGACTGTCAGTTGGTGACTTCAAGAACTGGTGGAGTATCGTACTCTGCTCCTTGCTAGCGGCGTGACAAGATGGTTCCACATCACTTTGTATTAGTTTGACCCCTAGCAGGGTTGATGAAACAGTCTTGTCATTTTCAGACGCCACTAGATGGCGCTCTTGGTTTAGAAATGATCTGCGCCTTCATTGAATGAGTTGTTCCAGTCCAAATCTATATAGAAGGCATCGCCATCTGGTGGCCTCTGAAAATCACGACACTGTTTCATGAAGCCTCATTCACCCTTCACAACGTTAAAGTGACCTTTTTTAAATCTGATTTATCTTGGTAATATGTTCAATATGTTTAAGATAATGGAATATAATGCAGTGTTTATGCATTCCTTTGATCACGAACAAGTATTGGAACAAAGGAGACCATAATGTCACACTCAACTTGACAAACCGTCGGGCCATGCTGTGTTCAAGCAAGTCATCTTCACCTGCCACTATATCAGAGCAGCTCCACCGAGCAACAAGGTGCCATCGCTCTCAACAACAACTCAGCTTCGGCGACTTCCCATGATGCTGTGCAGCCCAGTCGACCGTCGTTGATCGCTACATGTGGATATTTACAGTCAAAGTAGCTTCATGCCGCGAAGACTGAGCCTTGTCACAGCAGACCAATGACATTACAGCTGTTGTAGAGTGCTCTAATACCCTGCGGTCTCAGAACTGAAGTGAGGTGCACTCAGTTATTTTAGGTTTCTTTGCGTCTCATATAACTTATCGGGATATTTTCAGTTACCCCAGCTATTCTTAACAGTATTGGAAATGATGGTATTACAGTGTGTCACTTCTAAGCTGGGCTTGAATCATATTTGAGCGTAGTAGAAACAGTACAAAGCCACTTGTCAACAGCACAAGTATCTGTTGCACATAGCAAGTCAGTGTGGCTTGATCATCCTCCCCAGTCACACCTCTCCTCCTCACGTCCTCTTATATCTCATCCGTGAACCTCAACAACTGCCTCCCTCTTCCTCCATCTCCATCATTCTTGTCTCCAAACTGTCCCTCTCTTTCTCACCTTGTCCTTCTTGGTTACTGTCAACTCGGCCAACTCTGCTTCCTGTCCTTGTGTCAGAGCGACTCTCTACTGATCCAGCTGCTACTCTTGTGTCTCAGATCACCTCAGGCAGCGGTCTCCACCTGCTCCAGCCCCCCGCACCCTTCTCTGAAGGCAGCACTTTTCTCCATGACACACGTGCAGCCAGGCCTGCCGACTGCTCACCTGCTTGTCCGTAAGCATCCACATCTCTTCCCTGCATGCCTGCAAGCAGGAGGCAGCTGAAAGGGCAAACACAGCGGCGTCGCAGCTCACCACCAATGCGTTATGACACTGGTGTGGACGCGCAAACTGAAAGTTGAAAGTTATTGATCTGGACGATTTGTTACTGCAGCATTAATGTGATGAAATATGAAAACAATGTTAATAAGCACAGCATATCAGCAAATTCAGTGTACTTCCTCCTAGTGTTGGGTAGGTGAGGCTTCATGAAACAGTGTTGCAGGGTGGATGAAACAGCGTCCTCATTATCAGAGGCCACTAGATGGCGCTCTTGGTTTAGAAATGATAGGGTTCATTGAATGGGCTGTTTAAGTCCAAACACTTTACAGCATCCAGCGCCATCTGGTGGCCACTGGAAATAAGGACACTGTTTCATGAAGCCTCATCGACCCATCACCACTTGCAGACACTGATGGATCACTCCAGTCATATTTTTTAATATTAAATATATGTAGCTGTATTTATTTAACTGACATCACACACCATGACAGGAAAAATGAAATGGTCTGGTACGTGAAGGCTGAACCCACTGATCTGGACGGCACCGTCTCCCCATCATCCAAATGAGGAGCTGACAGCAGAACCAACTCCCACCTGACTCTATGAGAGGAGCTGCCTCAGAAGTCCAGTCGGGGAGCTTGTCGTGTAATGGCCTGCTGTCTTGAAACCCTCTGAAGGTCAATCTGCCGGACGCTCGCTGCGCCGCGTCCCACTCAGGCCATCAAATGTGCCACAGTTAGAGTGCACTTGCCGGCGTCAGGGGCAGCGAAGGGGCTCGGCGGGTGGCATTTCGACGGTACATTACCTCAGCGTTGACGTCAGGCACATCATTGCGAGCTACTTTGAGCGGCGCTCTGTACTGGAAAACTGCTGGATGGACTTTAAAGTACCTTTGATGGCCTTTATCGGAGAGGTTTTACCCAGTGAAGTCCCATTACTGGACATCACTCACGCTAAAAAGTGTGAAGCAGCACGACCCATCTAGCCTTCAAACTAAACCACAGTAGATCTGCAACAATTTCTCTGCCATAACCAGCACTTAACAGCACATGGGCCGATGTTGGTCTCTCTCCCTGTCGGTCAACACTATAATGCAGCTGTGAGGCTCCAGCGACCAGATGCATGCATGCACTTACACACACGTCCGTCCTCTCCTTGCCATAACCCTTTCCCCGGCCTCTCACTCTAATGGCAAACCTTAACCAGGACTAACCCAATTACAATGACCCAGTTATTCTGAAGTTTTCATCCTCAAATTGAAGGTTAACCTTGTGGGGTCCGGCAAAAGGGCACCACAAGGGGGTGTTTTTCCAAGCATGAAGAATGGATATGCTTAAACACACACACACGTCTGTATGGCTATTCCTGTGGGGGCATGAATGGGGTCAGGTTTCTCATTGCCAAGACCCTTTCCCCAGCTTCTTCCCCAGAACCCAACCATCCAAAACACATGGCTCACCTGAGCCAGGACTCTGAACCAGACTGAAACCCAGTTAGAATGACACAGTTATTTTGAAGTCTTCATCCTCAAATTGAGGTTTGGACCTCCGCACAAAGACATAAGGTCCCGACGAGGATAGCGCGTTGTCAAAAATCGGTCCCCACGCAGCAGTATAAACAAGCGAACACACACACACCCACATCCACTTTTGTCCTCCTGTCTTAGTTAGGACCGTCATTGACATACATTGTTATTTATTGTCATTTAATAAACTACTTTATTGATGTTTTAACCTTCGAAACCTAGTGAGGACAGGCTAGAACGTCCTCACAAGACGGTGGCTTGTATGGCAAAACATGCCCCCACACACACACGTTGTGTCAGAAAACGAGTCAGAAAAACCAACTCACCTGAAGATGATTCCTGCTGTCAGTCGTGACCCTGAACTGGATCTCCAGCTGTCATCTGCAAGGACAACAAGAAGCGCAAAATCAGCCCCACCACAGCAGTCGAACCTTGAACGCACAAACTAAACGTCGCGTTTCTGAGCATGAGAAACTCAAAGCGAATCGCTGGTCGCTCTCAACTGTTCCTCTAATCACAGGCAATGAAGCCATCAGAAGAGAGCGAGAGGTTTAGACTGGCCGCGGGGACCATTCCCACCTGTCTTCCACCATCAGTCACACCTCTCTCGCGCTTCATCTTCCTCATCTAGTGAAGGTGTAATAAAAGAGAGGGAGGGGTGAAGCAGGGGGCTGTTAAATGTCACCAAGTGCTCGGATGAAAGCTGGAAAAATGGAGACGCTCAGGTTTTCTTTGGGCTTGAAGTTAGACGTGATCAGGAACAGAGAGGTTTGGAGACAAAGTTAGGGAGGTCAGATGGTTCGGACAGGTGGAGAGGAGAGAGCTGGACCCGGCTCTTGGACGTGGTGGATGAGAGGACAGGAGAGGGGGATGAAGAGAGGTGAAGGTGGAGGACTCAGAACTGTGGACACAGGACTCACGTAAAGACCTTTGAGAAGCTCTGTCTGACTCCCCCCTGCCATCAACGTAATGAGTGGGTCCAGCGTTTGCCTTTCAGGTTGTCATGCGTTGGACCAGTGCTACAAAGGAACCTGAGCAGAACTACATTTTCTCAGAAGCCATTACCACATAAATCAAGTGGCTTTCACTTTCTTTTGTTTCCCACCAAGGTGAGCGTCTGTTCTACAGTCTACTGTCACCACGCTTCAGCTTTGATGAACGGTGTGGTGCTTTAGTTCCCTCTGAAGCGACTGGCAGACACCTTCCTGTCAGACTGCTGGGCTGACGCTTGTCAAAAACATTCTTCTGCTTCAGACGCAGCTTTGAAAGCTCAGCTTCGGCGCTGCGCGGATCAGGGGAGTCTCTCCGCGGCTCACCGTTTAGATGGGGGAGAAAAGAAGAAGCACTCAAGTGTCAGTAAGGACAAGCAGTTGGTGTCTAATAAGAGGCGCTCATACAGTTCAAAACCACAACTGAAGTGGGGAAGAACCGCTCTGAGGACAGCAGGACTGTCTGGTCTTTGACTGGATTCCTCCTCACATCACTGCTCCCGTATTGTCCCTATCGGTAGCAACTATTGACATTGGGAAAGTAGGTACTATAATACACTTTGGGAAAACAAAGGCAGCCTTGAGTGTAGAACGCTACACACAGGTGTTTCAATGGGCGAAGAGAACATTTTCCTTCTGCGGCGTATGCGCCTTGTGATGTACAGCAGCTCTCTTCACTGAATCACACTGGATGTCAGTTGCTGTCTATAACCTGACTACGCGGCTCTCTTCCTGCACTGAAGTCACCGTGACTAAAACACGCGTCTGTTTGATATTTTGCATGGATTACCTCAACCACAGCGTTTATTTTTTTTGCGTCAATGCTTCAACATGCATTGCTGAAGGCTGCCTTTGTCGTCTAGCATAGGACACAAAAGTCCACTTTCCCAATGTCAGTATGTGACGCGGTGGGAGTGAGGATGGGTTGGGATTAGTTCTACATGAACCATGTGTCAGTTGCTATTTTACGCGTGTCGCTAGTTTGAGCATTTCCGTCGGCACCATACCTCCCCCCCACGGACACCAGGACTCCACTGACACACCAATACATCAACATGCAACATGGGAGGCTCTCTTTAGCGTCATTCTACGACGCAAAAGTCCACTTTCCCAGCATTATTGTTTCGCCGTCTGACCCCCATCTTATACCGGCAAATGCGCACTGGTTGGATGTGAGAAAGTTTAGATTTTAGAAGGTCGTCTTTTTCATTTTGTATTATTAAAAAGGCAATTTGTAATTTTTTTTTTTTTTTTTAAGAATTTGGCAGAATGAAGTGATGTCCTAAAATGGTTTTCACAACAACGTGCCTCACTCTACATACAATAATGTTGTGAGGATTCTTGGCAGGGGAAAAAAGTATCTGACCTTGTTTTCTTCATTGCTTTTTGGAGCAACTCTTCATCAATATTAACTCGTCTCAGTGTCCATTACCAGCTTTATCACTTAGCCATTCATGTAAAAGCAAGAGAATCGCTGTCATGAAGTGTTATTCTGAAGTATAATCGGCGCAGCGAGTTCGCAATATGACAAACCAGGCATCACTGGCTGTTGAACGCAGAAGCAGATGGAGGGTAAACGCACTTTCTAATTCCATGTGTCGGCCAGAATTATCCAACACGTTCACTCTGCTGTCCAAATTGTCCTTGTTTCCCACGACTCGCTGAGCAATTCTGCTTCGCAAATCTGTCACGCGGATGGATTCATAATGAAGCACAGCGATGAGATGAATCAGAAGAATATTTCAGACCATTGATAATGAAGGGAAGGAGACACTAAAGACACTAAAATGCTGAAAATCAAGCGAGTCAAGTCGCATGGCGAGAGTCCTAGTGTGGCCTGACTAGTGACCGGTGGATGGGGCATCATGAAACAGTATTGCAGGGCTGAGGAAACAGTGTCGGAATTCTTTTGCTTGGTTTAGAAGTTATATGAGGTTACACTGAATGAGTTGTTCAAGTCCAAAAATTTTACAGCAGACAACGCCACCTGGTGGCCTCTGTAAACCAAGACACTGTTTCATGAAGCCTCATCAACCCTTCAATATCAATAACATTCCAATGACCTGTGCCAACATGCGTGTGCAGAGGGAGTGTGATGGACTCTCTGGCCAAGACTGTGGCCCTGCGAGTCTTTTCCACGTCTTTTATGGACACGCGGAACAAAGGCTGGATTCTTCTGGGTTATTCTGCACAGGCTGAGGTGTGCGACAACACACTGCAGTTATCAGTATGTTCACCACAAATGCAGTTAAAAATAGATAAATCAATACATCTTTTTTTTTATGATTATGACCACCTCCAAAAAAGCTTCTCTATGGTCTGAAAAATGACTGAACGCACAGCACATACACACATATACAAACAGCGACTGAACACATACACAAGAGTCTATTTGTCATAGTGAAAAAGTAGCACCGTTGGTCGGGCCAACTCGCCCGCAGTAAAATCCCCTCCATTTTTTTTTCTAGATGATTCATGAGAGGTGAGACACCGTAACTCCAGTCTTGGAAAAATGAAGACCTGAAATGTTTTTATTTATGACGTGACAAAATGTGTGGCACCAACGTTGAAGAGCACATGCAAATGAGTGACGACTGTTACATTAAGGCTGCGTTTGGTGCAAGCTGGACGGGAAAATAGTTCCTTCTGAGCTGCAACTGGGGTTGGGAATACTGCAAAACACTAAGGGAGCGTGACGGGATAAATATGTTTCAGGGCCGCTGAGTGAGAGGTGGTGCTCCTGCTGTGCACATGACGCTTCATTATCGACACACTTTCAGCACAGACCCTCACTTAGCTTTGGATCAAAAGCTAAGTGTCATGAAAGTATCATGAAACAGTATTGCAGGGTGGATGAAACAGTGTCCTCATTTTCAGAGGCCACTAGATGGCGCTCTTGGTTTAGAAATGATGTGAGGCTTCATTGAATCAGTTGTTCAAGTCCGAACATTTTAAAGCAGACAGCGCCATCTGGTGGCCTCTGGAAATCAGAACACTGTTTCATGAAACCTCATCGACCCCTCACTAAACCAGGCAATTGTCTAGCAATTGAATGGCAATTGTGTGACAGTCAGAACAGTGCAACAGCACCATCGGAAACAACAGGTAGAGTTTGTCTGAACGATTATTTCGCTTCAAATTGACAACGCAATGTAATAGAATGCGTTTTTCAAATACAGAAATGGCTCCGCTGTGGGAAGTCTGGCAACCCGCTCCATGACATGTCCCCTCGTAAAAAATGTGTGAGTCAAATGGCCGAACTGCGAGAGGAAACTGAAAATAGTCAAGTTGTGTCAGATACATTTAGATTCCCAAATGTAAAATAATTTGTTTTTAATATGATTTTTGAGGGAGTCCACAGACAAAAACAACCCAACAAAGCAATAGTGTGTATTCTCAGGACTGAATGAAGCAGGAAAAATACCTGAAAGTCATTCACCTCACACCTGCTGTAGACGCGCTCCCTCAGCCAGATGTTTCTCTTCACCCTCCACCTAGTAATTATGGCGCAGTAGCTTTTAGCTCAGGCTAGTAAATATGTGTTATTCCTCTTCTGGGCTATAGTTGAAAATACCTTCCATTGCATTGTTGTCATTTCACAGGTTTAATCCTCAATTCAGTGCTCTGTCAACACTTGCACATGAGCGCACCGGCTCCAGCATGATCCAGATGACATTACCCTGGGCTTCATCTGGGTCCGGAACCTGCCCTAACACGCCGGGGAAATATAACGGAACATTTTTCTGGGTTGGAAAAACAAAACCAAAACAGCAGCACTTGAAAATGTTTGCCGTATAAGAATAGAATCAAAACCTGGGGAGCACAAGCTCCAATAAAGGGAGTGAGCACAGGCTTGATGCCAGCAAAGGTCAGACAGGGACAATCCAGAGCAGGAGACAGCCGATTAAAAAAGCCTATTAACAATTTAAAAGCCTTGTGTCTGCTCTGATGCAAGGCAACAACTCCAGTTCTGACGCTCGCTTAGTCTCTTTAGTTCAGTATTAGCTGGTTCAGTTGGATTCTTTACGGACGGATGTGTCACCACCTGTTGTTCCAAGACATTCTACATTCATAACCAAGTGTTTACAGCGCCTTCATTGCGGCTCATGACAAGGCAATAACCCTAAATTCTGCCCCAGAATATTAGCCCCACCCACTAAGTTTAAGAAGGAAAACGGATCTTGTTCCCACAGAGTGCTCTATAAGCCGCAGGTGCAGTGGTGCTGTCTGCACCGTAGAAAGGCTTAAAAATGCATGAGGATCACTTTAAAACTAGTTTGGAAAACGGGCTCCAGCATGGAGACCGACTCATGAAACAAACTGGCCAATGTTCTGAACTGGAATCATCAACTCCTCACATCTTTTATTGACATTAAAGCGCTCAAAATGTGTCCCAAGTTCTGACACCACAGCCGGTCTCAGCTGCTGCTTCTCGTCTCCGCTCCTCCAGGAGATCGGCTCTGTGGGCGGCAGAGAAAACAGAGCATTTTGAGCGCTTTAAGATCAATAACACGCCTGTGATCTCATGGGTTTGATGTGAAGAGGCTCAATATTTTGGCAGCATGAGGCTCTTTAGCCTGGAAACATCCATATATTAGCCGCGTCGCTGTATAAGCTGCAGGGTTCAGACCACGAAAGAACAGTAGCATCTTATAGTCCAGAAATGATGGTATTACTCTGCGAGAGTCCAGAGCTCTCTGAGAGTCACTTTGCTGTGCTGTGCTTCTATTTCTGAGCCCTAACATCTGCCCTTGTCTGAACATTAACAACACATTTTGCCATCACAGGCCCATGAAAGCCTTTTTATTTCAGTGATTCAATTGTACGTCGTCTTTCATAACGTCAAGTTTCCATTGGAGCTTGTCAAGTCACTGGCAGTGCAGTGACATGTGACTGCCATGTTGCTCTCCAAGCAGCAGCTCCTCATACCAGTCGGAGGTTAAAAGTACCGGAGAAATGCATTGTCCTAAATGGACGTCTACACAGACAAAATGACCTCTGCTTTTTTTCCCCAAAATGAAAAAAGAATGGGGGATAAAATATTGAAATGGAGTGTGTCACAGACGACTACGTTTGTTAACTTCACCACTGAGCAAATGCCTCCGGTCAGACTAGGTCAGTGGAGGAGCTGAACTCCCCCTCGGCTGGTGCGGAGTGCCAGGTCTGGACGACTCACCGGCCAGTCTGGGATTTAATGCCCAGCCTTGCCGGCACCGTGCCAGATCCATTAGAAGCAAACAAATGCAGCTGCCGAAAAAGCTTTGTGGTGAGTAACACGGCACACGCTACGAGAATAAACAGCCGCTTCCATGACAACCACTCTTCACTCACGCCATATCTGAAGCATATCTGAGTGACAGCGGGACAGTAACCTCATGAATAACTCGGCAATAATCAGAACACGAAGCCGTCACATCAGCTCGGTGTGCGCTGACTCTAATTCCAAAGTTAATTCGCCACTTTGTTCTAAGCGCTGACACCGGGCTCAACCGAGAGCTGCGTGGTGCTGGCTGTCCTCGCATCAACCCGCTCCCCCATCCTGGAGTCTGGACTTGGAAATTCTGGCAAAAACAAAGTGAAACTAGACTGAATATGAAAGAGTGAGAGCGATGGCTCCATCCAACATTCCTAAGGAAGCAGGAAGAGCGAGCGCGGGGTCGTCTGGAAGTGCACGTCGAGGGGCATCTGTCTGTGAGCTGCTCTCAGAAAGAGTTGCTGTGACCATGTTTACCTGACGTGCTGTTTCTGGCAGAGTGATAACACAGGCTCCCATTCTGTCAGTGGGAAACCTGAAGATCCAATGTCATTTTTTCAAGTCAGCTCTGTCCCTCAAAATATGACAAGCAACGTTGCTTCATGACCTGTTGAACTGTCACAGTATCTGTGGGTCTCATTTAGTCCATGGATCCCTCTGACTCTGAAACCATCTCAACAAGAAGACGCCTGTTTATCCACTCGGCAACATTTGTTTTTCCATTTAACCATCCATCCCACCCCCCCCCCAACGCCCCCTTCCATTTTCATTTCATGTCTGCTGCAGGGCAGACGTTTGCATTGCCACCTCCACCTACTGTAGGTTTCCCCCTGCAGGGTTTTCATTAGCATCTACACTGCTCCAGAAATCAGACTGAAAAAAATGCACACGTAAAACGTAACCTACAGGTCCAGTCAATTCTGCCGGTTAATAGGGTCCGTCGTCCTGGGGGAACACACCTTCCAATTTAGCTGTTCGGAATCACGCTAGTTCCCCTTCCATCCCTCTCACTGACACAACAATGCTGTTGCTGCTAAAGAAGAAGATGCCAGAAAAATGAAAATACAATGGTCTTATTTGAATTCAAAGATCCAAAATATTCACATGAAATGAGTCGGGACTGCGATGATTTAACGTCAACCATGTGGAAGTTGTAAAGTCCTTTATTTGTTGCTGTCGTTTGCGCATTCCTCGTAACTCACTTTTTTTCCAGGTGCCACGACTTAAACACCTTGTCCAACATCCATGTGAAGGAACTCATAAAGGCTCAGGTGCGTGCCTTGGAGAGTCCAGTGGAAGTGTGCAGATTTCTCCCTGATAATGTGATCCATTCCAGTCTAGACCCACCTCTGAGTCGCGCGGCGGTCGCGGCTCACCAAGGTATTTCCTGCTCACACTTTTAGCAAAGCAGCCTAGTCGAAGCGTAAAATTGAACTTTAACTTCAGGCAACAATAAATGGATTTCATCTCCCAGCTGTCATGAGCCCTCTGAAGAAGCAAGTTTCTTTACGGAGAGCTGCAGCAGCTGCATGGAGCTGGGCTTCGCTCGCCACTAGCCTCCTCTTCCTTCTTCACCAGCCTCCGTCGGCTCAGTGAGGCAGAGAGAGACAACATGTGAGCGATAATCGCAGAGAAAAATATCACCATCGTCGGTTACAGGCCCATGTTTTATATGATTTAATGGCGGGAGGTGAGGGAGGGAAGGTGTCATTCAGAGTTCAGGGAGCGGTGAAGTCAGGCTCTGGGTGGTCAGGAAGAAGTACCAGAGAAGGGGAGGGGAGTACAGCAAAAGTGCTGATGGAAACTGCTACAAAGAGGTGTGATCCAGGAAACAGAGGAGAAAAAGAGGACTGGATGGTGGAGTGTAGCGGAGGAGAGAAGCAGAATAAAAGAGGGCAGGAAGAGGGGGAAGTGGTCCTGCGCTGTTCAGGACGAAGAGCCAGAAGTCGTGACGGGTCGATGAGGCTTCATGAAACCTGTCCTCATTTTCAGAGGCCACTAGATGGCGCTCTTGGTTTAGAGATGATGTGAGGGTTCATTGAGTTGTTCAAGTCCAAACATTTTACAGCAGATAGCGCCATCTGGTGGCCTCCGAGAAGCAGGACACTGTTTCATGAAGCCTCATCGACCCATCACTAACCAGAAGTCGTAGGAAGAGAGGAAGTCTCTGGAGCTCCTCAGAACTATAGCAACTACAGGAGGATCAACTGACCAGTCAAACCAACCAACGTGTAGAAAGAGTTGTGAGGTGAAGTCAGCATCAGTGAGAAGCAGGATGGTTTCATGCTGAACACCACCACTGCTGTCTTGGAAGATGTTGATGGAGAAGGACAGAGGGGCTCAGAAGGAGCTGCACAGTGTCTTTGTGGATCTGGAGAAAGCAGGACAGAGCTCCTGGAGGGGAAGCGAGGTACTATACGAGCAAGTCAGGAGCTTCAGAGAAGTATATGAGGGTAGCGCAGGACACGTATGAGGCCAGTGAGACAGACACCAGGCAGCAGAGGGTCTTATATATCCACAACCAGCGAGGTCCAAACCTCCCACACACCAGTGATGGTCGGATGAGGTATCATGAAACAGTATCCCTATACACACGGTGTCCTAACTTTCAGAGGCCACTAGATGGCACTCTTGGTTTAGAAATGGTCTGAGGTTTCATTGAATGAGTTGTTCACGTCTAAACTATTTTACAGCAGACAGCGCCATCTGGTGGCCTCTGGAAATCAGAACACTGTTTCATGAAACCTCGTCAATACTTCTCTACCCCAGACAAATATTTCCATCAGTTTTTTTTTTTATTAATGCGAAAATGCAGAGCAGCCTTCAACATTATCGCTTGTTCACAGGTAACAGCTATTAGAGGTGAGGGTTTGTGTCGACTAAAAACATCTATAGTTCAGTTTCAGGCTTGGATCAGGTCCAGTGTGGGCAGCAGCTGATGATGCTGTCAGATGGAGCAGCAGTGAAAGATCCCTGCGGCACCAGACCTCACTTGAGGCAGCAGGTTCAGGAGCTTTATTAAAGAGCAACAGGGATAGAAGCAGCTCCAACTGAGAAGCTTAGAATCCGCCCGCAGCTGCCACGGCCTTCAGTCGCACGCGGCCGCTCCCTCCTGCTCCTTTGTCTGGACAACAGCTTCTCAGTCGCACAAAGACGTCCATTCAAACGCACTAAACGTTGGGCGGCAGGTAATTGCTGAGCGGGCGTGTGGTGCCTGGTCAACACTCAGCCAAGGCTCTTTTCCCTCCATTAAGAGGCTCCTGCTGAGGGCTCTGCTGATTGGATCTGCACTATGTTTCTACCTGAGCTTTGAACATGATCGTCTGTTAGTGCTGCGAGGAGGACGGACGGACAGACGGACGCAGGTGTGTCACCGCTGATGTGACCTCTGGCCTGTGGGGCTGCTCAGGGGAGGAGTTAGGACTGTGGAGCCAAGCGTGGCTCCAGTTCCACGGTGCTTCAGCGACTGACAGATGGACATTACACCAGGGGCATCTGTAGGGATTCCTTGTCTAGGAGCCACTTTTGAGTGGTCAGTATGGAGCCTGCTTTCATGGAATTGAACATGAATCCCAGGCTATAGAGGGCACATGAATATTAGCCCCGCCCACTACATTTAAGAAGGTAAACAGGTCTTGTTCCTACATAAGCCGCTGTGGGTGCAGTGGTGCTGTCTGCACCGTAGAAAGGCTTAAAAACGCACGAGGATCGCTTCTAAACTAGTTTGGAAAACGGGCTCCAGCATGGAGACTGACTCATGAAACAAACTGGCCAATGTTCTGAACTGGAATCATCAACTCCTCACATCTGTTATTGACATTAAAGCGCTCAAAATGTGTCCCAAGTTCCGACACCACAGCCGGTCTCAGCTGCTGCTTCTCGTCTCCGCTCCTCCAGGAGATCGGCTCTGTGGGCGGAGCTGCAGACACGCGGGTGAAAACAGCACATTTTGAGCGCTTTAAGGTCAATAACACGCCTGTGATGTCATGGGATTGATGTGAGGAGGCTCAATATTTTGGCAGCATGAGGCTCTTTAGTCTGGAAACATCCAGTCACTGTATAAGCCGCGGGGTTCAGACCGCCAGAAAAAAGCAGCGGCTTATAGTCCAGACATTACGGTACTTGTGACCTAATTTCCTGCTTTTTTTTCTTCTACTGGCCGCCATATTGTTGCGTCTAATGTAGTGATGGGTGGATGAAACGGTGCCCTCATTTTCAGAGGCCACTAGATGGCGCTCCTGGTTTAGAAATTATGTGAGGCTTCATTGAATGAGTTGTTCAAGTCCAAACATTTTACAGCAGACAGCGCCATCTGGTGGCCTCTGAAAATCAGGACACTGTTTCATGAAGCCTCATCAGTAGGAGGAGTATGGGTTGGACAGTGAGGACATGGTCGACAAAACAACAGTACACACTTTCACTTTCAGGAGCTATAACAACGTGCCATCATTTATTTGAACCACGACCTTAGTATACAAGCTGTCTATGTGAAGAAAATTAGATTTTTCCTCTGGGTCTGGGCTGTTCTGCACGGGCCTTGAAGCGCTTCCCTTGCTCCTCATGAGGAACAGTTTGGCTGTTACAAAGTGTTGCTGAGATACAAACCAACATGGCAGAGTCAAGTGGAAAGTCGTGTTCTTTGTACTTGGCATGGCTCCAACCCCATCAGCCCACGCGACCCAGACTCTATTGAACAACACACACCAAGAGCTGGACTCCGTCTCATTCAGGGATCAAACCATTCTCAAACAACAACATCTGCAATGCATCACGGCACCCAACAAACTCACTCACAACAATCCAAATGATGCGGCGCAACAGGAGCCTCTACCTGAGCCAAGTGTGGTAATGCAAACCTGTGTATACGGTCTATCTTCCAGGCCTCTGGTGTCTGACCACCAACATGAGACACACAGCAGATCACCTCCAGGAGCTATTGAAGGATGGCGCGTCTCCCAGTGACACTTCAGTGATCCTTCTGGAGCTATCAAAACATCCTCGCGGAGCGATTCTGCGGTGAGCCTCGTAAACACGAGCTGAGCCAGAGGGATTCAGGAGCAGGCCGACAGTGACAGATGGAAAGAGGCTCAGGGATCCAGATGAAGAGCAGTGGAAATCTCAAAACTTAAGGACGGCCCGTGAAACGCTGCCAGTCATTGGAAAACTGCTTCCAGATTCTTTCCGTTTTTTTTAAAGACCTATTAGGAATCTTCCATAAATGTCGCACAAATTACAGAGCTTGTACTGCGGCGACGCAAAGTCATATCCATCAGGAAATGAAGAGTTCTACGTTCACACTTGCAGCAGTTGTGGAGAGCTTCAGAGCGACTGAATACTGGGCATATTTGTTGTAGGTTTTCTGTGTCACGTGTTTTTCCCCTAAAAACCTTATTATTATTTTTGATTCACTATTTTTAAGACAAACATTTCTAAAGTTATGTAGGTTAATTGTGTCCAAACATTTTGTTTTCCACACGGAGCATTTTTCACTGCATGAATGTGAGTTTTGAGTGTCGATCATAAAACTTTTTTTCTGTGGCGAGTGGCCTTTTATGGCCCCGTGATCCGCGTCTTGTGCACTTATTTTTAAAATTAACGCATTTTACCGTGATCCTGTTTGAAACATCCAACTAAAAACTGTCAAACAGTCAATAAACCCACAAGATCCTAACAAAACATATGCATTTCTCTCAATGCTAGCTTAGCTAACAGCGTGAATCCTGGCCCTCCTGCCTCCACACTGGACCCATCACCTGCAGTTTCTTGGATGAAAAATGAATCCAAAGTCCTCCGCTGCTTCCTTCTCATTTTTTGTGAATTAGCACAGCAAAACAAATAAGTCACGACCCAGCTCTGACCTCTGTCGTCAGGGAGGATGGGATGACACCCATATAAACCATCAACAGAATTTGGAAACAAATGCGTATCTGCCATTGTGGAGTGGAAAAAAAGCTCCCATTAAATGAAGATTCAGGCCTGAGGCCAGCATCTTTAATGAATTGTGCTGCGCGGCGGCTCTTGAATTGATGTGGATTAGTTCTGAGGATTAGACAACTCCAGAGGGGACGGAGGAGACACAAACCAGAAAGGCCAGGCAAACAGAGCAGAGCTTAGCAAGACGGCACATTCAATATGTGGGACGTCCGCAGCTGCTACACCTGTCCAGGCCCAGTGACGGCTTTCACACGGCCTTACCGCTGCTTCAGGCTTTCCACTCTTCAGGCCAAGCTCATCTTTGGCTTGAAAGTTTTCTGAAGCGGGAATTCAGGAAGCTATGTTTGTGCGGACCCGTGACCTTTTCTGCTTCATGTTTAATACTCGTGACTAGCTTCTATGTTCAAACTCCAACTATTGTTAAATGTAGACCAAGGACTGGTTGCTGGATCCACGTAGCTGATGCTAGCATCGGGCAGCCAACTGTCACTCCACAGCGCCATCTAGCAAACGCACCACAGATCGCATTCATGATATAGATCCATATGAAGTCACTTGGCTAGAAAGGCCAGACACATGGGAAGTGTGGCCTCAAAAGCCTCTTTTGCCAGAGTTTCACGCTGGTTAGCTCTGTGCTAACATGTTAGCGCTCTCTCAGTATAGCTCTGGAGGATTGTAGATACTGGAACAACACCATCTATGCCATAGATGGTCGTCCTGTGCTGTAAAACTGCAGGGAAAGAAGTTGGATATTGGTTATTTAATCTCTCTCCTGCTGCATCTGTGTCACATTGGTCTGTGATAATACAGGCTCTCAATCGCTGAAACTATTTAGCCCCCAAATATTACTGTCAGAACCTGTTCTGGCTCAACTGCTTGGTATATTTACACAGAGTGAATAATGCTCTTTATAAATCCAAAAAGACACGTTGACCAAATGTCTGTGGGAAATTGTGACGTGCATTTATATTATAATTTATATTTATGGTAGTATTGTTTCTAAATGGCATCATGAACACACTCGCTCTTGAGTAAATATAAGGTTCCCAGAGCCCCAGGCCAGTCGAAGGTGTCTCCGTGCTCCTCAGTGCTGTGCGAACAGCAGGTGCCCCACCTCTCAATGCGAATTAAAATGGCCGGCCTGTTGACAAATGGAAAACAATGCTGCTAAGTGAGCGGGCCACCACCTGCCTGAGCCCAGCTGCAGCCAGAGAGGATGTGTTTCTCAGACTGTTAGTGTTGGACGGACACAGGAATGTCTGACTCCTCTTCATCTTCACAGAGGTGTTGGAGGAAGGAGGTTTTAAAGTCCAGCAAACGCATTAACGTTGCTTGCATTTGACCCAGCGCATGATCCTAGTCTTTAATAGGACAAATCCATTAAGTGGAGTTATTTACAGTCAGCTGAGGGCTCAGTACTGTGGTGGGTGGCCAGAGCTGCTGCCACCAAGCAGCCTGGAGGTTCGCTGAAACACTTCACTTGTGGGGATCCAACTGTTACAGCACAGCCTGTAAATAATGGCCCTTCAACTGGAACTAAAAACCAGATCTTGTGAGCTTCCTGTTGCTCATCTCTCAGACCTGGACAATTTTCCAAGACAGCAAATACACCTGATTCAGAACTAGACAACCAGGGGGTCAATATACAGTGGTCAGTAGTGTTTCACTGGTGAGGCTTCATGAAACAGTGTCCTGATTTTCAGGGCCCACTAGATGGCACTTTTTGCTCTAAAATCTTTGGCTTCAAACTCCTAAAACCATATATCGTTTTAAAACTGCCAGCGTCACCTACTGTTTCATGAAGCCTCATGAAACAGAGCTCTCCGCACAAGTAGCGCGAGGTCTTATGAAGAAAGGATGAAGAGTGAGAGCAACAGATGGAGCAGCACCACGTCATCGGTCTAACCACTAACCGTCCTGGTTTAAAAAATGGTGCTGTAAAAACAAAGCGTTCCACACGGATCCGATAAAACGATTTGAAACACTGTAGTACGTATTCCAGGACTGTAGAGGCGCTGTAGTGCTCCAGCAACAAACAAGAACGCAACACACAAATGAAGCGTGAGCGCTAGATATTAGCACTGGGGCAGAAACAAATGGGTCAACAACAGACATGGGTGTTTACAGACAATGTGGTTGAACTACTCCCTTGTACGCTGGTGTTCTTGTGAGGTGGAGACTTTTCGGGGGAGAGCCGAGGCAGACGGGGCTGTGGTGTCATTGTTTTAAAAAGTATCCAGCACCACTGTCCACACAGAGAAGTGTTTCCGTGTCCATATACATTGACCTTACTTCAGTTACAGTGGGGCGATAAGCCGGGTTCCTGTGGACGGTAGGTCTGTCCGACACAGAAGCTAGCCGATCGATTTTGGCTCCGTGTGGATGCAAGCTTTGGGGCCGTGACTCAAAGAGGAGCACCCGAAATCGGCCAGGACTTTGCCTTGGAGACAGCACATGCTGGAGGTTTCAGGTCTTTCGGTTGACCTATGAACTCCAGAGAACTTCTCCAGAAGAGCAGGATGAGGCTTCCAGGGAAAGGGAGGTCTGTCCCTCTTTGCTTTGGCTGCTCTCCTGCGAGCCAACCGCAGATAAATGGATGACTGTTCACTGAGGTCAGTCAGAGCCTCATCGTGGCAACACTTGTGCGGAGGGAGCAAACACTGGTCATCGCTCACAGACACCTTGAAAGCTCCACAGTCTAAAAACCTCATCACAACACTCTGGACGCCATTTAGCAAGGCCACTCTGCGACTCCACATAGAAGCTTAACTCTCACGAAAGCCACACAAGCAAGAATAGACCTCCGCTTGTTTGGGATGGGAAAAGCTGACAGTTTCTTTCCTAAACAGCAGGGAAAAGACCGAAATAAACCTGACGTGCTTGGAGTCGTTCAAATGTCAAGCAGCGCCGGTTCGACCACGCTTGTCTGTCTGCCAACGCTCATTTGAATAAGGTGGAGAAAATGAGACTTTATTTAGCTTATTGATGCAGCAGTTCACATACATGGACTGGATAGAAACAAGGGCCCGGGCAGGTGCTGAAATAGCAGGGTACCTGTGGTCAGATCCCCTTCAAAGACATCTGCGGAAACCCGCCAAGAGGGCTGAGTCAGCGGGTTCCACGCCACAAGAAATCATGGTTTCCATGGCCGTCTTTGTTTTTCCCTTTAAAGGTTTGGAATAATGTACTGTCGTAACCGTTTATTCCCTCTGTGGGGATCTGTCGTGCGCCAGGCGGTTAACTTGTCTCAGCTCAGAGGCAAAGAAATGGAATGTAAAGCCTCATTGACTAGAAAATTCAAGCTAATTTTCTAAGGCATGGAATGATCACACCTCCAGGGGAAATGCATTAACAGTTCGAGCAAAATGACGGGAAAGGACGTGTAAAATACTGATTTGCTTTATGTATATGAGTAAGTCAAGGTCGTGACCAGGCTCCAACTGGCGACTCACTAGCATGATTTGGTTTTACTGTAACTTATTACCATAAGAAGAAAAGAAAAAATTCAGACTTTACCATTGTATCCACTGCAGCTGCTGTGTTTTTATGGTATTTTTTCATTAGACAGAGAGTGATAATGTCAATTGTATTTTTCCGAAAGCCTTGGTGTCCGGAATTGTTTGGGGACTTCTCTAGCTAAACTGTTGAAGCGTATGCTATGGGTTACTACACGCAACTGAATCCAAAAGACACTTCCGTAGAACCAACACCTCTGAATGGAATGTCCAACCTTCCTGACCATCTTTCTGGATCAACAGCTCAAGAGAAATGTGGGACAACAACACTGACTGAAAGTGACTTGGAAATTAGCGGCTCAGTTGGCTACGCTCTTTGTTTTCCCTTAATAAATACAAGTAACATCCGACTTACAACCTGCTTGACTTGCGACCACCCGTACTTACGACCACAGCCAGCAGATGCTTATTTTTGTCTATTCAATGTCTGGCACCGCAGCACGTAGCAGCCCAGCATTGCGTACGACGGCAGCACAGTATCCCAGCATCTCACTCTCACACTGCCATCTACCACTACAGTAGCACCTATAACCCTCGCGTCAGCTATTTGGAATGGCATTCGACTTACGTCCAATCTGACTTGAACCGATCCCAGTTGTAAGTCGGTGTGTTTTCCGATGGGAATTTCACTAATGAATATAAATGAAAGCAACCTTTTCTCACTGAGTTGTAGTGATGGGTCAATGAGGTTTCATGAAATAGTGTCCTCGTGTTCAGAGGCCACTAGGTGGCGCTCTTGGTTTAGAATTGGTGTGAGGTCGAGGTTGAATAAGTCATTCAAGTCCAAACATTTTACAGCAGACAGCGCCATCTGGTGGACTCTGAAAATGAGGACACTGTTTCATGAAGCCTCATTGACCCTTTGAATTGAATTTTATAGCTGAAGAAGAGAATTACATGGAAAAAGTAATAAATGAAATGGGACTTTCTTGTTGTTTTTTTTTTTCCAGGTGCAACATCAAACCCTTCTCTTTTGGTTGGTTTGATGTTGCACATAGGGAGTTCAAACAAAAAGGAGAGGCAGAGAAACAAGTGGAGTGTATTGATCCCGTAATAGCCGAGACTTTTCTCTCATTATGGCAAGTTATAATTGGACGCTCCAGACATCAGCAGGCTGAGCCCTGGGCGGCAGCAACCTGCAGACTCGGCTGGAAGCAGCGGACTCATTTGCCTGGCGAGCGCCGACTCGCCTCCGTCTCCTCTAACACCATTAGACTGAGGCCAAATCCACCGCCTGTACACATCATTAATGCCATCGATTTGACATCAGGATGAATTATGAGCAGAAGAAGAAGTGGAGGTGTGACTGCAACCGCTATCGACAAAAAAGAAAATGATCTCCTGGCTGTGTATTGGCTCCGCACTAAGCCAAAAATCCGCATCAGACAAATACAAGTTAATTGAAGTCCCACCTCAGAGTCACCTTTTCCTCCTGAATGGATTATAGTCAAATGTCAGCGTCATCGCCGAGATCGCTATCGACAAATGCTAATGTCTTTCCCAAAAGTCTCCTGTCTTCAGTTCCTGCTTTCTTCCAAGACATTGGATTTCCAGTGTTCCGCAGCAACACTTCAGAGAGACGACTGTGATATAGTCCCTTACCTCTGAGAGTCAGAGTCAGAGTTGAAACAAAAAGAGAGTTTCTTCTCCATTTGTCTTCATGCTCGCTCACCCAAACCCAGACAGCAAAACGCTGGAAAAGCTTCCGACGTAGAACTTCTGGTGACAAATATTCCCAACAACTCAGACTTCAATGGTCACTTCATTTGACATTCTCTTTCTTTTATGGAGCTGATGCTCGGGAACGCTATGGCAGCTCCTGCTCTTCCACAGGTACTGCTCTCCACTCCTGGTCTGTTTCATGAAGCCTCACCAGCCCATCACAACACACTGTGTCATCATGAGCACAGCACGAGATGGTGATCAACCTCTGGCCCGCTGAACATCTGAACATGGATCTTGGATGTGGCACATCCAGCTGCAGCTGTAGAATGTTTGGACTTGAACAACTAACTACTGTTTCATGATACCTCATCTATCCGTCACAACTCCTTAATCTGGCCTCCCTAACTTTGTTTTCAAAGCCTGAAACAAATTCAGCAGCTGAAGTAGAGTCTCCATCAGATCTTGGAGGTCATTCCTGGTCCTCACTGAGATGTAATCTCAGCAGTAATGATGGGTCGATGAGGTTTCATGAAACAGTGTCCTGATTTTTAGAGATGAAACTAGATGCCGCTGTCTGCTGTAAAATGTTTGAACTTGAACAACTCACTCGATGAAACTTCACACCATTTCTAAACCACCATCTCGTGGGACGCTGTTTGATCCACCCTGCAATACTGTTTCATGATGCCTCATCTAACCGTCCCGACTCCTTAATCTGGCCTCCCTAAATTTGTTTTCAAAGCCTGAAACAAATTCAGCAGCTGAAGTAGAGTCTCCATCAGATCTTGCAATGTTTGGACTTGAACAACCAGTTCAATGAAACCTCACATCATTTCCATCTAGTGGAAAAGAAAATGAGGACACTGTTTCATCCACCCTGCAACACTGTTTCACGAAGCCTCACCTATCCATCACTAGTATATATATATATATATATATATATATATATATATATATATATATATATATATATATATATATATATATATATTCAGAGATGAAACTAGATGGCGCTGTCTGCTGTAAAATGTTTGGACTAATTCAATGAAACCTCACATCATTTCTAAACCAAGAGCGCCATCTAGTGGCCTCTGAAAATGAGGACAGTGTTTCATCAACCAGGCAATGCTGTTTCATGATGCCTCATGAAATGTAATGTAAGTTGTTGATTCTAATACTTGTTCTTAACACCAGGAGGGAGTGGATATAGGTTTTAAACTGAAAGGTAATAAGCTAATGTGAATAATACAGTTGCCGTTCCCTTCACTCGTCTGAGCCGCGCACGTGCCTGGAGGTGTCAAAACGCAGAGTGTGAGCGATGTTGCAGCAGCAGAGCAGGAGCACGGCTTCCCTGATGAATGAGGTCACAACCGGTGTTTTATCAACACCCACATGAAGAAACAAAGCGGCTACTGGGTGTTCGCCAAACACAAACTTCACTCCAGGAAAATGAAAAAAATCAGGATATGAAATATGGATGTGGCTTATGCTGACACTAAACAATCCAGCTGGAAGCTTGCTCCCGGTGAGAGGGAGGAGATGGTTAAATAATCTATTGGAAATAAGGACGGCGAGCCAGTGCTGGAAAACAAGTGGACGCGTCAAAGAGAGGTCAGGCGGCCAGTAAACAGCAGACGGCAGAGGCTCTCCAATAATGCAGCAGTGTAAACACAAGGAAACAGAAGCGCTAATCTGCAGCCAGGAAAGTGCGTCCTCCACGCTCCAGGTTGGTTTGTTTGCAACATGAGGTGCACAGAATGAATGTATTGTTCCTGCTGCTGGAGACATGGTTTGTTATTGTTGTGCAGAGTACGACTCACCATGAGTTTTACTGGAGAAAACTAGTTTTGTCTTGCATGTCACCCAACCACATGAACATTCATGTTGTCATCGACGACATGTGTTCAACTCGAGGCCCGGGGGCCAACTTTTACGTTTCAGTAAGAGATTCAAGCAGAATATAATGGGAAAGCTTGACTTTTATACAGTGGTTGAATGGTTTAAATCCAACATCAATAAGCCATAAGAGGAAACCCAAGCAGCTTTGGTCAAATATGTACAGATATGTGTGTGTGTGTCACTGTAGTGATGTGATTGTGTTTAGGCTTCTTATTGTTTTTCATTTTATTATTATTCTCTTTTATTTATTTAGTTAATTTCAAATACCATATGTATTTTTTGGTGCAGTTTTCTTTTTCTTTTTTACAACCTAGGGTTGTAAAAAAGAAAAAAAAAAGAAAAAGCTCTTCTTTTCCTCACATTTGATAATTTTAAAAATGGATGAAGAAAACTAGTGTAAAATGTAAAATAATCACAGACCAGAAGTATGATGATGTCTGACATACAATGAGGCTTGAAAATGGATGCACGAAATGTCAAGAATTACTCTGCAAAATTCTTTTTTTTTCTTCTATTAAATAAAAACAAAAAAGTAGCTAAGTCATGTTGGTGAAAGATGAATTTATATATATATTTATATATATATATATATGTATATATATATATATATATATATATATATATATAGTTTTAAGTTGAATTGTTTTGTTTGTAGTGACACCGCAGTATCCAGAGGTGAGAAAGACAATCGGCCGATATCTTCCTCCCAGACATGTGATGTCTCCTCAGGCGCAGTGTCATGATGTTGGAAGAGGAGGAAGCTGGTGAGAGGCACCGGAGTGTGATGGGAAGATAAGACGGCGTGTTACGACACTCAGACGAGTGGATCCACTCACACGCACTTGTTCTCGCCACTCAACTGGCTGTGACACTGAGCTACACTCCGGTCCCCGCGGCTCCGTCTCCCAGCTCTGTCATGTCGAACTCAAGAAAGTAATGAAGCGCTTCCCTAATTCTAGGAAGGTGCTGAGGGCGGAGGGTGAGGGAGGGTGAGCTTCTCGTGAGGTCAGATGATGGATCCAACTGAGACTTTACTGATGCTGCTTGACATAACAGACATGAAAGGGGCATCTCAGCTTGTTTGACTGTCGAGTGGCGAGCTCACCTCAGTCGTGCTGCTCAGACAAACAGCGCTACAGGCTCAGTAAAAATCAGATAACTAGACACACGAAGCAGATTTTATAACATCTTGAGGAGAGCAGAAAGTTCACACCAGTCTGGGGAGGCACTTTCCATTTGGAGTCTGTTTTTGATGCCCTTTCCATTGACTTCAAACACGGTGGTGATGCAACTTGTTTTTCAATTGCAGTTTGTGCTTTGTTTTATTGCTGTTTATTTAGGAGCCACAGATTAGAATAGAATAGAATAGAATCGATTGCCTTCATGCTTCCCATGTGACAATGTTTGAAAGTGCATGCAACTAGTGATGGGTCGATGAGGCTTCATGAAACAGTGTCCTGATTTTCAAAATGTTTGGACTTGAACAACCAGTTCAATGAAACCTCACATCATTTCAATCGAGTGGAAAAGAAAATGAGGACACTGTTTCATCCACCCTGCTACACTGTTTCATGAAGCCTCACCTATCCATCACTAGTATATACATCAACAAGACTGAGGGAGAGCAGACCTCCGACAAGCCCGATGTTGCGGGTCAGAGGAGCCGTTCGTCTGCAGCTCAGCACTGCAAGTAGGGGGCGCACTGGGGTTTGTGAGTGCGATAGAATTGGAAATAAGTTCCCTCCCAAAGCCCAACATTTGGGCAGAATTGATGAGAAAGTGAGCGACACAAGACAAAAGAGTAGTTGCACTGACTTTTGCACTTCAAAAACCGATTTCTGTGCACACAGACAGGAGGAAACCGGAGCACCACTCCGACCAAACCGGCATATTAACATATTTTATTTGTGGACCCTGTGTGAGTTATTTATAATTATTATTATTATTATTATTGCTTTGAGGTTACAGCAAAACAATAACCTTTACTGTCACTTGAACAATGCAATTGTGCAGCAACTCCCTACAGTACAGACATGAGTAGAATAAGTAAAAAAGAAATACATAAATAAATATAAAAACAATACACAATTCATGGTTTAGTTGGGAAGTTGACAACAACACTACTTAATAACACAACAAGTCTGTGGCAGAACCAAGAAGAGATCGATGGACAGTGGACGCCTCTAGCCAGGAAGTTCAAACCTCAACTAGTTTTCTGTTCGGCTTTTGAAATAAAAAAAAAATCAATTGTTTCCCCGGGCAGTTTGATAAACAGAATCAAACGAATCTCCTTCATGAAATCTGTTACAGCCAGTGCGGCGTTGCTGTCTGTGGGTAGCAGCGTCGGTGTCTCGTCCAGAAAAATGTTGACCTTATTTATTGTCTGAATTGTAGGACATGTATTCAGCTGTGTGTGTCTTTTCTCACTTTGGAGGAAGAAAAGTACCACAAGAATGAGAGGGATGTAATTGGACTTGACAGCAAGTTCAGCTGACATGGTTCTGTTTTTGATCCAAACAGGGTCCTGAAAGTGATCTCCAGAGAGATGCCACCTCACACACACACACACACCTCTTATGTAAGCAGGGTGCGTTCGTGCTCCCCGGCTCATTTCTCATGTGATGTGACCAAACAAGTAGCACTTCCAGGTTGCGTGTGTCTGCGCCATTTGTGGAGGGGAGCTGTGGCGCTATCGTGTTCACATCTGGAGTTTTCCTCCTCCTTTATCTCAGCCAACAGCTCCGTGCCTGTCGTGCACTTTGCTTTCCAGCAACTAATCCCTGCCCAGACATTCCTGTCCTGACGCTGAAAAGCCCCGCAGCATCGTCTCACACGCACTTGACACGGAAGCAGCCGAGTGTGTGTGTGTGTGTGTGAGAAGGTGACAGAATCCACTGTCTCCTGTGGATGATGTCATCAGAGTTGACGGCGGAGACTGATGGCAACAGTGGCCAGGAAAAACGCTGGAAATCATAGAGTGTCTCGATGTTCCTCCACGTGTTGTCGGGTTCTCCATCATGTGTTGTTGACAGGAAAGCATCATGCTACACAGGTTGTGTCTTGCCTCAGCGTCTCCTTAGGGTCATAAAGCCTCTCATTAAACCTCATTTAACAATGCTACAATGAAACTTTGCCGTCAACATTGGTGAAGATACGACATCAAAATGTGTCTGAGCTTCTCAACAATAGAAAAAATTAGCTCTTACCTCGTGACCTACACACAGACCCTGCAGGACTTCACTTTTTTGTTGACCGTAGCGGCAAAAAAAAACGTTGAAAGCTGTGACAACAAATGGTTCTTAGCTTGTGAGAAACTATTGTCACTTCTAGCCTAAAAAACAAAATAACAAAAATGCCAGTCTGTTGCATTTGCAAAAAAATAAATAAATATTAATTCTAGTAAAGAACAATTGTGGACGCTAAAATAAATTAATACAAAAATAAAAAATGAAGTAATAATAACAGAACAAGTGCTTTTTATAATGTTCCATGAGCAGTTTCCGGTTGCAGTGAGCTTGTTGTTTTGTGACAGAGCTCCTCACAAGGGCGGAGCCTGAGGGAGGTTTCGGGTGGGCGGAGTCTGAGAGGTAAAGGTGGAGGTGTGTGTGAGCGGAGTTGTTCATGAATCCAGCCAATGAGATGTCAAGGGCCAGAAACAGCCTGGAGAGATGGATCTGGAGGTCGGCCATGTTTGTTTATGTCCGCCCCGTATAGTGTTCGGGTGACGCTCTAGTCAGTTCAAGTAAAAATACTTCTGTCTATTCCACATTTCAGTCTTTGGAATTTGGACATTTATGAACTCAGAAAGTGAATCGCGACCTTCAGCGGGAGAATTTGAAGGCAAATGTGAGCGTTTAGCGTCGCACATCTCAACAAGGAGGGAGGGAATATGACGATGCACATGCTGCACAGAGGGGCGGGCGAAAGGAGACCAAAGTGAAAGATGGAATTGGTGCAGCCATTGGTTGAAATTGCTATAACAACGTCGCGATTTCTTGGCAGAACAGGACAGACGGCAAAGGCCACCTGTCAAAGTGAGGCGATGGTATGGCTCACGTTCTGTACTGTAAATAAACCGTTCCATGCTGATGCACTCTCACTCGCAGAGGAAACGTCAATGTTTGATCATTTATCGACGTTTGGACACCTGGAGCGCTGGTGTAGAGAAAAGAAAACTAGAGGAAGTCGCGCACTCACACCCACCAGTTAGACGGTATCTGTTTCCTCTCCATCCACAGCTGCTGAAAACACGGACACAGAGGCTGAAAAACAGGTCTGCACCTTGGACTCGAGCCTGTCGAGCGTCGACCACACGCTCCAGTCGTGGCTGCGCTGCAGCGCGTGTCATCCCTTCCACTGAACCCATCACTTCTGCGTGGCCTGCGACAGCCACCGTCAGGTCAGCAGAAGAGCTCAGCTGTGCCAACATGCAGTGGACATGACGGCGCGGCACGGGACAACTCAAAGATGGCGACTCCCATCATGCAACAGTAATGAACTCCAGCGAGCAGCTGCTGCGAGGAATTAGCGGCTGGAGCTGATCAACATTATGAGCCGTGAGTCATCTGCGTGTTGCCGCTACACGTCGGGAGCAGGTGGCAGGTTGCGGCAGGAGGACAGGCCGACGTGTCGGGCGAGCGTCGCGCGCGGTGTTGTTACCTGCCGGCGACGGAGGAGCTTCACTCCTGCCACTTCAGAAGCGGATATTCCACGTCTGGACCACGTGGCTGCATCACTTCTACATCTGCCGTGGAAGCATCTGTCCGACGCTCCAGACGTGAATCACAAACAGCTGTCTGCTCGGACACGAGTGCAGAGTCCTCCTCGCCGAATCTGACCCTCGCACGTGGAAGAGAAATGAGCGGCAAGCGCCAACAGGAACGCAACAATTTCACAACCCATTAATGGGCTGATGGATGGGTCGCAAAAAGGCAACAGTCTGAATGTTCGCAACAGGGAAATGTGGAGGATATTGTGGTCTTTATATTTTGAGTCAAAGACACAGCGGAGTGTGGACTGACCGTGGGGAGAGCCATTTATTTGAGTTTAGTGGGGTTGCCTAAAGCAAATGTAGCCTTTGGATGAGAGCCCAGTCATTCACAGTAGCAGCTGCGTGTGTGTGTGTCTGTGTGAGGAAATAAAAGCTTTGCTTTCAAATTGTCGTGTTCCTTCACACGCAGAAGGTGAAAGGACTCGGCTGCAATTAAACGTGCTAATGAGGCTGAAATAGAAAGAACATTCTGGATGAGTCCAAAACTCAGCACTGCTCGGCTCCAAGACGAGGAACAGCAAGAGGTCTTCAGACAACCACAACAAGTCTAACCCCGCCACAACAACACACTATTGAAGAGTCAGGTTCAGTGGTGGCCAGTAAAAAGGTTCCCCCGTAATAGTCGGGACATTACGGGGGACACCCCGCCCCCCGTAATGTCCCGACTATTAGATGCTACTTTATTCTCACAGTCTGAGCCCTGCGTCTTATACAGCGACGCGGCTAATATCTGGATGTTTCCAGGCTAAAGAGCCTCATGCTGCCAAAATATTGAGCCTCCTCACATCAAACCCATGACATCACAGGCGTTTTATTGACCTTAAAGCGCTCAAAATGCGCTGTTTTCACCCACGTGTCCGCAGCTCCGCCCTGGAGGAGGAGCGGAAACGAGAAGCAGCAGCTGAGACCAGCTGTGGTGTCGGAACTTGGGACACATTTTGAGCGCTTTAATGTCAATAAAAGATGTGAGGAGTTGATGATTCCAGTTCAGAACATTGGCCAGTTTGTTTCATGAGTCAGTCTCCATGCTGGAGCCCATTTTCCAAACTAGTTTAGAAGTGATCCTCATGCATTTTAAGCCTTTCTACGGCTCAGACAGCACCACTGCACCTGCGGCTTACAGAGCGCTGCAGCCTATTTTACGGCCATTTGCTGTACTTGCATCTGGTTAAGAACCACGCCTGATCTAACAGCGTCCTTCCTGCCTCAACTACCCACCCGCATTTATATTTCCGATAACACTAAAAACATGATGTGGCATTTGAAATATCGTCGATAATACAGTGAAACTCCTCTCAGCTCAGTGTGACAGCAGGTGGCAGCAGTGCTTGCGAAACCCTGAGTACATTTGCCCAGAAAGATGGCCGCCCCTGCGCTGCAGAGCGGGTCTCGCAGCAGCATGGCATCTGCAGTCCCCAGTACAGAACCAAGACGTGTTAAAACCTTCCTCGTCCCTTGAGCAAACTTCACTGAAAATTCAATTTATATCCGTTCATCTATTTTCCACGCCTGACACGTAACCTTCCTGGTGAAGGTAAAAAAAAAAAGCAGTGTGAATTTGAGGGAAAACCAATGGTCCTGATGGTTTTTCCACAGCTGAGGGCCCGAGCTCCATAGCAGCCACAGTTTCTGAGCAAACACTGAGTGAGCTTGGGATTCCGCAGAGGGCAAAGCAAACACCACAGTCACAGGATCCCACCGTTTGAGTTGGCAGATCTCACCCACAGGTACTTCCTCTGCAGCAGCTGCCTCTGGGGCCAGTGAGTTAGAGGCAGTCGCCGGGTTCTTTGTTAACACCAGAACGTCGGCTTCAACTGAGGAAAAGTCTGGTCGCATCTATAGAAATGTAGAGTTTGAAGTGTGTCTCTAGAGTTTTATGACCAGCCCGTAAGATGTGGGGTCCATAGATGCCAGACCCAAAAGTGTCTGACAACGCAGTATTCCAGTGTCCTCTCAGCTGACCAGACCACTGACCTCTTCACACCAGTTCCACCTTTCACCTTCAGACCAACCCATCCTCACTCCCATGGTGTCATATAGTGATGTTGGGAAAGTGGACTTCTGCGTCCTATACTGGCGACAACGGCAGCCTTGAGCGCTTCATGTTGACGCACAGGCGTTGGATGGATGGCAATGGATTAAGGAATCCTTCCACAGATGTGTCTCACTGGCGTAGATCACAGCCGCCGATATGAAAACAAAGCACGACGGATAGAATGAACCCACTCTGTTCAGCAGTAGCAAATAGAAACACAAAACACAGCCAACACCTTCTCACTCCAAGAACGTCAAAAAGGATTCGCTGAGCACCGACATTGGCATTGAGAAATACCCAGACTAGTGGACAAACTCATTTTACGGATTATTTACCTCATTTACTTCTATTTTATGGTCTTTTTTTTAATCTTCTTCTTCTGAACTGACAGACTGAACATCACTTTTGTGCAACACTGCCCCCCACAGTCTCAGGACGTAGCTGCATTGAAGGGGTGTCCCGTTTCAAAGTCACACAAAGCCCTAAACACTTGCTTTTGAGGGCTAAGGTTGAAGAATTGGAATTCACCCTTGGTATATATAGCACCTTAGGTGACCCTGTGCTTTACTGACAGTGCCTCCCAGGAGTCTCGTGACTCAACACACCATCACTTGAGGTGCTGCAGAATAGGTGCCAACCAAGTCACATAATAAAAACACAGTGCATAGGAGCGCCTCCCCATGCCTTAAGCCTAATGCCCAACTTCCAAAATAAAGCACCTCCAGTCTTTATGTGTATGCATATATTTTTCAAAAATTTATTTTGTACTGTATGTATGTACATATATTTTGTACATTGTGATAATATTGTGTGTAAGTGTACTGAGCTGCTGGACACCAGACTTGTGGGATTAATAAAAGCTATCGCATCGCTTCGCATCGCATCGCATCGCATCGCATCGCATCGCATCGCATCGCATCGCATCGCATCGCATCGTATCGAAGCGGTGAGACCAAGCACACAACACTATCAGTGATACAAACAAAGAGGTATGTGCTAAAGTGGCCCAGGAAGTTCAGGCTGTGCTCTGACTACACGCCAGGCCACCGTCAAACTTCGGTCATCCCCAGCGAGGACCAGTTACTTTGGTTAGCTTGTTTCATCCATGTTCCTATTCATAATCGGCCACTCGCAAGTTTAGCGAAAATCTCGAGCCCTAATCTAACTATGACTATCAACTGATCAAACCCATGGATCAGAGCATAAAAACAGTGAGTCAGTTTACTCCTCCTGTCTTGAAGTGAGATACTGAGAGTGAGTCAAGACCTTTTCATCTGAGGGGTGCAGAACTGTTTCGCCTGCTGTGGAATCTACTCCGTGTTTTCCCCAAGAACGATCATCTCTATCAGCTGCTCAACACCATGGAGAAACATTCATCATTCAGGGAGTGAAGGAGCCGAGAACGAGGAACTGCCCACTCCAAGGAAAAGCTTATCACACACAAGGGTAAACAGTTCACTTTGAAATGCATGTTGGGTAACAGCAAAACTACAAACATAACCATTCCAGCTGAGCAGAGTGAAGTGTAAACGTCGGTGTGAGAACCAATGGGCAGATGGAGACTGTGGTCCGGAGAAGCAGATTGGCCGCGTGAGAGCAGCTTCTGATGCCACACAGATGCCTCACACAAACACCAGCGTTTGGAGCTCGCACACTGGGAAGACAGCCGCGGGTGGACGAGTCGCTCAGCGCCTCTGTCGTCCTCACACTTCTGACTCCCGGGGGACTCCGCCCCTCTCACTCGCTGGCATGTGCATCCTCAAGACGAGACGCTTGTTTATTTATTGTCTCACAAGGAACGGACAGAGAAAACAACCGTGCACAGTCAGAGCCAGCACGACGGGATCAAACACCCGCGTGAGACAAGCCAGAAGAGAAGATGAGCAAAACAGAAACACTGGAACCATGTTTGAAACGTGAACATGCTGACAGTTCACTTTTTGATAGAGAACGAAAAACTATTTTAGACAGGCTGGTTGAGGAATATGAGACCTCCATTCATCCGTCCTGATCCTCTTATCTGTTGCCGGGTCGTGGGGGCAGCAGCTTCAGAAGGTCGCTCCAAATGCCCTTCTCAACATCCAGCAGCTCCGACTGAGGGATCCTGAGATGCTCCCAGGCCAGTGAGGAGATCTCATCCCTCCACCTGCTCCTGGGTCGACCCCTGGGTCTCCTCCCAGCTGGCCCTGCCTGAAACACCTCCAAAGCGAGGTGTCCAGGGGACCCGAACCACCTCAACTGAGTCTCTCCAAAGTGACTCTCTCTCCTCACACTAAGGGAGAAGCTGCCACCCGTCGGACTAAACTCATTTCAGCCGCTTGTATCCGGATATCAGGACCTGTTTTTCCCATTTCTCCAAGCAATGAAGGAGCACCAACAGCCACTTTCTGAGGGGTTTCTTATGGCACCCTGCTCAGGGTTCAAAGGTCAGGGCCATGTTCATTTTGCTCTCAGCTCTTGGTTCCAGCGAAAGAGCAGCAGCTCCTTGCTGTTTAATGCCCCGTCACACTGGAAGCTGCAGAGCGCAGCAGCACCAGTGAAGAACTGGAGAAGAACTGGAGACCAACCAGATCAAACATCAAGCAGCCAGATCTCAGTGAACCATAGGACTGGATTTTGATGCACAGGTGCTTTAAAAAAAAAAAACACACTCAGTAAAATCTCAGCCCGGAAGTAGGCAGGCTGATGCCCCGGTTCAAAAGAGGGGACCCGCACTGCTGCAGAGCCAAAGGACCTTTGAGACCGGAGAGTCTGAGCATTCACTGTGTGATGGAAAGTGTGCAGAATTTAAGGAAATGTTCAAGTCAACAACAGGAAGGATTTGCCTGGTACAACACGCAGTCTGCAGGGTTGAATGGTGGATTAAGGGTTGCAACTTCACAGCCCCACCACCACCACCACCACAGGGTCTCCCTCAGTCCAGATACTGACAGGTTAAATGGTGCCTCTCACTTGCAGGTGAGAGTGGCTCCTTCCTTTTGGGAGACACGCTCAAATGAATCACCACATTTTCACGTTTTTTTAATATCAAAATTGGTATTTTTTAAGAGACTAAATTCATGATGTTCTAGTCCTCATTTGAGTTGAGTCAGCTACCGGATCAGATGTGGAAACAAATACTTGTGAGAATTCGGATTAGGCTTCATGAAACTCGTGACCGTTTTCTATTTTCTCGTTGCCATTTTTTTTGGCGTTTAAATCATTGGTGCCACTTCGCGTTGGTCCACGCGCAGGAGCCGCGGTGCGTCACGTTGGCACCGGCCACTCGGCTTCATCCTCGCACCACCTCGCACCACACGCGCGCGGTTTGGGGAGCAGAGACCCCCTCGCTCCCAGCATCACCTGTGGCTCAGAAGCGGCCACATCCCCGCGCTGAAGATGCGCCAAACACCGTGACTCGGACATGAGCTGCGAGACTCACCTACTGTCTGGAGGAGGCGCGGTGTGGCCGGCGTGCTCCTGGGTCGGTGCGCCTCGTGAGACACGCGCTGTCGGGGGTGATGAAGCGGAGCGTCGGTGGTGGGACTCGGCCGGTGCGGGCGCGCAGACACTCTGCCATCCCGGCGGCGGCGGCTGCTCGCTTATTAACTCCAGCTGGGGAAGACACGCCCACGCAGGGCGTGTGCGCGCGTGTCTGCGCGCCTGTGAAATACCACGATATTCAACGAAACACTGTGTTATTGAGATCGGAACAAGCCTTGGAGCCAGATTCCTCTGACCCGCGCAAAGTGCGGCTCGGGGGCCACACGCGGCCTTCTGCCTGCGTCTGTATCAGGTCAGTGTGAATATGACGCTCCCCTCGGGAACCAGTCAGTTACAGAAAGGAGCCCCTGATCCAACACCTCACTTCCATCTCAGTGATGGAGAGAAACGCCACGGTCCACGAAGAGGTTGAAATGAGGAGCTTGGATAGAACCACCTCCTTTGTGAGGCAGTTTGAACGCTCACTTTCACCTGCAGGTTCGGGTCCCTCACTGGGGAAGATGAGCTGAACAGGAGTGATAAATCTATGAAACTGAAGGGACAAGTTTGACCGGACTCTGTGAGCTGTAGCGAGTCGCCTGGGAGGTTCCCTCGCACCCAGCGTCCTGACAAGGCTGTGGGACCATGGAACCATGAGCCAGAGCCAACAGGGTCTGACACTTTCATATGTATAAACAGGCTTCTCTCTGGTGTTTTTCCTGGTCAGTAAATAAAAAAAAAAACTGCTTCATAAAAATGCCTTTCACTGAAAATGATTGATAACGATGTAGTACACACACCAGGCCTGTAGATGGCGCCTGCAACAGAGGAGGGAAGACGGTGCACGTGCGCCTGAGCGCTGCGTTAGCGCGGTGGAACAACAGCCCGGAGATGGAAGATGGAGCGGACTGACTGACGTGTCTGAGCCGCTGTTTCGAGTCACCACAAAAACAAAATACTACAAATAAATGAACAGAAATGCTCACACTTTAGATTGGGAAACATAGATTAACTATAAATAAACCAATTACTGGTTTATTCATAGTTAATACGAGGTAACTATGGCTTTGCTAAAAGTGGATTTTAGTGACTATTCCAGAGCAAAATTGAATCAATCTTAACAAGATTGGTTAGTAATAATCAACACTTTATATTGTAAATTATAACATGCAGTTAATACACACACAAAACCTTTTCCATGCAGTTCCATGCAGACAGCACAATGTCTCGCAGAATGTCCAGTTTATATTTGATTTTGCTATTATATTGCTTTATTATTGACTTTGTTTTGCTCTCTATGTCCTGACGTCACCGTGTGTTATTTGCTGTGTTTTTCTTTTCACATCTCAGCTACTTGTGCTGATTTTTCCACATTGAAGTTTGCTTGTTATTATTTGTTTTTCAATTATGCGACAGGATTAAACCTCCGTTGCTGTAATACAGGCCTTGGAAACTCTAGATGAGATGCAAAAACAAAGACATATGTCATGGAAAAGTCCAACCAGCAGCAGAACCAGGTACAAGTCATGCTCATCAAATTTACTGAAGACAAGACAAGAAAATATGAAAAACTGAATGAAATTCAGAATACAATAAATATGATAAAACCATGTTTAAATATCATAAAATAAAAGTTATATTTTATTTAAACTCCAAAGACGATACAAGTTAAGTGTAAATGAAAATATCGCCATACAATTCATTTTCAAAACTGCTTCAACAGCTTTTCTTTCCAAGAACTTCTCCATAGTTGGTAACTACCACAGATTTGCAGCTGTCAAGTCAGTTCAGTGACTCACTACTGCCACCATACATGGCTCATGGATTAAAACTGAGCGTCTCGCAGCTCAAAGGTGTAAAACAAAAAACTTCTAGCGACCCTCCAGGGGGCGCTCACGGCCCAACCAAGGCCCCCCCCACTTGAATTATCGCCTAACAGTGGTCATGTCTGCCGCACACACACCCACCTTTTGCATTCAAGGTCCGTTTGAAAGGTCCGGATGAGCGGACCGTTGCACTTTACCACGTTACAGTTTTCATTTCTTCTTTTCTCTAAATCCCTCAGAGCGAAATTTGACTCCATCTGATTTCAGTTAGTCTCACAGGTGTGGATATGTGGAGCAATAGTGCAGAGGAAATCTAGTCAGGGAGGATAATGAGGGTCCACGACTGAAAACAGCATCACTGCTCAGCGCTGCTGATGCTGGTAAGAGTCGCAGGGTCGGATCAATTGTTTCACTGGAGAAAGCAACACCGACTGGTAAAAGAAAAGGTGCTGTGTTTTTAAATGATCATTAGCTGATCCAAACTTTGGTCGCGGGGGCAGCAGCTGTAACAAAGAGGTCCAGGCTTCCCTTTCCTTTCGCTAGTGTCCCCAGGAAAACAGAAACAGAAAGTGCTGAACCAAGCCAGAACCACGAGTGATGAGTCTTTTAGAAATGATGTGAGGTTTCATTCACTTAGTTGTTCAAGCCCAAACACAGCAGGCTGCGACATCTGGTGGCCTCTGAACATCAGGACACTGTTTCATAAAACAACAGCAACCCTTCAATACTGTGTCGTGAAACGTCAACTTGGTGTCACTAAAACCAGGACGGAGCCTCTGTGAGGTCACTGGAGGTGGATCCTGTCTGCGCACCATGAGAACGCAGCTAAAAAAGACCTTCAGCTTCAGCATCAGAGGAGGACAACCGGAGCCTTGCATGACAGCTGGGTGTCCGTGTAACCCTGTTCTTCTAACCCAAAAATGAAGAGCTTCAAAAGAAATACGTGAGGCAAGTGTAAAGAATGAGGGACGAGCAGCAACTATCACACAGACGTTCTGCAACGGACGACTGGTTGGATGCCATTTTCTCTGTTGAACAGATGGTTTACTCATTGTGTGACGGTCACTCCTCCTTTCAAAATAAATGCTGCCCCCTGGTCGAACTGGTACAACAGAGAGGGCCTCCCTTCACGACGGAAGGTTCAGAGAGGCATCACATAAATAAATAAATAAAGATACCAGACTATTTTGTGGGTGCTGCATTAATCTCACGACTACTTTCCCCCCCTGAGACAGCAGTTCATCAGTTCCATATTTTTATATTTATATTTTAACAAGCGAAGATCCGGCTATATTCCCACTCAGTGATGTGCATCAATATCAGAGGTCCCCGAGTTCCCCCCTGTCCTGTGCTGGGAGGTCAACAAATATGGCGCCCCCTAGAGGTCAGCCACAGTCGCGGAGTCCGTGTTGTTAGCAAAGCTCTTCAGAGGATGCTGGAGAGAAGACGTGGAGTGTTCGGTGGATTATTCGTCGGGTTCCGTGTGTGAACCCTCCACACACCCCCTCTCCTGGAGGGGCGGACTCAAAATGGAGACCGAGTTTTGGGCAAGTATTGTTGTGTTCAGAGGCCTCTGTTGTGGGTCGGAACTAGCAACTGTTGACAGTGACTGGAGCGTCGCAGGCCAACATGGCCTGTCCCTCTATATACACACAGTACGTCTCACAGTTATACTGGAGCTTGGCAGGCTCGCCCGGCCCGGGGTGCCTTCGCTGCCTTCAGAACAGGAATCGTCCGTGTCCACGGAAACACAGATGAGCCTCTGTTTTTTGGCCTGAACACTTGTTCAGCACTTGCCTGTCCATTCAGCCACTTTCACAGCCCACTAGAGCGTCTCACTGCACATCACCCAGAATAGAACAATGTTACGGTGGAGAACGCAAGAGTTCCTACATGGTCCAAAATGACAAAAAAGCGACGTGAAAAAAGGTGTATTGGATGAAAATGGAATGCTATTTTACATCTGGGTCCTCTGGCGCTTCCGCAGGATTGTTTTGTGCGGTGCCACCCGACACGTCACAGTGGATAACAACGTAAAAACGCTGGTGTCACCAAACACTGCCGCCACTCAGGCGTCGCCCACGGAGATAAAACACAAGTTTCAGGCCAGTGGAGCCTTTTAGCTCTGCAGTGCATTGTGGGACGTTACAAAATAATGGTACATTTTGACTCGATAATATGGAGAAATGGACAGTGTGGGATATCGCAGGGTTCTGAGATGGACTCCACAGCGGGGGACGAAGCACTGTAAAATGCTTCACTTCAAAGAAAAACTAAAATCTACGCTTGTGAAAATCAAATGTGGATGGGAACTCGGATTGTGCCCACCAGTTATGGAGGGGGTGGGCGATGTTGTCCAGGGTTTCACCCCCACCACATCACCAGCTTTGTGGATGAGTCTGTTGAGTCTCTGAGTGTCCAGAAGTTCCTGGACTCAGCGCTAAGTCAGCGCCAACTTCCCACCTCAGAGATAAATGCAGTGCAGTTTAACTGCAGAGTCAAACACAGTAAGTTTCTGCATTACGATACGTGAGCGCACAAAATGTTCTGCTACGCAACTTGTGTTAACCAGAGAAGCTTTTACTCAAGACTCATTGTTTTATGTCCTCACACTAAAGGATTATGTAAATAGCTTTTTAAAAATGGCAAAACAGATAAATGTGTATCAACTACCGTAATCTCCAGACTATAGTGTGCAGCAGAATATTAGCCCCGCCCACTAAACTTAAGAAGGAAAACAGATCTTGTTCCTTGTTGTTCCACAGCTGTCGAAAAGCCACGGGTGCAGTGGTGCTGTCTGCACCGTAGAAAGGCTTAAAAATGCATGAGGATCACTTCTAAACTAGTCTGGAAAACGGGCTCCAGCATGGAGACTGACTCATGAAACAAACTGGCCAATGTTCTGAAGTGGAATCATCAACTCCTCACATCTTTTATTGACATTAAAGCGCTCAAAATGTGTCCCAAGTTCCGACACCACAGCTGGTCTCAGCTGCTGCTTCTCGTCTCCGCACCTCCAGGAGATCGGCTCTGTGGGCGGAGTTTGAGGGTGAAAACAGCGCATTTTGAGCGCTTTAACGTCAATAAAACACCTGTGATGTCATGGGTTTGATGTGACCAGGCTCAATATTTTGGCAGCAGGAGGCTCTTTAGCCTGGAAAATCCAGATATTAACATCGTTGTACTGTATTAGCCGCGGGGTTCAGACCACATGAAAAAAGTAGCATCTTATAGTCCAGAAATTACGCTCATTTAGTAATGAAGTACAGTCAGCGTTTCACACAGATTGTGACTCCACTGTGGAGCCCAACTCAGGCTCAGTTTTTCTGGTCTGACCCTGAGGTGCTGCAGTAATCTACAGTGGAAACATGAGCAGGATGGAGCTAAAAGACAAATCAGCACATTCCACAGGAAAACATCCACAGCTGGCGGGTGAGAAGATAAGGACCAGTGCCAGCGACTCACCAGGGCCAATTTCATGCAAATCAGCCTGCCACGCGCCGCGGCTCGTCCGCTCCATTAAATGGAACATGCCACGGCGGCCGGTTTGATTTGGGTCGGCGCCAGGATGATTCCACGCTGTTTCACAGGCAGTTTGGTGCGGTGGACATCTGCATGTTCACGGTGCAATTGTTCCGTGTTGTGTTCAGGGACAGCAAGCACCAGCAGCTGGAGGACAGGGGTCCAGCAGGCAACCACACCGAGAAGAAATAAAATGTGTGTTGGTTAAAGATGTAGCTTCACAGGATTTTTTTTTTTTGCAATGGCCAGTCTATAAAGTGTTGTGTTGCTGAACAGAGCCACATGCTACAAACATGTCAGGCTGTGAGGCTTCACCTGAGCAGCTGGTCACGTGACTTAGCAGCAGTATAGCGGTTAAAGCTCATCCCTGTGTGTCACATTGTTGCTGATTCACGTCCGGTCTTTTGTGCATGTATTTTTAAAATGCATATATTTTACCGTGATCCTCCTGGAAATATCAAGCGGCGTAGATAGAAACGTCTGCACCATCAACAATGAGTCATAGGTGAAACACACGCCAGACCTTTAGTTTAGGGAATGACAAAGTGAAACGTAGAACTGAGTCATGTCAATCGTGTTGAGCGTGGATCAGATGACGGTCCAAGTCTGAGGACCGCGACTCACATCGGCATTGAACATGCTCCTGAAACAGTGTCCTCATGCTGAGAAGCCAGGCGGTGGCGCACTTGGTTGGGAAATGACGTGAAGTTTCATTAAAACGGTTAGTTAAATGGAAAGATTTTAGAGTGGAGAGCACCATCTAGTGGGCTCTGAAAGTGAGGACACCGTTTCATGAAGCCTCACCAGCCCATTACTACGGGGTTACGGTGATGTCTCAGACGTAGCCGAAGTAAGAGTAGAAAGAAGCAAAAGTAGATGCTCCACCACGCGGCAGCACTGGCTCACTGTCATGACAAAGCTACGACTTCAGAGACCAGCAAAGTGATCTGACCAGACCCGGATCACGGACGTACGATCAAACATGACGATAACGCTGGATAATCCTGTCAGACCAGGCCAGATTTACAGCCCTGTTTCATCCGTCACAGTCTGGTTAGCGTGTTTCCAGGATGATTCAGAGTTGCTCGATTTGTCTCTGGGCTTCAGACTCAAACGCGAGCGTCTGTCTCGGCCCAACACACAGAGCCATCAATTATCACAAAGTGAGAGCTACACACACGCACTGTGTCTACAACAACATCTGCTCCACACAAACTCATCCAGCAAGTTCTAGGACTGGAGACTGAGCGACGCTCACCGAAAACGAATGAGTGGCAGCAGATGAAACAGGCTCCGGTGAGCGACTGGAACAGATGGAACCAAAGCCACATCTTGGTATGAAGGACAGGAGACCGAGGCATGAAGAACATTTCTGCCAATAATGTTTGATAAAGAGGACGTTTAGGGCCAAACTCTGCCCAAGCACTAACCCACGTTCACGTCTGTGATCTTGGGAACCATTTAGGAATCGATGGCGGTAACTAGCTACAAAGACGTTCTTGTTCCGTTCCTTCTAATTTAGCTGAGCACAGCACCGGAACCTCTTTGATCCTCCACCTTTTGAAACCACCCAGCAGGAAGGCAGTGACGGTCATCTGCATGGGACATGCATTTTCCAGCACTTCAGAGACATTGAAATCCAAAAAGCAGCGTAACAAAGGAAACACCATCTCATCATGTTGCTTTCCGCTTCAACCCTGAATATTCAGCATTTCAATTTATCAACTTCTCAGGATTAATCCGTCTTCAGATGTTCCTCGCTGTTGAAAGCTTGCTCTGCTAACATGTGACCTTCTTCTTCTACTTGTCAACCGTGGCATGAACCAAAAAACTGTCATGAAGCTTCATGAAGCACTGCCCACATTTTCAGAGCTCGGAAGGTGGCGCTCTTGCTTTAAAAGTGATGTGAGGTTTCATTGAAAAGGCAGTTCAAATGCAAAGCTTTTGGAGGTGAGAGAGCGTCATCTAGTGGGCTCTGATGAGGAGGACACCGTTTCACGAAGCCTCACTAGCTCATCAATCGAAGGTGACCGGGTTCAAGCTCCACAGTCGGACAGTTTTATAACAAGAGGAGGATTTAAGTGGTTTAAGAATGGAGTAACATGACACACACATATAGAAGAATGAGCCCAGAGTCAAAGGTTTATGACAACGACAAACTCCCAAACCAACATGGCGACTGTGGAAGAGTATTGATCATGTAGCTCTTGCACTAAAGAGGAAACAGAGGCAGAGTTGTAAGAGGTGGAGGACGGAGAATTTCCACCATCGTCTTCTTTGTGTCTCATTAGAGCGATGTATCACGTAGAAACAGCAACACTGCCCCCCATGGTTTCCAGTGGTACCGCTCCGTAAGCTTTGGGGAAACGTGTAGAAATACAGAGGAAATGAAGGACGAGCACAGACAGGAGGATCCGTCCGTATCCGGATGGAAGGTTGAGCATGAATGGGAACCAAGCGGTTCCAGAAAGGGCTGTAGTGGGCGCTGTTTCTTTGTTCCAGCCAATGTAAGCACTTGATCGCCAGTCAGGTGAGATTGTTTGGGCCGACACCCGATTGGCTGGACAGCGTGCGCGGATCTGGTTGGAACAAGAATCTGCACCTTCTGCGTCTGTGTGTCCCTGCTACATGCTAAAGCTAGCGCTGGCATCCCATTCGGTTTCCTGTTGGAGTAAATGAAGTAAAGACTTATTTTGCGAAACACAAAGACACGTCGACAAAATCATCAACTTCATGCATCTTTTATTCCTTCACAATAATTAAAACGCTCACTCTGTTGCCGTTTTGCAACAGATAGAACAATCAACTTCACTGTAGTTAAGGCTCAATGAACTCAACAGTTCACAACATCTTCCACTACTAGATTCCAGTTGCATATCCAGTTTAAAAATGAGTCATTCCGCCGCATGAGAACTAGAGATATCAAGCCCATGTCATGACTTGTTGACCAACAAACAAGACTCGTAGACAAAACTGTAAAAAGGTTGGTATAAAAATGTTTCGGACCAAAAACGGGGACTAAACATCCCGTAAAAAGAGGCGCGAGATGAACACCTCCATAGCGTCGAGGCTCATACGAACAAGGAACACCACAGATGAGCCTCTTCACAGCAGCTAGGCGTCATCGCTTTAAAATGCTCCTTTTCGTTTCAGTCATTATTAACCCCAAGTGCAAAAAGAAAAGCACAATCTAAATAGGTTGGAAATCAGTAGCATGCCATCGTACGTCTTTGGAGTGTGAGCTGTAGTTAAAGCAACCCTCTCAGATGGCTGTGGACCAGTGTTACCCCCCCTCCCCCAAACAGTTCACAGTGACAGACTGAGTGATAGCAGCAGTTCCGAAGTCTCGGCGGGCGGATGGGGTGAAGCATGTAAGGCTTGTAGCTGATAAGGTCCGTCGCCTGTCCGACATCACTCTCCTTCAGCACGTACTTTACAACTGAAGTGTTTCGAGGTCCGGACCTCCGACGTCACCTGGAGTGCAGTTCAGACCCTGACACATGGTGCTCTCTTCGTCTGAGGTAAGTGGTGTGGCGGCACACCTGAATCTGCGATGGTCGAGGCACTTGCATAAAACTGCATTCTCCAAAAGGAAGGGCGAGGACGGCTCTCATTTCTCGGGGCCACGGGTCTAATTACGGAAGGCCGTGTCAGTGTGTTTGTCAAGCTTCAGGCTGCGCTGCTTCCTCTGGAAAACCAAGGACCCAGTGGCCAGATACTCAGCAGGTCCTGATGATGTTGTTCCAATCCAACACCTGAAAGTTTGGCTTTCTTAACAGGACTTTTGACAGGCAAAATGCTGACTCGTCAAGATCTACACAGCACCGGGAACGAGGCCAACGACTCGGAACACTTCGCCCAATGGGTTATCATTTGAAGGGGAACAACTCCTAGGCAGCGCCCGTCATTCCCGCGTGGATAAGGCCCCGTGGGAGAGGTGAACTCCCCATAGCTCATCATTTACAGTGACCCCCCCCCCCGCACACTTGGCGGCCCCCTCTGAGCAACCCAGACTCCTAAAGCCTGAGTTCATTTCTTCAGGACCATAGTGTTCCCAACTGAAGTCCTTCCATATAGACCTCTTGCAATAGGCTTCTGGATTGTTTCACTTCAGCCCAGAAACTTCTTGACATTGGTTTGTAATTGACCAAACAATGGTGGTGTAAAGACCTCTGCGATGGAGAGGCCATCACTTGGAATTGAGTGATACAGTGGAGAACTCAGGTGGACAGTGGTTTCTATTCAAGTTCTCACCAGGTGGACATGGGAGCATCGCCTTAACTCGGGCGTCTCCACTGGTGTGGGGGTGTTTTTGATCCTGCCTGAAGCTCCGGCATCAGGATTTATGGGAACTGTCACCTTAACCGTGACATGATGTGTTTGAGGGAGCACCATGTATTAGGGTCACAAGTGGCTTGGCAGTACTCTTCACCAGCCAACATACTTCAGTCGCAGCAAAGGAAAACAAGGAATGTCCAGAAAAACAAAAACATCACCTGGAATCATCTGCGCGTCAGTTTCATTAACCTGATTCATAATTTACAGTAACTACGAGTAAAAAAAAAAAAGTCTAAAAGGTGCAAAGAAAAAGTAGGTCCAAAGATGAAAACACTTAAAATCAGGAGGGCGACAGACAGAGCAGTGAAAGAGAGACGGAAGTCAGGCCCAGTCCACGTGAGGGAGCACCAGAGTGTCGGACGTCTACCTCGCTCAGCCAACCGTCGAGAACAACTCCACTTCCTGAAATTGCTCAAGGGTTGGTGGGAAATAATGTCATCCATTAAGTCCTGGTGCCTGGGAGGGAAGGAGAAGAAGGGAGCGGAGCGAGGAGAGACGGCGCTCCCTTAGGAGGCGGCCAGCTCAAAAGAAATGAACTGCTTGAGTCTCTCCAGGTACTGGGCGTAGAGCTCGATGTCGTTGTGGCCGGCACCTTCCACCCAGAGGGGCTCCACGGCTCGCGGGCAGCGCTCGTACATGGCCAGGCCGTGGGAGAAGTCGATCACCTCGTCCTCGGTGCCGTGGATCACCAGCACCGGAGACGCCACCTTGGACACTTTGTCGATACTGTGGAGAGCAAACAGGCCATGGGTTAGAGCAGTGGAAGGCTGACGGAGGAAACAACAGTCGAGGCTTGATGGATCATAACTCCACGGTGAGAAACATAAAGCGCAGTTTACTGGTTTTGATGCGTGTGACAGTTGTGGAGAGTGTGGTGGAGTTTGGTTCACCATTGTAGTTTTCAGCTTTTTTTTAATAAGGGGAACCTTTGACCATGACACTGGTCGACTCTGAGTCTCTGGATCCCTGTTTATTTGATGAGATGGAGTGGTCCTCATAGGTTCTCTGACGCGCTCGTCTGCCTTGGTTCACATCAACACATGCAGGTCTCCCGCTGCCAAGGTGAAAATAGTTGGATATTGGCGGCGGCGTCCTCTTCCACGTCCCCATTAGGGTTCACTGATCGCGGACACACTCTCACAGGCAGCGCTAATGCTACGAGCCGCCATCGGTTAGGGACCATCAACAAATTCTAAAGCCTCAAAGTATGAGTGACATCTTCAATAAGGCCATGGAAAACAAGCATTTTAGGAGAGAGAATTGTGAAAAGGTTTTTCACCACACAAGACAAAGGACTGACAGTTTGGATCATGATCTGGAGAATAGAATCTGACTAGATGATCATTTCTTCACATGATTTCTAATGTTTCTTCAGTAGCATCTAGGAAATGTGTCCAGACTGCTCCATAGTTCAAGTCAACTGTTCAGAGACATGAGATACAGCAGACAGACGGCTCCATTTAACCCCTAAATAAAGCTGGCAGAGCAGTCTGTCTGACACCAGCGGCTTCTACCAGAGACGTGAAACATTGAGTTTCTCATCTCTACACTTGGTTCACTATTCTATTGAAGCATCAACAAATAATGATGCTGGAGACAAACTCCACCAATGAGTTCCATCATAAAACAGTTTCAAGAGAGACTGTCGTGTCCAACACATGGAAGAGAATGGAAATGTTGGGACCAGCCATGATGGAAAGTAGGGATATCGAACACCTCCCAAGAGGCATTCTGACTTTTCGTCTGTGCTATTTCAGATTTACAACTGAAAAACAGCTGTTTTCTAACAGCTAATTTGTCAGCGAAATAAAACGTTCACCAACAGATCCTGAACTACAGCGACATGTGGGAATCCAAATCAATAGAAACTGAATTCAGCTGAAAAAACCTGGTCAGAATTCTGCTGTGGCTGAGGCTCCAGTCACCATCTAAAGCCACCCCAACCTCATGCGCTGCAATTAATGTGGAGGTTTGCTGGGAGATTAAGGCAGTGAAGCAGCGCAAGTTGATTTCACTCTGGATGGAACCAAGCCGTTCTCCTGCTCTGCAGCACCCAGACAGAACCAGGCTGCCGCAGCAGCTGCTCCTGGATTCTCACTCCAAACGGCAGCACACAGCGGAGCTGGACGGAATCAGAAACCCACGAATGTTTAGAGTCGACTGAAAGACAAACTTGGCTAAAATGGCTTCAGTTTTTTTTCATCCACAGGAGCAGAATCGGAAATGTGGCGGTGAAACACTGACGGACGACATATCAGCGGGGAGCAGGTTTACAGGCCGTCAGGTGGCGGACCAGGAACAAGCTGTGCTGGATGGAGGGGCCGTCGAGTCAGCACTGCTGTTTAGCTGAGGCGGTGATGGAATTCCATAAACACGTGCACATTCTGGGCCGTCTCACTGCAGCGGCAGCACCACACCTGGGCAGGACAAAAGCCACCGGCAGGAAGGCACAACCTCCGTCTGAGGAGGACGGACGCGCACTCGAGGAGTGACTTGAGACTAGACTGGGGAGGGTTTAGAGGAATGTGTGAATCACCTGTCTGGTCTCCATTCAAATATTCGTGTCACATGATAGAGCAGTCATAACTGCATATTCAACACATTCATGCCAGAAAAAATCAACTTGTTAAATGAAACTGTACAAGAGGAATGAACGTAAAGCCAATTCAAAACAAAATAAAAGCAGTGTATGATGCCACGAATAACAACAACCACTGAAACAACACTGAAAGTGCACGTTGCTACCATTTGATCTGAAATACATGTCATTTAGTGGGAAAGTATTTGAGGCAAATGTGTGGATGAGCTGGTAGCAGGACTAAGCTAGCATATAGCCAGTAGCAGAACTAAGCTAGCATGTAGCCAGCAGCTGGACTAAGCTAGCATGTATCCAGTAGCTGGACTAAGCTAGCATGTAGCCAGTAGCTGGACTAAGCTAGCATGTAGCCAGTAGCTGGACTAAGCTAGCATGTAGCCAGTAGCTGGACTAATCTAGCATGTAGCCAGCAGCTGGACTAAGCTAGCATGTAGTCAGTAGCTGGACTAAGCTAGCATGTAGCCAGTAGCTGGACTAAGCTAGCATGTAGCCAGTAGCTGGACTATGATGGGACTGGGTGATGTGTGGCTGCAGCAGCTTCAGCTACGCAGCGGAAGTGAACACACTCGGTCTCATAACCTTCTATACAATGTAAAAGTCGTGTGTGTGTGACCTGGTGCAGTGTGTGTGTTCCTTGGTCTGAGCCCATGTCTGCGGTGATCATGTGACAAAGCTGGTATCAGCTGGGTTTTGGAACTGGCCACCTCCAAGATACGCTCCTCCAGTTAAGGTTGCCAAGTGATGAATATTTCATTTAATTCAGAAACCTGCACATTAAATCCAGAGATCTTCTGAAGGAAGCCTGCGGACGATGGCTCCATGACTGGGACTGCGGTCAACCATCGCTCCGAAGCGCTGATCCTCAAGTTAAACTAGTTACCCAGTCAGCACAATCGCTGAGTCACAACAATAACAAAACATTCTGACACGGCTCCTCGCCACCCGTCAGCAGTTTGTTCTTCTTCTACTGACAGCAGAACCAGAAGGACTGGAGAGCTCACGTCGCCAGCCCTGTCACAGAGGTGCATCTCTCAGCAATTCGACTTCTCTCCACTGCAGTGGAAACTGGGAGAACATGATGCAACCAGACTCGGCAGCTTAAAGGAGCTGTTGCCCGCCTCATGCTACGCTCTGCATCTAACCATGCTCAGTGTGTTTGCCAGGTGAGGAACAGCAGTGGGTTTCTCATGTTTTAACGCCGCTGTTCTGGGAAAAACAAGGCGCCAGACTGAAACGAGTCACTGCTGGTTGCTTCAGCACCTTCCTCCACACAGCACCTGCTGGAGTTGTACATTGGTTGCACTACTACCTTTTCTCACAAGATCTCTTGAGCACACCTCTCTGCTGCTCCACGCCGACAGGCGAGACACAGGGGAGGAAGTCATATGCATAACAGGGTTGTTTTATCTCTCTGTGACGAGAGATGAGAAACTGTAATGCACGACTCAGCACAAAATGAAACTTTCAAGCGAATTATTTGATTCTTCTACAGTTTTCCTGTCGAGTCCTGTGATTTTTTGATTATTACTAGTTTATTCATGATCTATATTATATTATATATATATATGAATGTATCCATTATCTATGTATTTACTTATAACTACGTATATTCTTTTTCCTCATGTTATACTGTATGTTTATATCTTAAGGATATTTATTTATTGTCTCGTGTTCTTTGATAGTGCTGATGCTTTATGGACGTCTTTGATCTAATGATCATTATTATCGTCACTCATGACTGAAGAGGCCCTACTTTCTTTGCCATGCGAGGGCCCCTTGAAGATGGCAGGCGATAAAGCGAAAGCCGTCGTTCAGGCGGACTGAAAAGAGATTTTGATATGCCTCGGATGCTTGGGCGCACTCGCCCACTTCAACCTCTACACTGAAGTCCATTCAAAACCTCCTTGCAGGACCCGCCTTTGGCACTTAACACTGGCTTCAGCTCAAGCACAAAAGCTCGAGGGCCACTCTACGACTAAAGCATCGTAACTGAGCTCTTCCATCTCTGCACGTGACACATGGCGAGGCAGGAAACATCTTGCCACGCTCCCTGTCGAGAGGGACGAACCCGACCTTCACGCCCCTGAGGATCATCACCACGGACAGAGCTGGACGCGCCAGTGAGGACAGGCTTGGCTGAGACTCGGACCTTCTTGCTTCAGGCCTTCAATCATCATGCCAGCGCCTAAAAAGCTTGCTCAACAGCCGCCGCCCTGCAGCGCGGAGAACATGAAATACTTAGAAGGGACCTTCCAGGAACACACCATCTCTAGTTAGCACATTCTTCACGGGTCTAACAACAGACAGAGGAAGCGCTGCGAGTCGGCCCTGACCTACCTGCAGCATCACCCCGGCTACAGCAGGATGCTGTTAGTGACCGACACGCCTGACCTGAAGCTCCACAGGATTATAGACTTTCAGACACGTCAGATCGGACCTGTCTTGGTCTGTGAACGTAGCACACTTGCTGGAGGAGGAAATAAAGAAACCTGTCTCTTCTCTCGACAGAGCCACAAATGAGAGCATCTTTGGTCTAAGAGCGACAGTGTGGTGTGGCAGATCAGTTCATCCATATTTAGGGAGAGTCGCTCCCGAAGGGCTGTGAAATCCCTCTCCTCCAGCTCACACACACACACCACATGGAGAGTGAGACCACGCACGCAACTCTCTGTCGTCTGTCTGTGATTTCACCTGCACTTTTTGATTCAGCGAATTCAAGCAATATTTTGTTCTGTTCCTGTGGACCAAAGGCACCTCACTTCTCTGTTTAGATTTGAAACCATTCTGACAGCGATTGGCGGCTTAAAACAAGCAGGACAATAATGTGAAGACACAACAGTCATGAAGTTTATTATCACTGGACGCTTCTTTTTATCACCAGCAAAATTAATTTTCCTAATCCTATGAAGTAGTTTGTCAAACGAAGGGACTGAAACCCAAAAGATGTCTCCACGTCCCTTTATTTTTCCACTTCTTCAACTGAGCTCAGTCGCTGCTCATAGATAAGCTGGAGTTCAGACCAACAGAGAGCAGAGCGCGGCAAAGATTCCCAGCCAAATTCTCATCAGAAACAAGGGGAAAAACACTTTCAAAGTAAAACTATCCTCTGAAGAAAAACCCCTCTAGTTCTGCTGTATCAGGAATGAAGCAGCTCCGCCGCCAAATGCGGCTGTTTAGCCAACGTCAAAATAAGAAACAAGCTCCAGGCTGTAACTGAACATGGGAGATCGTCCATCACGTTGCTACCACAAGGTTGAAACGCTCCTCAGTCAAAGTCAGCTCTCAGTACTGATGTCAGAGTGAAGATAAGAGCGAGAAGAAACAGTATGAACCTTTCTTTGAGTGTTGCAAAAACAGCAGCTGCTCTCCGGCGGAACACTTGCTATCAGACAGTCCTTTATCTGCAGCCCTAAACTCACGACTTGACATCTCCATCCATGTGTTGTAATGTCGTGCTGTGGTCTCACACCTGGGGAAGGCATCGAAGCAGTAGGTCTTGCGTGTTTCTGGGAAGGCCACCCGGAGTCCCGACATGAGCGGTGAGTGCAGGATGACGGCAGCACACTCGTATCGAGCAGCGAGGTCGACAGTTGGCACGGTGCCGATGCTCTGGCCGTACAAGATGATGTTTTCAGGCATGACACCGTATCTGCAAGCAAAGAAAACAAGGGTCACCCATGGACTCGCTATGCATATTGCGTCAACAGAAAAATGTTCCACATCAAAGCTGCGAAAGTATGTTCATAGCTTATGTTTCCAGTTACAGCACATCATGAATGACTTTCATGTCATGGGACAAAAAAAAACAAAACAAAAAAAAACAAACACTTAAATTGCCTTTTTATTTACCTTAAATCCCGGGCTATAGAGCGCGGCGGAATATTAGCCCCGCCTACCAAATTTAAGAAGGAAAACAGATCTTGTTCCTACATGAGCTGCAGTGGTCTTTAAGTCACGGGTGCAGTGGTGCTGTCTGCACCGTAGAAAATTTTAAAAATGCATGAGGATCAGTTCTAAACTAGTTTGGAAAACGGGCTCCAGCATGGAGACTGACTCATGAAACAAACTGGCCAATGTTCTGAACTGGAACCATCAACTCCTCATATCTTTTATTGACATTAAAGCGTTCAAAATGTGTCCCAAGTTCCGACACCACAGCTGGTCTCAGCTGCTGCTTCTCGTCTCCGCTCCTCCAGGAGATCGGCTCTGTGGGCGGAGCTGCGGACACGCTGCATTTTGAGTGCTTTGTGGTCAATAAACCGCCTGTGATGTCATAGGTTTGATGTGAGGAGGCTCAATATTTTGGCAGCATGAGGCTCTTTCACGTGGACACATCCATATATTAGCCACGTCGCTGTATAAGGCGCAGGGTTCAGGCCGCGGGAAGAAAAGTAGCAGCTTATAGTCCAGAAATTACGGTACTTATTGGTAATGTTGGGGGTTTTTTTGTTGGTATTTTCTTGTATTCGTTAGACATAGTGGAATATGTTCCACTAATGATTTGATAGCTGTGAAGCAAGCAAGTATACATTCGTGTTTAAAAATGTTGTTTTTCTCTCCAGACATATCCTTGTTAGTTACTAAATTCCCCACAGACCTAATCACGTCGACTTATCTGCATAGAAAATGGCAGAAAATAGTCTGGAGACGAGGATGCAGAGTGCACTGTGGGAACATTGATAATGATATCAAAAGGTCAGTGTGTCTCCAAATACGGTACACAAGTCTGAGAAGAAATATTCAGACGGGGCAGCTCTCAGGCAACAGCTCGACAAACAAACTGCTGCAACTCTGACAGCCACGAAGGGAAACATGCGAGACGCCCCGCTTACAGACCCGACACATGACCTACAGCAGGTCCTGGATTTCAAAGCTACTCTATAGACAATACCTCCTCAGGCTGTTGGCTGTAACCAAACCACAGCGACAGTCAGAAACCACTTCCATTTGGCTGAACTGCTGAGGAACAACTAACATGGCCATTTGAGAAGGAAACATCAAGCTGTCGGCAGCGGCTGCTTGAGCCTGATTTATCCCCTCTGGGGATGAAGCTTCTTCACCAGACTCTGTTTATCTGCTAGTTATTATGACTAAGCATCTTGTCAGCACAATTGGAAACACTGCTGCATCAATTTAAGAAACGTATTAACTCCAGAATGATACAAAACAAAAATCAAGTCACCATTCTGTATCAGTCGCCACGGTTTTGTTTCATGATTTAGACTTTGAATCGCTCCTTGGATTCCGACAAAATAAGTGTACCGAGAGACAACAGCAGTCGTAAACACGTCACAAATGCAGCAGCATATCAAAGCATCTGTGTATCAAATATGGATATAGACAAATTAAAATATCAATTTTCTCCCTGGTTTTAAACGCTGTTACCAACTCTTCTAAACTTTTTGCACTTTGACTGCCACCACTTATCGGATGGTTCAAGGACTAGTTTACAGTCAATCTGACGGGAATAGGAGTTATCAGCAGGGTTTAAATAGATTTCTCAGATTAGGTTCTGTGTTTTGGTTGCACCTTAAATCAGTCAGTTTCCACTTCATTTTAACACGCTTGTTCACCTGAGAATCCATCTTTAAAAAGATCATTTTCATGACCAACACCTGGTTTTTCCATTCATATTCCATTGAATTAAATCAGAGTGGTGAATCAACATTGGGATTTTTTTTAACAATCTATTGTGCAGGCCTCCTTCGAATAATATAGTTTTATCGACTTAACCGATCGGTTGTTGCAGCCCTAAAAATATCCAAACACCCTCATGCATGACGGGAGCAGGGCTTCAACTTTGGCATAGAGAATTCCTCACAGCACCGTGTCACTGTATCGCTGGGATCCACCCCACCTGATGTTAGAAAGGTTAAGGCACTTGCTCATCATTCACCGTCTCACACATCCACCATTTAATCCCCAAACAACAACAAAGAAAAAAACGATTATCTTTCAGTCTTGTTCAGTTGTAAGAAACTATACTCCAAATGGAAGTCAACGGAGGAGGCACGGTAAGAACAAAAAAGTTGAAAAGGGAGCGGGTTTTCTTTTCGCTGTTATGCATTGGATTTTTTTTTTTTAAAAGAAGGCGCCAAAAATGAGGCCTACATTTATCAAGGATTTTTTTAGTTTGTTTTGGTGTCACCCCTTGTTACCCAAAAACATGTCTTGCAGAGAGACAGACTGTACAGGAAGGCTGTGGCTGCCTGGTCCCATTTCCATTTCCAAAGTGGAAAGAAACATTGAAGCCATCCATCCCATCTCCAGACAGTACGAGGCAGACGCAGGCGGATTAGAGGAGCGGACAGACAGCCATGACAGGCACAAGAGGTGCTGGAGCGTGTCTGTCCTCTGAAGTGATGCCATCATAACAGCTCTTCAGATAACAGCTTGGGTGTGACTAAGCTGCTGGCTTAGACAAATCCCACCTCTGATAAGCAGCAAGTCAACTGAGCAGTCGCTCACCGACACAGCAGATTATGACCACACACTCGGGCGGCCCGAGCTCCAGACCGACGCTCGCCTTATGGCGCACAACCAGTTGGAAGAGACGGTCTATGACACTTTGGCATTGTTGGCTTATCGCACATCTAGAACTTGAGCACAATGTTGGCAGCAACTGCTGGTAAAAGTGTGACGACAGCAGCACCATATCAAGCAAGTTCTGAATATGAAATCAGACGCAGAGCAATCATCCACACAAACATGCCAGATTGAGTTGGCGCCTTTTCATTACTCCCCAAATATCCGCCGCATGATTAATAACACATTTGCAAAAGACATAAATCACGGGAGGTGGACCACAGTGAAAACCCAATTAACCCAGTAACAGCCATATAAGTAGCCCATTCGGTTGGTTTACATTGGTTTACATACATTTCCAATGCATTCCTCTTTCTTGCCATAAAGTTTCCGTTGTCAGATGAGAAGGACAGCGCAGATGAATCTTTCATGGCAACTACAGATGATGAATGAGTTACAAACTGATGCAGTTTGTGTTGATGTCGAATTAATGTGTTTGGCCAGCCGCCAACAACTGTAGAAATGAGTCGACGCATTATCGGCAAACCTCACAAACGGCATCTTCTTTAGCGGCTTTCCCTATCGCCTCAGCCCAATGGCTGCATGTTGAGGCGCGCTTACTGCATTAATGATGATATTTTTTTATATAAATATTGACATTTTTACTCTGTACGCAAGTCTGACAATATGTATATTAGACAAGGTCAAACTAGGGAGTATTTTATAGTTGTAGTAGTTTATTGGAAGCCCAGTTGGGCGGCGTACGCTGGCGATTCCATACAGATCCCCATACAGCAGTGTCGATATTATACATCGCGATACTGCATGTGCGGCGATGTATTGTAATATTTGCGAACAAGAAAAGAACAAAAATGTTCCAAAGTTAGCTGGGTAGCAGTCGCTTGTTCGCGGTTAGCGCTAATGCTACAATGTAGTTCCATAGGGATTCGACTAGGCATCTGCTACGCCATTTGATGGTTGACTTCCGATGTTTCAACCCGGTGTAGGTATGAGACCTTCTTCGCAAACGTGTCCGATCTGCCGCTGGATGATGATGTCAATCTGGCAGCACTTATCTGACCTTTTTTTTTTTAAATGTTTTAATAAGGTAAAGATAATTGAAATGAAGGATTTGATGGCACGTTCAACCGCATATGTGACGTTTTTATTCGTTTGCCATTGAGTACATGTCGGTTCTTCTCAGCAGTGTGTGGAACAATGCGATGGCAGGTGGTACTCATTCAGTAAGTGGACGGATTTGGTGCCAAAACAATCCAAGTATTTTTTTCACAAATATAGGATTTAGCAGAGCTGGGTGATAAAACTTTTTTTTTTCAAATCAAAATGGAGATTTTTGATTTGGACAATGTGGAAAAACATGAAAATGACATCGATTTTCCCTGTCACTATGGTATTCACAGTACCATCTCACACACACTGCCATAGTTGCTCCCTCATCCCTCTTGCCTTGGAACCCGCAGTGAGAAAGCTGAACACTAGCATGTTGGCTGCTGAGAGCCAAGTATTTCATTGCTAAAAAAGGAAAGAGAAATCTGTGTGAGAGTGACAGTACATTTCTGCGGTCAGATGCAAGAACAGTTTGGCAAATCCCAGGACGGTAGGGGAAAGCAGCAGCTTCCTCACCCTCTGATTGGCCATTTCTTGTTCAGCACAGGATAAAGACCTGAGGTGAACAGCTGAGCAGAGGTCATCTCACCCGGAGCTGAACAAGTGAGGAAAGTAGCTGAGCAGAGGCACATTTTCGGAGATAAGATGTCAGTTCTTCAGCAAAATAACACCATTTCCTACATGAGCAGCACCGGCCAGTAAGCCTCAGGTTCAGTGGTGCTGTCTGTGGACAGGTCAGTGGTGCGCCCGCTTAAAAACGCTATCAAATCCAGTTTTGAAAACAGGGTCCAGCATCGAGACTCTGGAAATAGCAGAAACAAGTTGCGTAATACGCAGCGTCTGGATTCATCCACGCTGCTCTCACACTAGACAAGGTGCAGCTCTCCAGCCGGGATCAAGTCAGCGACCAAAACCCGACTCGCTTGTGTTCACGTCAGACTTTTTAGCTGAACGCACTTTTTCTCAAGACGGTGTCTCACATCTTTTATTCACATTAAAGCCTTCAAAATGTGCAGTTTTCGCCCGCATGCACAAAGTTCACCACAGCCGGTCTCAGCGGCTGCTTCCCAATTCCAGACCTCCAGGAGATCGACTCTGTGGGCGGAGCTGTGGGCATCCCGGCGAAAACAGCGCATTTTGAGGGCTTTAAGGGTAAAAATAAATAAGGGTAAATAAGATTTCAGCCCGTAACAATCCATATATTAGCCATGTTGCTGTATAAGCTGCAGGGCTCAAAAAGTAGTGGCTTATAGTCCGGAAATTACGGCAGCTCTATCAGCTAGCAAAACTCATTGAACTATATATACATACATATATATATATATATATATATATAAACACAACTTGAAGTGTGAAATGAGGCGTGGCAGGTTCTTTAAACAAGTTCCACTCCTCAAGATCCGCTTCTGTCAGTACCAGTCAGATGTGTGCAGAGGTGTACGGTGCTGTGGGCAATGTGCTAAATATAAACACCTTGTTAAGCACGACGGAGCAGTAAACACGGAGCTGCCAATTTAAACCGATGTGTAGCGTCGAAACAAACGTGTTCAGTTCGTCTTTTGCAGTTGAAAATGCTTTTCAGGGGTTAAAAAAAAAAAGAGGTCACTACATAGTGGACTTAAAATATCAGAATTGAGAATTGTGATAGCGGGTACATTGACACTTTCTTACAACCCGACTCAGCAGTTGCAGCTCACATGGCCAACAATTAAATGCAAACAAGCCCAAAGTATCCAGGCGCCAGTCTAGTTGCACAAGAAGAGGAAGGGAATCCAGCGAAAGAGACTCAGCTCGAGCAGGTAGGTGGCAAAACATTTACCAATAAATAACTAAACATGGCAAAATAATAACAATAAATAAAAAAATAAATGAAAAAGTATGTTTTACATGGCAATACATGGTTTGAAGGATTTAAAGACCAATGTAAACATCCAAGAAAAGACCACGAAAGGGCGTAAAAGATTACTCCAGAACAGAACTGACCTGACGAAGCCATCTGAATAGGGTGAAATGTTTTCTTTGACTATAACTAGTCCGGTTGACCTGACTGAAACTTTTGCTGCGTGACGACCCGGATAGCTGAGCACTCTCACAAACATCACTCCAGAATACACCATGAAATAGTCTTTTGCCTTATGAACACAGCAGTCGACAAAAGAACATGCATCCATCGATTCATTCATTCTCATGTGCGTATCCTGGAACATGTAAAATGAATAGACCTTTAGAACAAATGCAAGGGCTTCTGTCATCACTTAGAGCAGAGAGCACTGCATGAAGGATCGGATTTGGAGGCAGCGCTGCAACAGCATCCACTGGCTTCAGGACAAACCCACAACGGAGGGAAGTACAGTGGTACCTTGGTTTTCGAACGTCCCGAAAAAAAAACAAAAATTTCAAGATTTTTTTTGCTTCAGATTTCGAATGAAAATCCACAACTTGAACGTCCCTGAAAAAACCCGGAAAAAACATAACTTGCGCGGACCAATCAGCTGACCAACCACGCGTTTTGTTATTGCGTATAACGCAGCCTCTGTATGCAGACGTGTCCCGTTAGCTCCATTTACTGACTGTTGTTTCTTCATATTGAGGTGTAAAACCTTTCCTGTCTCCACACTGGACCGTGGTAGAGTGTCACAGGGGAGGTGCTGGAGCGCTCACTCCAGGGTTTGATGTCCTGTTGTGGGCTGGAGCTGGGACAGGGATGAGGCGAGTCTGGGACAGAGCGTGACTTGGTTTATGACTTTGTCACAGCCAAACTGCACAGAAGCGCACATTCAGAGCTGGACACGCACCGGGCACCTCTTCACTTCTGGAGAGACGTCACTCACTCGGCAACCCCTCCCACATGCAGCGGCCACACACATAGAGGAACAGCGCACCTGCAGCAGACACTCTCCATTCACTCCTACAAAAGACTATTTTAAGGCTTGGAACGCATTATTGCTTTTATCATTCATTGTAATGGGAAAAATCCATTCAGATTTCGAACGGCCGTCTGGAACGGATTGTGGTGGAGATCCGAGGGACCAGGAACTCAGCCACCTCCTGTTCAAGTTCCTAAGGTTCAGGTCTGTGCAAACTCAAAACACCCATTCAACCCCAGCAGCGTGGGGAGCCAAGAGCTCAGAGAAGGACTTTGACTTGTACACATCAGATGTCTGGAGTTTATGGATGCCATTTCTCACTTTGAGTCACGTGGAACTACACATGCTCGACTGAGCAGGAGGTGCAGGACCAACGCTGGACTGTGACGAATAAAGGAACATGACTTTAGCTGGCACCAGTTCAGCTGAATCACCCCGTACCATCCCGCGCCCCCCACAGTCCCCCCGGTACTCACTTGGTCCTCAGGACCTGCCAGGCCGCCTCGATGTCCGCGTACAGGTTCTTCTCGGACGGCCTGCCCGTGCTGACCCCATATCCCGAGTAGTCGTAGGAGAACACGTTGCAGTTGATCCTGGAGCCCAGGCCGATGTAGAAGCTGCACATCTGGCCCAGGTCCACGGCGTTGCCGTGGGAGAAGAGCAGCGTGTAGCGGCTGCCGGGGGCGCAGCGCACGAACATGCAGCCCACGCGGTTCCCCCGGCTGCTGCGGGTGGTGAACACCTCCACGGCCTCCAGCTCGCGCTGGGAGTACTGCCAGTCCGCGCGCTCCGTCAGGCGCAGGCTGCTGGCGCCGCCGGCGTCCGTGTGCACCGAGTAGCTGGGCTCCGGCGGGAGGAAGGCGAGCTTGGCCGCGATGCGACTGGGGCACGGCGGGCAGCAGAAGAACCAGCAGAGTTCGCCCAGGGAGAAGCCATTCATCCTCGGGCCTGCTTCGGGCATGTAGGCGCGAGGCAGCGCTTCATTCAACGGAGCGGTGACAGGTGATGCTAACTGCTAAAGCCGCGGACACAACGGAGGCTCGGCTCCAGAGACCCGGCTCCGCTCCAGCAGCAGCAGCAGCAGCCTCTCCGGCGCTTTAGGAACCGAGTCCCCGACACACGGGTCCCGAGGCGAGCGGCGCTGAGCAAACAAGACGAAGAAACAAGCGTCCAGCCGACACAGTGGCCGCGCTTCCGCTGTCGAAGGATTTCCGCCTGCTGGAGCCGCGCTTTATGACCAGAGCCGCGACAATAAAGCACCGTCTGTTTCAGTGAACGATTAGAGAATCAGAGGCACACGGATCAATCATGTCATAAAATATATATTACGGAAGGTTTCGTTTAGCGTTCAAGTTAATTAAAAAACTGATAACAAAATATAACGTTGTAAGGCCTTGTCAAGGGGTTTTATATGTCTAATTAATGAGAGAATTTGTGATGAATTAATGTCAATGAATCGCAGTTTAATGGTACTAGAAGCCACATTTTTCAATTTGAATGAATTTGGTATATTAGTGAATCACATAATGGAGCCATACATACATTTAAACAACAAAATATTGTTTATTTTGCATCAGTTTGACACAATAAATCAGGATGGTGTCTATATTCAAGTTTTTATATCACCTTATTTCAACTGAAGCTCTTTTGATGTCTTGAAAATATTTGTATACAAATTTAAATTTTATAAGAATGTCAACTCCATTCAGAGTGGTGGAAACCCTGGTCATTGTGCAGTGAAAAACCTCCCTGAACCAAAGCAAACAGATGCTTTTGGTTCTCAGCTGTGGCTTCAGGAAGCCCAAGAGTGGAGGAGCGAATAGTCCCAGGATGGAATTCAGTTCCCTGAAAATACTGCTGTGAGTAAAAGCACAGAGTGTTCCAATATAAACGCCACGGACACACGTGAACTCAGCTCGAGGGTCGTGACTCCTTTGTTTACGCTCCACATCGATCAAAATTCAATTTGTAGTGTAACAAGGATGTAACAAGATATTGAAAATTGTTTTCAAGTGACAGGTTTATTATTCCATGACACTAAGAGCACAAAGGAACCAACAAATAAATAGATATTCAGGGAAATATCCCGGACAGAAACAGGAAGTACACTCAAGATCAGGAGTTGTCAGTGAAAGAGTTTTGTAAAAAACCTTAATGAGGGCCAGTCGGGGGCCAAACTGCTGATTATTTTGAAATGATTTTATTAAATATTGTTTGCCTTCACTTTATAATTTTGACAGCTGTGTGCGTTTGTGTGAACCCATCCTCACTTCCATGGCGTAACGCTGTATATTGACGTTGGGAAAGTGGACTTTTGCGTCCTATACTGACGACAAAGGCAGCCTTCAACGTCGCATATTGACACATTAGGTTTTCAACTGAAGCATTTGCTGCGACTTCTGTGGCACTGTAAAAAAAAAAAAAAAAAAGATGGAGGTTGGGGTTCGGTGCGCTCCTCTCATTCTACACCCATCAAACGGGCCACTTTCAGTACCATTACTAAGGAGAGGAGCCACACACGGGGTTATAAATAGCGTCTGACGTCAATGAAGAGAGCTTCCGTACGTCTCCCTGTCCCTCCGCCATCATCCCCCTGAGGACCGCTGCAGCACTTCCTCTGAGTATGCAGAGTTTTCAATTAGATTTGTCTCATTATTCTTGATAGTTTCACCGGCGGATTGTTTCGTGCGATGGGCGTCATGTGTCGTCTGTCAAGAGAGCTGCCTCCACACACTCCAGCAGGTGACAGATGGAGGGTTCCCTCCTCATTATACTACTTGTATTTGGTGAAAAGTAGTGACACTGAGTGCCAGTGTGTTTGTGTTGAAGTGGGGCCAGATCTCTGTTGCAACAGTCTATAACATGTGAACACATTAGACCGAACCCTAATGGCTTTACTGCTCCGGGCGATCGCGCAGACAGCAGCTCCCCTCTTTGCTTATCAGCGGCCGCTCCGGAATGAAATGTGCACGTGCTGCAAATCCGTTGCTGAATTCCGCGTCTATCTGAAGAATGCTTCGCCTGTCTCTGGTTATGATCGGTCTTGTCTCAGTCATGTTTACGCTGTCATCATGTCAATTTTCCGCTGAGCTTCCAGTGCTTTGCACCAAAGTACAGTCTGCAGAGAAACACTGAAGGATTATCATGCGGCTACAGGAAAGTGCAGACTTCACGTTTCACTTATTGATATGTTCGGGCTGTAGAGCACACCTGAATATTAGCCCCACCCACTAAACTTAAGAAGGAAAACAGATCTTGTTTCTACATAAGCCGCAACGCACTATAAGCCACGGGTGCAGTGGTGCTGTCTGCACCGTAGAAAGGCTTAAACATGCATGAGGATCACTTCTAAACTACTTTGGAAAACGGGCTCCAGCATGGAGACTGACTCATGAAACAAACTGGACAATGTTCTGAACTGGAATCATCAACTCCTCACATCTTTTATTGACATTAAAGCGCTCAAAATGTGTCCCAAGTTCCGACACCACAGTTGCTCTCAGCTGCTGCTTCTCGTCTCCGCTCCTCCTGAAGTCTGCCAACCTCTCGACTGAGTGACACTCCTCTTTCTTCACCTACCTCCAGTAAATAAAGAGGGGAGTGATCATGTAAACAGAAGAACATCGGAACAGGAAAGGAAACATTTAGAAAATGGCACAAGAGAATTGCATTTTAATGGTTTCACAGAGTTCAGTTTGACTTCCCATACTGTGTTCTGGGGTCACGCGTCAAGGGACGCGAGAAACAGCGCGTAAGGTGGGAGACGTGCGGAAGCTCTCTCCACTGAATCACAATGGATGTCAGTTGCTATAAAACCCCTTACAGCACAGATGGGCAAATTTCCCAAAGGGCCACATTAGAAACTGTAACTGTTGTCAGGGGCCACCATCAGAATGAAGACAGCAATGATGACAAAACATGACAGAAAAATATCCAAAAGATATACTTAAGTAACAAGGACAAAATGAACCTAAAAAGATTAAATGTAAGGATAGAAGAAGTGTACATATGCAGTGAAATCTATTGAAATATTTGATTTCATACGCACTTAAGTTGAATATAAACCAACACAACTATGGTCCAGATGTTCAAGATAAAAAGGCAATTGATTTCAAAATATATTTTCAGTATTCCTTCAATGTATTTTGAGGAAAACACACACAAATGGCCAATAGAAAGAAGAAAATGTTAGTCTTGAAACAAGAACATGCTGTATTTAATGCTGAATTGGTGGCGGTTGTGGTGACTAAAAGAGAAGACAAAGGCTGGAAAATCACAACGTATCATTGGCAGTTATAGTCCGACGGGAAAAGGACCACAAAAATACAGATATTGGCCTGCATATGACCCCCGGGCCGCACTTGGCCCAAGTCTGCCTTACAGTGTGTGGTTCTCCTCCTTAATGACCAAACTGAAAGGCACCGTGACTGCGACACGTTCCATGTAGAATGACTGGAGCAACCTCCCATGGTTTACCTCACCCCAACCTCCGTCTTTTTTTAACGTGTCGTGCTGCCAATGTGTCAATATGCGACGCTGAAGGCTGCCTTTGTCGTCAGTATAAGACGCAAAAGTCCACTTTCCCAACTTCAGCATGTGACGCCATGAGAGTGAGGATGGGTTGCGTTGGATTTTGGCTCCGTCTCTACTGTGGCCTGGGGGTTTGTTGACAGATATTTTTCTGAAACGGATGAACGTATTCAATAAAAATATCAGGGTTGGCTGCATTTTTCTTTTGGGTCATTTGGATTCATGTTTAAGAATCACTCATGACTGGCAAACGTGGCTTTATAAATCAAGTTTCAGGAGGCTAACTACACAAAATGTGTTGTGAATGTTCGTTCAACATTGCTTTAACACACCTGTTAGAGACTGTGCTATACTGCAGAGCAATACTCCACACTTTTATGACTGTTGCCAAGCAGTAATACAATTCTTTAGTCACGGAAGTTGTTTCATTTTATAGTGTTCTGTGTTCACATGACGGCACAAGTCTCTGTGCCTTCTCACTTTCGTTGACAGGATTATATGCTATGTTTTCTAAAATGAGCTCCTTGGCAGAGCTATGCAGGTGGAACAGTGCTTTTCTAGTTTGCTAGCTCCAGGGTTTGTTTCCCACGCCATCCTCTCTTTCAGAGTCCCGAGGAACACCTGCCCCTCAAAACCGTTACAATCACCGCCACAATAAAAGCTCTGGCGGCTCAGTATTTCTGTGTGCTTTGGTCCTCCTCAGTTGTGTGTTTTATCTCAGCCCACTGTTTTCGGTTGCTACTTGTCCATTTAACTCCAGGCTGGTCCACCAGAGTTGAGCTTTATTGTCCACCTCACCCAGGCTCCATTTTGTTTTTCCGTTTTGGACTATTTTTTTGACTATTTTTCCCCCTCTGTTCTCTTTGTTGTTGAATTTTGATGCTGTCTCGTTGCCTCTCTTGGATCCAAACTTGTCTCCTAAGTGAGGGATTTCCATAATAATCCATTCAGCTTCTTTCCTTTCTTCCATTATTTGCGATTGAATGCCAGTTATTACTGGCAACGTTCAGCCTCCATGAAGTTCACACAATTGTGGATCCAGTTGAAATGCAATAAAACGTTGAAAATGCCATTATCCTCTTCACTGAACCCACTCGGTGATCCACAAACTTTTTCCCAAACACTGTACAAACCACTTGTCTGGCATCCGTGGACCATGGAGAAGTTTATTAAAATGCAAAAGTTGAATTTTGGTGATTTTTGGAAAAATCTGTGCTCACAAAATGACGGCAGATGCAAAAGACCAAAAAAACGACATTTTTTCAAAACTAAAAAAAATATTTATAGCGGGTTTTTTAAAGGGACGGAAAATGTCTGCCTCTCCAACTCTTCGACAAAGTTCAGTCCCGATACCGATATAAGTATCGGTACTCACATCGGCCCTCTCTTCTGACCCGACACCAAAAAAAGCATCATAAATCTGATAAAAGTTGATTTTATTTTTCATATACATCCCCTAAATATATCAAAAATATTCCTCATATTCTCTTCCCATGGTGTTATCCTCCCTCCAGTGGTGCTTCTCTCCAGTCAGAATCCAGTCAGCTCACGTCCCTCGAACACTTAAATGAACGGTCACATACAGTCGGTAGGTAGCTCTGATAGCCAATCAAATCCCAGTTCTGAGAGTCTTGTCGCAGGCTTCACGTGGCAGGTGACATGTATTTGGGTTACCGTAATTCCTGGACTATTTTTTTCATATCAACCCTGAGGCTCAGACAACGGACTGCAGGGAAACAACGGCGCCACATCAGACCAATGGAACCACTGACATTACAGTGCTCAGCGCTCCGTTTTAGCCCATGTTTCCCGGCACCTACTGCCGTACTGTAGGCAGTAGTCTGTTTTTATGCACTACTGTGACGCGGCGCATCGCCCAGTAGTGCATAAGTGGAAGCTATTTTTCACGCCTCGGTGTCATAAATAACAGTGTTATGGGGATATTTATTGAAGCACTGGGTGTGGGCCACTGGTAGCTCAGTTCCTCAGTATTTCAATATGGTGGCGCACTAGAGAGAGGGGTCTTGCTCAGTGGCTGTTGATGGTGGTGAGGAACAAGTCAGATCTTCCTCAAGTCACCACTAACAGGAGCAGGCTAATGTCATAAGACCTTCTGTTTAATTGACTTGACAAATATTGTTGAACATGTTCAGACTAACACAATGGAGCCCTGGAAACATTTGAAAGGGATTCGTAGCAAAACAACACTTCCTTTATGTCCCCTAAATCTGTCGTAACTCCCGGACCAACCGTGAAGGCGATTCCTGCTTGGAAATAGAATCACGGCAAAACAGTGGCGATGGGACCCACCATTTTGTTGGTGGATCGATGGCTTCAGTGTGAGTCAACTGTGTGTTTGTCAGGTGAGCGCAGGAGAAAGTCAGGACTGGAGGAGTATTTGCTTACATTATGTCATTTCCCCTGCAACAAAAATTGATTTGCACCATGACGCATGTGAGAACGCCGCTCTGTTCCAGCGTGGAGGAACACTCGGGCTAAAAGCTTTCCTCACGCTGCTTGGACTCACAACAAGTCGGAGTTGACTCATAGAAAACTCAAAAACAAAAGTCTGACTGTGCTGTGATCGTTCATCATAAAAGATCTTTGGGACAAGAGTATGGTCTGTGTGGGATTCCAACTTTCGCCGGGCTGAGAGAGGGCCACCATCTGCGACGGAGCCAGGAGACCTGCCTCAGAATGTTTGACTGAAGTCCGTTGCTAAATGTGGTTACAGAGGTTCTGATGGATGTTTGGATGGGCGGAGTCTCTGAGGTTCAGACCAGATCCATGGCATCTCCTCAAGTTGGTAGATAGCCAACAGGTTCTAGTAGTTCATGGTTTACCATCGTCACATCGCCCACCTGTGTCTCCGGACGAAGGTGAGGTGGAACTGCATCATTTCCCGCGACTCACCTGACACTCTCTCACAGCGGTTGGAAAACACTGTAGACCATACATGAATAAGAGCCAGACCACAGAAGCCTTTCCCCACTTTTCTTCAAAGACTTCCTGGACCCAGAACAGAACCAAAACCTAATAATCTGTTCTTTGTTCCTTCATTGGAGTCACATCCAGCCCATAACCTCCTCGGCGGAGGTAGAAATAAGGACAGAAGAAAGGGAACAGCAGGACGTCATCTCATGGCTTTAGTCGTCGGACGGGACTCTGTTCTGTTTGCTTTGTTATGACTGTTTTTTCTGTTCTGAGCGCAGGTTGAAACAGTCTCTCTCTCTCTCTCGGAGCAAATAAAAATCAACAGGAAGTCAGCCCAGATCAAATATCGGTGGGAGCAGTCGCCGTCAGCCTCGATACAACTATCAAGCGCTGTGTTTGGGCATTAGGATTCTGGTTCCTCCACTCGCAGACAGCTGTGACTCTGGAGAGTAGATCTGCAATTCAAACAGAGAGAGAGGAACCAAGGCAAGCTGAACGGACCCGACAGAAGTGGAATATATTTACATTCCACCACCAGACTAAATGCAGAGGGGGAAGCATCAAACCGTGCCACTCCGCCGCTGTTGTTCGGCAGGACACGCGCCTCCTTTACGTGCTCTGCTCGTCATTAGCGCGTGCTTGTTGTTTTCATGAAAAACTCTTGATGAAGTTCAGGCGGGTTCCTCACCATCACCATCATCCACCGTTTCCCCCGCTGCCTCTCAGAGGAAGCAAATCCCTTCGGCTCCCAGCATTAGCACGATGACATCAAAGCTCTCGGCAGGATTTACATGAATATCAGCTCAGCGCCTTACGGTCACAATAGAGTCGAGATCGGCTGCTGGTTTTGTTCGCCCGCACCAGTCGAGTTCATTTCTACAGATCACATTCATGTGCGTATCGACGAGCCTCGGTTTGGGTGGCACGGCAGACTGAGAGTGAGCCTTTTCTAGGCTGAAGCAGGGCTGAAAGAGACCCGTCCTGGGAGCGCTGAGCGCCCCACTTTCCTAGGATTTTGCTGCTGGAGGTGACTCTGGTCTCACCTCCCAAGGTCCTAGGGCAGGGACCAGACAACGGCTCAAAGATCCAGGCCTCAGGACGGGTCTGTGTGAGAGCGTCTCTCGAGGCGCAACATGGAAGCACCCTCTTGTGTCTTCACCGCCTGAGCCAGAGTGGCACAAGACACACATCTAACATAGGAAACACCCACTGCACCATCGAGCCAACATCAAAGGCATCAAATGTTGATGGACTTTTGCCTCGCGGAGTGACTGAGGAACATGTTGTGGTGCATATCCAACATGGCACACAAACTCCACAGATTGATGTGCGATGTGTCCAATCAGAAATAGGCTTGGTCACAGGAGGTACACGCCCCTTTTCACATGGATGTTGTTGTGGTCCCGTCAAAGTGTTTCAGGGTTTGTGGTTTTGCTTTTCTGTCATGTTTGTCATTTGCCCTACATGGCCACCGTACACAGCGGTTTATGGGACACACTACACTGACACGTGACGTGCAAAACCCAGTGTTAGGGTCAAAAACCAGTGTTAGAGTGAGGAACGGGACACAGCCAAAAGCAACTGTCAAAAGATGCTGTCGGACCTGCGGTGCCAACCCTTCCCATCGACCGAGGGAAACATGACTCAACACAGGACACAAACGTCTATTTCTTCCTCTTCTATGTTCACTATCTTCAACCTGGTGGTAGCTGACATGTGCTGGACGTGAAAAAGTGCAACACTACAGCCACAACAGGTGTGAGCGGCTTCTACCCACGGACCATGAAGAGCAGCACTGCTTGCCTTTGATAGCATCACCAAGTAGTGATGCTCAGAGATGCCACTGATAATATGAACAACAAAGGAAACGCAATGAAATATGCCTGATTTTCTTTTCTAGCTTTGTACTTCTCCCCCCACCTTGTTCCCGCGCCCAGAGCAACATCCCCTGCTTCCTCAGTGACCTCATGTATTTTGCTGGACTTGTCCTGCCAGACGGCGTCGCACTCTTTCTTTAATCAGCTCGCCATAATATTTCTACAGGCAGACTCCACCGTTACCGAGTCCCTCTTCCAAGTCAAGTCATGTCTTGGTCTTGGCGAACCTCCTGTTGTTCATGTGAGGCTGAGAGTCCCTGTCTGGAGCAAGCCTTTATTTCATGCTGATGTGTGGATGGAGCGGCGACCTGCTCACGGAGTTCCACCTGCAGCACCACACATGGACCTGGCAGGAGCCGGCAGGACTGGAGAGGAAGCCTGAACACGGCTTCCCAGGACCGGGTTCCTGCCGTGAGCCGCAGCAGAACAAACCATTAGCGGCGCAGTTTAACGGCGTAATTGCCAGCAATCATGCTTCTAATGGCACTTTTCCGTTACCAATTTTGTTTTCAGTTTTCACAAAGATAATTGCTACTGTTGAAGCCAAACTGAGAGCTAAAATGTCCGTGTGCTGGATGGGTTTTTATCTGACAGTGATGGAGAGAAGAGAGCGTTTAGTCTGACCATCGGACTGAAGTTAGCAGATGAAGTGGGAAGTGTATGGTCCCTCAGGAGCACGTGTCGACTGTGTTTTACAGTCTATGCGGACCGTCCCGACTGTCCTGCTTTCTCATCTATATTTTAGATCTTCGTCCTCGCTTCCATTCATCTCTCCAGCTCGGTGACTCCCTCAGTTTTCCCTTCCTGTCTGACCCTGATCACACCTGTGTTTCTTGACTCTCCTCGCTGAAGTCTGTTTGTAACGTGGTCACCACACGCACGTACTGATGCAGCCCTCTCAGTCCTTATTTCCGTTGAGAATTGGAAGCCACCTTGTGGAGCTTTTTCACTTCACAATTTCACTCACGACATTGACTTGTTGACACTGCGAGGGCAGAGAGGGTCTTGTTGTCCTTAAGAGCTCACCACTGTTTTTTGGTGCCTAGCTTAGAATGCCAATTGGCTGTTGTGAAAGTGAGCAGCAAAATTCTTTGAAAAAGGCGGTGAGATTCTTATCCTTCAGTATCTTGGGTTCCAGATCATGAGCGAAGTATTGATGGACCATGCTAAAGGGCCATTTGTGCTCGACGTTACGTACAGATCCAGATATGGTCGGATCCTTCTGTCTGTGTTCTGCCTTCATTTCCTCTGTATTTCTACACGTTTTCCACAAAGCTTACGTATACAGACCAAACAGAGCAGTACCACCTGAAACCATGGGGGGCAGTGTTGCTGTTACTACCCGATACATAGCTCTAATGAGACACAAAGAAGACGATGGTGGAAATTCTCCATCCTCCACCTCCTACAACTCTGCCTCTGTTTCCTCTTTAGTGCAAGAGCTACATGATCAATACTCTTCCACAATCGCCATGTTGGTTTTAGAGTTTGTTGTTGCCATAAACGTTTGACTCTGTGCTGCTCCCCCTGGTGGATATAGTGGTGAACAGCACTGCCAACATATAGAACACATGGAAGCGTGTGACTAGCGATGCTAACGGATACAATTCCGTACGTTAAGTGAGCATTGATGGACCTTTGGATTCCTCAATCCCGCGGTCGGTGCTGGCAAAACTCTGAGGAAGATACTTTCCTCCATCTCGCTCCTCAATTTAACCTGCTGAGAACCGGGACAGTCCTCGCACATTTCTGAGGTTGAAGGATGGAGTCCACCCCTAGACCAGGAAGTCCTGGGTGGCTGAGGGACAGGGGCCACCTGTAGGAGGACACAGATCCCTGAGAGGTGCTGGACTTGCATAAGAGGCACCACCCAGTGCAGCTTGAGGCCGTGAGACACTCTGGATGGAGTGTGAATCGTAATGAGAATGCTCTGCGAGGACATTTGTCACAGTCCTTTAACTGCCGAGGGAAACTGGAAAACGTGGAAGCAGTAAATCCAGATCAAACAAACCGGGTCCATGACTAACACAACCAACTTCAGCGGCCTTGGCTTGTCTTCGCGGGGTTGGTATTTTTGGTGGTTGTTGATGCCCAGAAGCAGCTATAAAGTCGGTGAACTCTGGCTGGAGGCTCTGTGTCTAGTCTCTCAACCCACCTTCAACTCTTGTTATGGAGCCTGATGTTGGCGCCCCAGGACTTGGGCAGCACCTGCTTTGCGTCACTCGTGTAGCTTTAAATATTTTCCCACTCCCACATCAGCAGCACATAATCCATGAAGACTTCTCCAGAATCCCGTGCGGTGCCTGCGGAGCGACAAGGGCCCGGCCTGTGTTTTCCCATCCCTGTGAGCTGGCAGCTCTGGCACCATGCCTGCTTGGCACCTCTTCGCTCCTCTCCTCCAGCGCTGCCTTCCACTCACTGGAAGCATGTTTTGAAAGGAAACACTTTCCCTGACACACACACTCAGATCATCTGCCTGAATTCCCAGGTGACATCCTCTGAGCCCGGCGACGTCGTGATGGACCGGACGCTCGGGACGGGACGTCTTCACCACCACCGATGGTGGAGGAGCTGTTGTTTGTTTTTGGAAAGTCTCAGACGTGAGTGTTGTTCGACAGAGTCCGACTGGCAGCCCGCGCCGGGCCCAGCCTCCAGCTCTCCGCTCATAATGGCGCCCGGGCTGCGAGATAGCGGCTCATTTGCATAAGCCACTGACATGTTGTTGTTGCGCGTGTGTTTGGAGCAGAGCCCTGACAGGTCTATCTTAAATCACGCTCCATTTCCATTCAAGGAGGGAAACGCCGTCCTCCAACGTCTCTATTTCCCATTCACTTTCACCCTGTCATCGCTGAAGATGAGGCTGCTATCTGTCAAGCTTAAACCGTTTTCTGCTCTGACTTCCTGTTTGTTAGTCTGCACTCGGACCTGTTGTGGGGAAGGAAAAAAAACAATGAATCGCTGAGGGACATTGTTTTCCCACTCAGGTGCCACATCACATTCGGGTGACACGAGGCAGGTGGATGCTGCAGGGTTTAACTGTCTCTTCTCAGACGTGATTCAGATCAAAAGGTTTAAGATAAAGTGGAGACATTTGATCCCGGTGGAGTGGTGTGTAAATGAGGACGCACAGGATGGCGGTGCTCGGTTGTTGTACTTAACTGAGTTATACTAGAGTCCTGAGTATTGTATTCAGTTTTTTTTTTTAGCGCCACCAAGGATACAACTTTGTACGTATAGTGAGCATAAACAGGCCCAAGTCCTGGTGGCTGAGGGACAAGAGCTGTCTGTAGAAGAATGAAGATCCCTGAGAGGTGCTGGACTTGCAGACCTCTCCTCCTCCTCACATCGTCCTTTAACCTCAATGGTTGTCTTCCTCCCTTTCCATTCCTCCTCCAACATGTTCCCAGTGACTCCACATCTGACCCCTGTGACTTTGTCTCCAGGCTTCTTCTTCCACATCAACTGTCCCTCCGATATGCTCATTTCTACTCCTGTGCTTCCGAGTTCCTCCCATAGAAAACCTGGGCTTCTCCATTCTGAGGCTTCCGTCATGGCAGCTCTCACTGCTGTCCTGCAGAGCTGCCACTCCTCTGTCACAGGTCGCCCCTGACAGTCGCCTCTCTTCTTCACTTTGAAGCCCATGGCGGAGCAGAGTGAGGACTCCACAGCAGAAGTGAGGTCAGGCCTGGTTACCCAATAAGCATTTATTGTCACGAGCACAGTTTGTTACACAAAAATAATGAGTCACATTTACACAGTTTGTACAAGTCTAGAACTGAATGTACAAGGACCAGACGAACTAAATATCCATTGTTAAATATGTACTCACATTGCACACAATAGTATTAAGAGCTACACAAAAAACAGGTACCATGTGAAAGAAACACAACAAGAAAATCACTTTATTTACAAAAAAACGCCGGAGATCTTTAGCAAAAGTCTTCTCCCGTCCAACCTGGTACAATCTGTCATGTAAAAGCCTCCCACTAAGAAAGAAGGTTATTCATAGTTGAAAAGATTATAAAGTAATAAAGTCAAGTAGCAATAGCTGAAGAACACCAAAAGGACTAGTATTAAATACTGCGTTGCTCAACGGTTATGGCGGTTTCTCCCTTGTCAAGCAGGCTGGTGAGAGTAGCAGTTATGAAGTGCACTTGAAGCTGTTAGCTTAGCAACTGCCGGAGATGAGGGTCTTCTGTTTGGACTCGATTTTCTCGAGTGTGACCGACGTCCACACACACACACACAGAGCTGAAGTTTACACTTGATGCGGCGGCTGGATGAGACTGTGTGCAACAGGCGGCGTGAGGCAACAGAAACTGGAGGTCTTCGTGTTAACGTCTTGTCATTTACGTCGAGCTGGAGCGGCTGCTCTCTGCAGGTGCTGCCACCATTAACCGCAGGAGATTGGTCATTTCCCATTCGGCGCCGTCAGTAATGACCCTCCGCCGACGCTGACACCAGGGACGCTGAATTGGAAGACCGATGGGACGCGCCACTCACTCTTCGGTTTCTGTCCCTGGAGCACTCGAGAACCCTCGCGCTAACAAGTTTCACGCAAATATGAAGTCAGCCATCGCACGCTGCTGGACGCTGGATGCTAGGTGCGTCGCCTGGTTCACTCGGTGAACTGCACTCCATCACGCTGAAGAGACAACGCCATCTCAAGCTCTCCTTCAGACTGATGTTGGAGGGAAACATCCAAATCTGTCTGTGCAGTCTGAACCAGTTGCTTAGTCCTTCACAGTCACGTGTACTGCATCCATTTACCGTAATTTCCAGACTATAGAGCGCACCAGAATATTAGCCCCGCCCACTAAATTTAAGAAGGAAAACAATCCTACATAAGCCGCATATGCTGTCTGCGCCGGAGAAAGGCTTAAAAATACATGAGGATTACTTCTAAACTAGTTTGGAAAATGGGCTCCAGCATGGAGACTGACTCATGAAACAAACTGGCCAATGTTCTGAACTGGAATCATCAACTCACATCTTTTACTGACATTAAAGCGCTCAAAATGTGTCCCAAGTTCCGACACCACAGCCGGTCTCAGCTGCTGCTTCTCGTCTCTGCTCCTCCAAGAGATCGGCTCTGTGGGCGGAGCTGCGGACACGCGGGTGAAAACAGTGCATTTTCAGCTCTTTAAGGTCAATAAAACGCCTGTGATGTCATGGGTTTGATGTGAGGAGGCTCAATATTTTGGCAGCATGAGGCTCTTTAGCCTGGGAAAATCCATATATCAGCCGCGCCGCTGTATAAGCCACAGAGTTCAGACTGTGAGAAACAAGTAGCATGTTATAGTCGGGAAATTACGTACTTTTAACCATTCTGATTTGGCCCTGACTTTGTAGTGCGCTGCTACTCTGTTAGCTAACAAAGTACCTGCACTAGCTCCTGCCCAGTGCCACGCAGCAGAGATAATATTGTACCTCTTAATACAAACAGTCCTGCAAACAATAAACACGAAGCTCAACTTTTCATAGATTTAAATCCTCCAGTCGTATGATCTGCTATTCCACGGTACCAGCCTCTGATCCGCTCCCGTCCGGCAATGTAAGAAATGACCAACCTCCTGCCCTCGGAGCTGCACAACTTCTGCGCCGCCGGCTTCATCAGGATGCTGAAGAGCGCGACAGTGACACGTGCTGACCAGGGCAGCTTCCAGAGTCCACAGAGATGAGGTACAGATGCACCCTGCTCAGCAGCGCCGGGCCGAGCGCCCGTACTGCTGAGCCGGAGACGATGAGACAGAATGAACGGTGCGAGCATCAGTCCAGTTCATCCAGAATAATGGAAGAGAGAGAGCGCAGGCTGAGCGGGGGGTGAGGTGGAGGGGTCACTCGGAGAAGGGAGGGAACATGCCGAGGTCGGCAAAGTCCTCGATGTTGTAGTTGGCTGTTCCTTGGGTGGGATCGCCGGCCATGGGCAGCATGTCCTGCACAGACCCCCGGATCAGACCTGGGTTTTTAAAAAGCACAGGTGTGTGTGTGTGTGTGTGTTACCTGGAAGACCTCCGTCTGGCTCGGGTTCGGGTGTGTGTGCTGCTCTCCCGCCTGCTGCGAGTGATGCTGGTTCTGCCACTGGGACCAGACTTCACTGGGGCGCCCCTGGAACTGCGCCCCACTCTGACTGCTCTCCCCGGACACATCTGCACACACACACACATGAAAACTCTGTAGAGGGCAGCAGAGGGAACATGGACTTTCTGAATGCTGGGCCCAGCGAGGAGCCATGGGTTTGCACTCTGAATACAAAGCCAGTCTCCAGAGGAAACCATGAGTCCCGGCCACACATTATAGACAGCACATTCAAGCACAATGGTGCTGTTAGGAGTTTAGAAAAACATCATTGTCAGTTTTGGCAGCGACGCTGCCCCATCATTTATTCTCTCGCATGTGGGGGTCGCAGATGTGAGCTGACCTCCACCACCTGTTCCCAAAGGTCATTCTTCTTCGGTAACTGCCCAACCATTGAAGGCCAAGGTGGTGAGATGCTGTTCATCAGCTGTGACTGCCTGAAGCGGGGTCTCCACCAGGCTTCACTCTGTCGGCTCAAGCTGCTTGGCTCCTGGTCGACACATCACCCCTGAGCTGGCCTCACTTCACTGGCTTCCTGTTCCTTTCAGGATCCAGTTCAAGACTCTATTGTTGGTCTTTACATGGCTTCATGGAGTGGCCCCCTCATAGTTGGCTGAGCTGCTCCATGTCCACTCCGCCACCAGAACCACAAGGTCCTTCTTTGGAGCTTCTGCCCCGGAACCAAGCGCGAAGACCTGAGGGCGGCCGGTCTTCTCTGTGGCTGGTCCTGAATTGAAGACGCACCTTTCTGCACTGGCTATTTAGTACAAACAGAGAATCTTCTTCTATTTTTATTTATTTATTTACTACTTCTGTTTTTTATTTCTTTTTATTTTCCATTTTTCTGTCAGGTTTTTATCATCTGTCTTTTAGTCTTGTTGTATTGTAGTTTGTTTTTAAGTGACTATGAAGCACTTTTGTCCGCACCATCTAGTAGAAAGGTGCTCTATAAATGCTCCTAAAAATAACTCTTAAGAAGACCGTTCTCCCTATTGACTCCAGGAAATGGTCGAGCAGGAGCAGGAAGAAAGCCCGGGATGAACTAGAGGGGGAGTCGAGACTCGATTGTAGGGCTGAATGTCAATGCAACAAGAGGATAAACAAGGAGAAACGCTGCATATAAATGAAGAAAAATGGGGAGAGGAAATTAATAATATAAAGTAGGAAATGCAAAAATAAAGACAGGAAATGATGCAGACGAAGGCGGACGAAAGGATATTGCTTTGAAAGGAGGACACGAATAAACCAGGAGAGGAAACCGCCAAATCAAATGTTGAACTGACTAAACTGTGGGACAATATATTCCACGCCAGTAAGGACTCACAACACACGCCACACTGGGTGCAGCGCTGACAGCACAGGGCTTCGTCACACTGACCATGCTGGTGACAGAGGAAACGCTGTCATGACTGATGTGTGCACGACACTGTTATGACCAGAGGTCAGGTTAATAACAATATTATTGGTCCATCCTGTCATGAAATCAGTTTGGTGGGAGATGTCATAGCAGCTGTGGGGACTGCTGGAGTCCAGACTGTGGTCTGAAGGAAATGAGCCGTCCAGTCACTGCGCCTGCGATCAAATGTGTGATTGTTTTTGGTCGGAAGCAAAAGCAGACCTCACGCTGTCCTTCACACACATCCATCATGCTCATGACTCAGCACAACTCTTCTGACCGTAACTGTCTGAGTCTGTGTGTCTGTGATCCCCGGGAGACGCCTCGCATTTGATCTTGGTGTTATCGTTGCTTGGACGCTGCTTTGCACCGTCCAGTGTTTACGGACACTTTGGTAAAACGTGAAATGACACCAAACTTCCACCTTTGACAAAGATGGAGCTACCATAAATCCTGGACTACGGAGTGCACATGAATATTAGCCCCGCCTACTCACTAACGAGGAAAATAGATCTTGTTCCTACATGAGCCGCAGCGCTCTATAAGCCAAAATGCATGAGACTCACTTCTAAACTAGTTTGGAAAACGGGCTCCAGCATGGAGACTGACTCATGAAACAAACTGGCCAATGTTCTGAACTGGAATCATCAACTCCTCACATCTTTTATTGACGTTAAAGCGCTCAAAAGTTCCGACACCACAGCCGGTCTCAGCTGCTGCTTCTCGTCTCCTTCTCGGCTCTGGGTGCATTTTGAACACTTTAAGGCCAATAAAACACCTGAGATTTCACTGGTTTGATGCGACGAGGCCCAATATTTTGTCAGCATGAGGCAGCTTAGCCTGGAAACATCCATATATTCGCTGCTTCTCTGTATAAGCTTCAGGGGTCTGGAAATACAGTTGGATCCCCTTGTCCGCCTTGTTTGTTTTGGTATTTCTGTGCTTGTGTTCCACAATGACGCGGAGACGTCAGTTACAAAATGGTGGACTGCCAGCAGATACAAAAAGACATTTTGGGGCATTTGTAATTGATTCTGAATGCTAGCGAATGAAAAAGGTGTCTATAAGTGAACAACACTGTTTGGTGGGATGGAGGTGCAGAGCAATACACGACATAAATGCTACTGGGAGTTTATGACTGAGCTTAAAAGAAGAGCGAGTCAACCAGTCTTTAGTCAGGATTCACACTGCAACAGAAGCTTCGAGCTCATTGTCTCCAACATGATAAGAAACTACCACATGTTTTGAGGAGCAAACAAGATGTGAAGTCATACTCTGACAAATGTGTCTCTTTCTCTCGATATGTGTGAAACAAGTCTCAGCCATGAGACACTGGACTAATGGGTGTGTTCATTAAAAGGCCATCATGTAGCACAGACTCTGCTGCGTTCCACTGGTCGTGTGGACAAACAGCAGTAGCCAGGAGACACGGCTAATGAACCATCACTGCCTGAACCCTCGGGCGCATCCTCACGACCCGAGCCCGAGTCTTCGTGTTGCTGTTCACGTGTTCCATTATTACCAAGAGTCTATCCCGACGCTGTGAGGAAAGTCAAAAGCCGTAAACTCACCGAAAGCTGTGCTGCGGTTTGTCAGGCCGGAGTAGGCGTTTCCGCTCGGAGAGGAAGTGGCAGGCGACGACAGAGGACTGTAGGAGGCTGGGTCGGTCTGGTAGCTGTGGCCGGTGCTGATCCCGAACGGGCTGGTCTGAGCTTTACTGGACTGCGGGAGACAGAAAAGCCTTGTAAACAATATGTGCATGTTTCGTGGCTTTTATAGTGTTACTGGCGCTTTGCTAAAATAGAGAGGTTTGTGTTGTGTTGCTATCAACCCATCTTTTCCCTCACACTGAGACAAGCAGATAACAGGGACGTCTGGTGGTACCTGTCCAGAGAAGGGGGGTCTGTTGCCTGACCACGCCACCTGTCCAGGATTCAGCTGTCTGGAGATCTGAGCCAAATTCTGATTGGACGAGCTGGAGGGCTGGATGTCGTTGACTCCGGGGACATGGATGACGGAGGAACTGTGGGCAGAAAGAAGAAAACAGGTTTCCACAACTGAGGGCTTGTGGTGAGGCACTAAATCTTCCTTTGGGGTCATTTCAAGAGGAAATGAAATGGAAGGACGACAGTCTGTGGTCACGCAGCACAGTAGGGGACAGTCAGTGAACACTAGCACAAGAGTGAGAGGGACTGATCCGGAGGACGTCACACCATCAGGCTGGAGCATTAACCAGTTTGATGCTGCTTATTGGAGGCTTAGTCCCCACATGGAGAGAGAATTGCTTCATACATGACTGAATGGCTGCTGAATAAACAGACTGAAAACACTTTAAACGTGAAGCCCGTCTCACTAACCTGAAGCTTTTAGCCGAGTGTCCCTGCTGGAAAGGAGAGCTCTGAGAATAGAGCTGCTGTCCTCCTGCTGTTGACGATGGCACCATCATCTTCTTGTCTCCAGCTGCCAGAGAAATCACCCAAGCTAAACACGGGTGTTGCAGTTCATGATGGGACACTATGGTAACAACAGCTTTATTTATAACGCACATTTTTAGAACGCTGTTCACAAAGTGCTACCATGTGCTTTAAATGATCTAGTTAATGATCGTAGAGGAAAACAGCACCCAGCAGCATTACTACATGGTTCAATAGGATAGGATTCTGGAGCTATAAAAATATACATGAATGGTGATAATGATAAAGATGAATTGCAAAGAATATTTACAAAAATAAAAAAGTATTAGGTATGATTTATTATCTGCTTCTGCCAAGGGGCAAGACTGTCAATACCCACTTGTTTACTTGGTAGTTATGAAAATACAAATCTTAAACAACTAGGGGTGTAAGAAAATATTGATAATTCAAATATCACAATATTGTACCGTTATTTTCGCTGAAATATAGTAATACCTGATTGTGTAATAATGTTTTACATTGTGTATATTGACACTTAATACATAGATACTTTGATATGCTACTGCATTCGTGCAACATTTTCTTTTTGTACGCTGGAGTCATTTTGTTTATTCATTCATTGGGGTGTGAAATTGAACTGGACAGTCATAACAATAATTTGTTTTCGTGCACATGATATTGCACTGCATTATCTGATTTTCTCCCTTATAATGATGGTGCTTATTCCAATATACTGCAGAGTTTACAGTTTTACAATAGATCGCAATGTATCGTATCGCATCAAGCAGCGTACAACGGGGTTTTCCAGCAATAAAGGAACAGTGTAACTGGAGAGGATGATCATGACAGAAGTACCAATAAGGCCAATACAGGCTTCCTCTGGGGCAAGGGATTCAATGGTCCAGACCTCAACCCCTCTGGTTTAGAAAGAGGAGGCCTGGTGGAGTGGTGGGCCTCTCCCTCCAATTGTATTAGCCCAGAGAAACAACGCCACATGGATCGTAGCAACTTATTTTGGGGCTAGCTAACTAGTCCAGAAGCTATAACAACATCATTCAGATGAAAAAATGTTTCCCTGAGAACAAAGTTAGGTATAAAAGGTAACATGTTGTAGCGGAATAGACGAGTAAAGAATTAAAACGTGAGTGTGTGTGAGTGAGTCTTACAGCCAGAGATGCCAGAGTACATCTCAGCGAAGCGAGGGTCTCTCTCCTGGGGGAACAGTGTGTCACTCTTGTCAATGTTCTTCCCAGCCTCGTGGACGCCACTGCTCACACTTGCCACCGGCACCTGGAAATGAAGAGACGCATCACTCACCCGCGCAGAGAGCCCCTCTGTAAGAACATAGATCTCAGCTCAGTGAGGACAGTCCTATGTACTGATCTATCTGCTGGGCATGAAACCTAACAGTCAGTAGATGGTAAACACAACACCCTCTGACAGATGGCAGAGACAGGCTTCTATATCAGACAGCTTGTCCTACTTCCTTGTGGCCCAGTTTGTCTTCAGGCAGATATTTAGAGGCTGCAAACATCCAGTAGTTTACCTGAGAAAGGTCGTAGGCAGTCAGTCCATCCCTCTGGTGAACCTCCAGCTCAGCCTGCTGCTGCTGCTGCAGTTGTCTGAAAGACGAATCACACTATTAATCTCTCTAGTCTGCAACCGATGCTCCTCTTGTCCTGATGGTTAGATGGGTAAACACAGTTACATCAAGACTCTCGTCCCCATCCACTAAACCCTGCAAAACTATCAGACAGGAACTTGTTCTACAGAGCGGATCCCAACACACAAGAGAATCGCTGCTGCAGGCAGGATTTTCCGAGACATCAGAGCGAACAAACAACCTCTTCACAGTGGAGACACAACAGTCTCTGGACATGAGCCAGCAGTGCACATACATCTTCAAAAATAAGGACGCAAAAATACACATTTTGGCCTGACAAGGAAAGAAGTCGACGGGAATCATTGTCAAGACAAAAAGTGACTTTTGCTTAGCTGAAAACTACTTTGATGGTGACAGATTATACTGGTTCATGCTGTTTACATTGACTTTGTATCCTTAAAAAAACCATTTGTTACTTGTCAGATCTCACGTTCCCTGAACATTTTAATCAAATCCATTCATAGCTTTTTGAACCGTTATCTGAACACAGACAAACCAGCGTTCTCCCCATCCCTTCACCTCACTGCTCGCAGCGGCGCTGGTGGTGGTAGTGGTGCGTTCAGGTACGTTGGATTTCTTCGTGGCGTCTTTGAAGAACCAAATTAATCCTCGAGTTTAGAGTGCCAAGTTTTCTCCGATTTACAAGTTTTAAGTTTGACTATTGGCGCTTTCATTGGAATTATAATACAGCAGAGAGCTTGCTCTTTATGAAAATCAAAATTCAATTTTCAAAACAGATATATTTTTGAAGTCTGAAATAGTGAGAACAGGCAGATGGCGTGTTGCTTGACTTAAAGTTCTGCTGAGCAGTCTAATCTGAATGGGTCGGCTGGTATAAAGCATAACTGTCTTGTCATTCTGTGTCCCATTTTGTTTGGGCTGCCATTAATATTTGGTTTTCTCTCACATTCCCTGCTAATGTTGCATCTTTCCTGCTGGCATTTTTGACATCACTTACTTGGCCTCCTTCCAATAATAAAAAGGTGGTGCTCAGAGACATCCGCACACAGACACCAGAGATTAATTGCCACTTATCTGCTTTACATTTCAGCTCACGTCGCTCTTATCTCTCCTGATTTCAAAGGCGACTGCAGTCTGATGGAAATTCCGCCCAGCTCGCTGTTTATTCTGCTGTTTTGTTTGTTTACCAAAATCATAATTGCTGACCTATTTGTTGAACTGACAACTTTGGAGTGTTGTTTCTTCAGACGTCAGCGCAGTGAAGTGCGTTACTGAAACACGTGTGGACTAATGTCCGCACTAACAACTTTGTTTATCTTTTATGAAAACAATTCCGGTACATTGCAGACGAGCTCGATAAATGCAGCAGGAGGAAACCATGTTCCTTGAATGGACACTTTACCCCAGTCTTACTGTCATTTACATGCTGATCATCAGATGCGCGGTGCATGAAATTTTCGTTGCTCAGAGACCTGAGAGGTCCACAGGAGACCACATTTTCAGGACTCTGTTTTGGATTTTGGGGCAAGACCACAATGGCAGTGATATAAAAAAAAGAAAAAGTACAGCTTCATTTTAAAAACAAGGCCCATGTCTGCTCCCTTTACGTTCAAAATTGTACCCGTCTGTGTCAAACATTGTTACTGTCACTGTGCTTCAATGTGCCTTTACGTTGGTATTGCTGTTCACCACTATATCCACCAGGGGGAGCAGCCCAGTGTCTTAAGTTTATGACCATGACAAACTCCAAAACCAACTTGGCGCCCGTGGATGTACCTCTTGCATAAGAGAGGAAACAGAGGCAGCGTTGTAGGAGGCAGTGGTTGGTGAGGCTGCAAAATATATCGTAACTGGAGGACAGAGAATTTTCAGCATTGTTATGTCTTCTTCGTGTCTCATAAGAGCTGCATCACAAGTAGTAACAGTAACACTGCCCCCCATGGTTTCTGGTGGTACCACTCCTCCGAATCCGTAAGCTTAGTGGAAAAAATGAATACGGATGAAATGAATGCGGACACAAGGCTCCATCCACTCACGGATCCGTACGTAACGTTGAGCATAAATGGGCCTTCAGGTTGTCTTGCCTTCAGCATTACTTGGCCACCATTGTCTATCACTCATTCTCTCGTAGCTTTTCAACATCCTCCTTAGACAGCTCTGGCTGTTAAAGGCTGATGGTGTTGATGTGTGTCACTGATGGAATGTAATTCAGCAAAAGAACTTTTCTATACAGCACTCAGTACTTTCCAGCATCCTGTTTGTGGCAGCCACTCTCATAAAGTGGAATGTTTCACGGCAATAATCAATGTGTATTTCAGCCCCCGAATCATCGACAAACATTGCACACCTATCTAATGTCATGTAAACTGCTACTTTTGCGTCTCTAACTGACCATGCAATAGAAGGATTTTCGAAAATATTTATTTAGGAAGCAGAAATGTCATTGTGCTGACAGCAGACTGTATGACGGACAGCAGGGAGAAAGAGGATGGGCACTCAGAGAAGTGACAACAGTGCTCCCTGTCGGCTCAGCACGAGACTCCACGACAACATTTCACTGCTGTCGACTGGCGAAGGACTCAAAGATGATTGGTGTTTCCAGACTGTTTCACCAGAGCAACACACACTTGCTTTTGCTCAGCAGCTGTACACATCACACAGCTAAATTCTTCCTCTCCATTGGTGAGGTTATGGCATAACCTAATAGTAGAAATTTGCTGGTCATAAAGTTCCTGCTTTCTAGGTATCCCAGTTGATGCTCAACACAAACCAATGATGGAGTGCTCCCCATTCTCCACCCCTCAATAAAACAAATACCACTGCTACAGGAGTTGTGTGACTGATACTAAGCTTCGATATCCATCAGGTTGAGACCCCTAGTTGAAGCCTTTGCACACACTGAGAGCACCTCAACAACACCTCAAGACATCAGCGCTCCATCTTCAGAAGCTCCATTGAACTTACAAAGGTTCAACTCAATAACTCCAATTTCATTTCTGAGAGCATGTTTCCAGGGAAGTATGTTGCTAATCTCCAAATCTCCAGACTAAATTGATTCCATAGCCCACATGCTGATACATGAGCACCTTCCCAAAGAACAAATAAAAGCAATTATCGAAGTACCACATAGTTCAGGTTGTGAGATCCAATAATGTTACATTTGGAGTGCACAGTTTGCAAACATCAATCAATTGTGCAACATGACAGTTTGTGTTGTTGTTGTTAGGAGGCTAAAATGAAAACCAACCAAACAAACAGAAACTTACTTGACATTGGTGTTGGTGCAGATGATGTACTCGATCTCGTCAGAGTAAGGATTCTGGAAGGTGAAGCTGCTGGTACGGATCAGCATCCACTCGCGGTTCTTCATACGGAAACGGTACATGACTGACAGGACCTGGCCCTTTAGCTTCACCACCTACCGGCAGAGTTCCGCACCATTATTGTTGTGAAAGTTGAATGGCTGCTGAGAAGAGTGCTTGAGAGCGACAGATTCATGGTTTTCTGCACGCCCAATTTTCTGCCTTATTTATTCCAGCGGGTGGCCTTTTCCATCAGGAAAGTGACACATGCAAAACGCAGGATGACATTTTATGATGGGAAAAAGGTTTGTGGAGACTGCTCTTGAATTTTGTTTTGTCTTGTTGACAGCCTCACCCTGGAACAAACCGGTCAAACGACAGAGTGCCATTTAAATTAAGAGACCAATTTTCTAAAAGGACAAACTTGGGATTCAACAAAATGTCTTCTCAGAGAAAGACCCGCACCCGGTGGATGGTACTGTTTTCACAAGTATAATCATAATGCTTTATTGTACAGTATGGGATCTTGGGAGGTGAAGAGGAGAGTGCAGGCACGGTGGGAGGGGTGGAGACGACTGTCAGGGGTGATCAGCTAGAGTTAAAGGGAGGATCTACGGAACATGCATGGTGATGTGTTTAGAGACAGTAGCTTTGACACAAAGACAGGAGGCAGACTTGGAACAGTCAGAGTTGAAGACGCTGAGGTAGTGACTAGGAACGACATGACTAGAAACCACAGTAACAGGTCATGTAGAGAGGTTTGGAGATAAAGTTTGAGAGATGGTTTGGATATGTGGAAGGAGAAGACAACCACTGTGGTTCATGGATGATGGGATTGAGTGCAAGAGTGCCTAAAGCAGACAAGAGCAAAACGCATTTGGGCTTAGCTTGTAGTTTAAGTGGCGTGACTTTAGGCACTGAAATGTAACTGCAGATCAGAAAAGAAATAAAGCATACATTCTAAACCAACCAAGGCAGAGTAAGGGCAGATGGTGAGCATCTCAGAAAATGAGTTCTGTGTTCCATATGACACATGATCTGCACTAGTATCATACTGTCTAGAAACTAGAGAACAAAGAAGGAGATGTTATAGCACACAAACGCACATAGAGTTTTACCTGTTGGAAACTTTCTCTCAGATGACTCTGGTCCTCAGGATGGCAGAACTCCAGGATGTCTTTGCCCAGCAGGTCCTAGAGAGCAACACAATAATAATAAGCGTCAGAAACACACACATACACATTTGTATTGCTGTGCTTGTGGAGACATTGTGGGGACCTCTCATTGCCATAATGCTTTCCCCAGTCTCTCCCCATAAACCTAACCATCCAAAACAAATGGCTCACCTTAACCAGGGCTCTTAGTCAAACGTTAACTCTGTTATAATGACCTAGTTATTTTGAAGTCTTCATCCTCAAATCGAGGCTTAACTTTGTCGGACCTTGCAAAATGGTCACCGACCAAGGCATAAGGTCCTCATAAGGATAGTGTTTTGTCATTGGTCCCCAAAATGCAGGAAGAAAAACACACACACAGAATGAAGTGGCCAGTGTCAGAGTCTGCAATGTGATGCCAAAACCAGGCAGAGTGTCTGTGTGTGTTGTCTCTGAACGTGGTCTCCATCCATGACTCGAGCAAACTAGAAAACTCAGTGGCACGATATTGGGAATGGAATCTGGTTATAAAAAAATTTAAAACTAATAATTTAAAAAAATAAGGACAGGGGTAAGGAAAATACACATTAGAAACGGGGGAGAGTTGAGTGTTCATAAAAAAAATGTGTTCAATGTTTGGTAAGGATTCAACCACGATTAATCACATTTCAATATTTTACGTCATAATGATCAAGTTGGGAGGGAGATCAAGGAGGAAGCGCTCCTGTGATATGAGCTTCATATCTGCTGCAGCGCAGGACATCTTTGGGGCCTCTATTTTTCCAACTTAAATTTTCAGCACTCTCAGTTAGTCTCCATCATCATGGACGTCTTGGTTATGAAATCACACTGCATGATGTAGTGCACCTGAAATTGGCGCAATGAAAAACGGTCCCTGTGAAAGAAACGTCATGTGACTCATCTGCATTCATCGAATCAATTATTATTATTACTTTCAGTAATTCAGTTAACTTTGTTTAATGGTGTCAAAGACCAGCCCTGGTTAAAATGTCCATTAAAAATGTGGATGAAGATCAAACACAAAGATTTGTCGTCCTCTGACACATTAAAGTGTCCCTGTAAGTCATTTTTAATACACGCAGCTGGAGTGCCCAAATTCCACATTTTGCTGGTCCAAGGGACTTCAATCATTTTACAGGGTTAAGCAAGGACGTATTCCACATCAGTCGAAGCAACACATCACCTCTCGTGACCCCCTTTTTTCATCTGACATTTGTGACACTTTTTTGAAGGCTTTTATATTTCTACATTCAAACACACTTTCTCCTGAGCAGACTCAGCTGCTGTCACTTTATGTTTGACTTTTTTTAAATGACTTTCACAGCCTCTATACTTTTTTTTTTTTACCAAGCGATCGCCATCGTGCCATTTGAATAACTGTGCCGACCCACACAACAAAACAACGACAGAGCAGCATGTTTCGTGGCCACACAAGACACATGTTGGGGGCAATTTGTAAATAGAGGTTGTAATACAAATACAAATATTTCGAAGCCGAGTGCAAAAGGTGCATGATATGTTTGCAACCCTCGGTCTGACCCGAAAGTGGGAACACATTTTACCAATTTGGTAAGTGCTGATCGGCAAACTTTTTCATTGAGAAACTCTGGAAACTATCCTGTTGTTTTGAGCATACCAATGTGGGCAAGACAAGTGTTTCAAATCAAGGCCTGTGTACATGCTCTGTCAACACACTAACGGGTGAGCACGGCTAATCATCCCAAAAATTGAAACCCTGGAATGTTGGCTGAACACAAGGACCTGAGCGGAGACAGTCATGTGACTCCAACATCGCAACAAAACAACTTGGTTATTGTCGTGCTCAGAACTATCAAACATAAAAGTCGAGTCACATAGCAGTGGAAGATATTTTTCAGTCAGAAATAACTTTTTAAAATAAATAACTCTCTCAGTAAACGTAGTAGCGCCAGTATTGGCTCGCAAAAATAAACAACATTCTTGCAGCTGTTCTGCGTAACTCCTACATCAGTAATTCTGTGAGTCATGAACATCGTCTGACCACTGAAGTGTCAGCAAGAGAAACAGCCCTGCACAGCTTAAAAACAAAGATCACGCAGACCAGCAAACTGGGGAAACACTGGCTGTTTTCACTGCTAACATTATGTATTGTAGCCATGGCAGACAGCTGTCGGGTTTGTTCTACTGACATTGATGAGTCGGAAGCTAAAACCCCTCACAAGTGTGGCTGCAGTTCTCACATACTGTTATAAAGTAACTGGATAAAGTTCTTGCGTGACCTTTTGACTGTGACCCTGCTAGTTCAGGTTAGAACTATTAAGCTACCAATGTCGTCTGACAACTAAGTCACTAAATCGCTCTGCTACTCAACTCACAAGTCTATTTTAAAATATTTTTTCATTTCTTTTATTCCTTTAAGTCGCTGAAATGAAATGAAGAAGACTTGGAAATGCAAATAAAAAATAAACATAAAGCGTCTTTACATCATATTCATGATATATTCAGAATTGTTCAATGAAAATACAACTTTTTTCATTTTGTCTTTGTTCTAAGTAAATACCCTTCATGTTTTCACACTAAATTACTGCTCTTTTTCTTCATCCCTTCTTGGTATTGTGTAGACGCCCTCCACACAAGAGACACTGTGCATCATTTGGCCCTTCAGAATTTAATTGCCCACCGCTTGACACAAAACTAACAGCACATCAACCACTTCATCTGTCAATGGTCACAATTTTCTTGGCAGCCATTCAGAGAAACTCACTTGAGGTTGGTAGCCAATGACGTTGATGCAGCGTGGGTCCACAAAAGTGATGATGCCATCTGAGTTGTGACGAGAGAGGAACTCCGTGGGCACCGACAGGCCATTCATGTCCATGGACACCGGTGAGCTGGTCACCTGCCAGACAGACTCAACAGTTAGAGAAGATGGAATAATGAAGGCTCCAGCTGCTCAATAATAATAGGCTCAAGTAGTGATGGGTCGATGAGGTATCATAAAACAGTATGGCATGAAACAGTGTCCTCATTTTCAGAGGCCACTAGGTGGCGCTCTTGGTCTAAAAATGATGTGAGAATTCATTGAATGGAAGCCTTTGAAAATCAGGACACTGTTTCATGAAACCTCATCCACCCATCACTAGCCTAAAGCAGGTTTTCTACTAGGATTTAGCGACAGGGCGTCCCATCTGGTTGGTGACATCTAAAATGCTATTTTTTAATCATGAGAAGCAAATCTCTCTCCTGTCTGCAGCAGTTATCACCCAGTTTGTCTCTTAATATATCTGGACGGTCCGGATTCACAAAGTAGCACTAGTCAGTTCCGCGAGTAACGCACGCCTGTCGGTCATTTTCCGTTTTTCCATTAAAAACATGCTGAAAACCACCATGATCATGTCCACATCCACAATGTACCATGCACTTTCTGCACCCGCCAGGGCAAACTCACCAGTTAAATAACATGAAAATGGGCAAGTTCGATCTGGTTCAGTGAAATTACCAGGAAAAAAAAAACCATTTCAGAGAAATAAGGATGGCGGTACTACGATTATGGCACTATAGAGGCACTAAAAAAATGGCAAGTCCTATTTGTCATGTTTCTTAGTTTACAGCATGCTTAGGACACCCCACTAGCTCGACGCCTGGCTACAAGAGTCAGACTAGACGTTCACATTTCATGATCTGAATTCGCATATCTGGACAGGAGTTCTCAAGTATCAAGATTTAAGACCACATTTAAGGTCTTAGCTTTGCCTTCATACACGCTCGAGCTAGACTCTGAACTTTTGGTCAACTTTTCTTTGACAAAAACCTGATCCGCTCGCCGTCTTCAAAGCTTTCCAAGCCAATAATGACCCTGACGCCCCAGCAGCATGAGTGCGCACCAGCATGTGTTCGAGTTCCTGAACATTTTATCACATAATAAATGAAAACAAGTCGGCTCTTAATTTTTACAAGATGTGACTCTCGCCACGCACGTACCACTTTAAAATGACACTAGTTTGCTTGACATTTCAAACTGAATAAAATGCCTTTTCCCCAACTTCCAATGAATTGTCTGCACTTCCATCCTCCCTGCTCACAGAGGACACATCAGCACAACGTGAAACGTTATGAGCAGGACTGTTCTTTGGAAGCAAAATGAAAATCAACATATGAGATGAAAGAGAACGAGTGATGATTCACGGCGTTAAATTTGACATACACACCTGCAGCCTCCCGATAGCCACCAGACAGTATTTCCCTGTCTGTCCTGCCTCTGTGTCTTCATCTGGTATTGTCATTCCTTCAGGCAGAAAGAGAAACACAATGTCAACAAAGGTAACGTTGGAGTGCAGTTTGGTTTTGCTATTTACTCCCAAATGACCTTCAAGCATGCGTGTGAGGTCAGCTTGTGAATTTGGTGAGGAAAAGTAATCAACCAAAATAAGAAGCATGAAACTATCAGATGTGCGCTGGTCGCAGCCCTGGACTGATTTGCAGACCACCAAACACCTGAGATTCCCATTCCACACCAGAAAAGAGCCAGCTTAACCATGCTGAGCTCAAAAAACACTCCCAAAAAACATCTCAAAACTAAATAAAAACATGCTCCTGATCATGACCCACACCAAAGATCAACATTCCCAACACCAGCTGCAGAAACTTTCTTCTCCCAATTTCCCAACTTTTCACGTTTTGCTTGCATGCCTCTTCATGTTTTTCTCCTTTCACACAATGCTTCGAAGATCGCTACGCACATGCCAGTGAAGCTGAGGCTTGATGACATGCACCGTATGTTTGAGCAGCACGTGAGTCTGCCGCCTGCCTGCATGCAATGAAGGGCTCGGACCATGACCGTCCATTAGTGCGGCGTCCTGAACATTCCACGTTCAGAGCTACAAAGTGAAGCATGTGGAATTGATCTCAACAAAAATGTGTTTGCCAGGGGGCACTCTAGACCCTCGCTCTCCGGAGCCTTTTGTGGGTATATTCTTCCCACTTCCATACAAAGTATTGGCGACTTGAAATTTTGACACACGTGAAAAATAATGACAAACTATTATTCAATTGTTACCATTAAGTTCACCTGAAACCATTCTCGTCCAGTCCTTGCTTTCGTCGGGTTCAGATCTAAATATTCATCGTGATTTAATGGACTCCCAGAAATGTAAAATCCTTGCCTCAATTCCTGACTTTTTAAGATGTTCAGTGCAGATCAAAAAGCTCAACCACAAGCATCTCATAAAAGACACATGGCTGCCACGACGTGCAGCACTGCAGAATACTTTTGCTGCTGAGCCTGAATTGACAGTGAGTGAACCTTAATTGTGTAACAGAGAAGATGTCACCTGTGACGCTCGTTGTCTTACAAACATTTGCGGTATGTGATCTGTTTTTAGTCAAAATGTTCAAGGGACCATGTTAGGAAACACGCGGCTGAGCTCACATCCTTGCCCCTGATCCAGAGCTTTGCAGAGGTCAGATCCGGTCACATCGGTGCTTGAGTCATGCGAGCTAGTCAAGCAAGGGAAGCAACCGCTGTGTGGAGTAACAGCAGGGGTGTTTATTTACCAGCAGGGGGCCACGCTTTGATGTATCCGGTGCAGTGAACCACGGAGTACTGGGCTTCTCCCTCTTTTGACGGTCCAAGGCCGTTCCTGTCCATCAAATGCAAAAAGAATGAGCAGGTTAAGAACAGACACACAGTTGTCGCGGATCGTAATGAACACTCGAACAGTGGGGGTGTGTGAGCGTGTGTTAAATGTAGCACAGCAAAACATCCTGTGTAATTAATAATGATAACATTCAGGGAGTACGGACGTTCTAATTTGTCACCGTGGAAGCAGGTGTCGTGGTTGCTGAGCATCTGAGATCTGGATGACACAGGTGTTTATAATTTGCAATCCAGTCATTGCCCATGTAAAAATGACGGTCTGACCAGATAAAGAGGAAGTGAAGACAACTACAATGAAGAAAGCTGATTCTGATAGCAGTGTTTCAGAGTCTCAGGAACAGTTTGGTGTCTTGGATGAATTTGTGTAGTAGATAAGGACATATAGACACATTGTCCCCTGCATATATGCATGTATTGGATGGAAGACTAATGCCTGCATTTGAAATAGGGTCTGGTCATTGAAGTCACATCACACAGTTGATGCCGTTTGATATTATAGAACTTGAAGCAACTTTTACAAATATTGATCCTCCAAAATGTTTAATGAAGTTTATGAATCTCTCTATTGTGAGACTCATATTTTGCTCCCTTTGCGACCTGCCTGTGTGGATCAGGTTAAACTCAGGAGGAAGACGTTTCGTCCACAGACCACAATAGCACCTCCAAGGTGGACAAGCCAGAACGTTGGGATTACTGCCCAACACAATAGGAACTGGTGGAAGTAATATTGCGTTCTTCCTCCGTTGACTGCTGTAAACATAGCCATACAATTGCTCAAAGTCTTCAGCTGGTTCCGTTTGCGCCCACACAGTTGGCGTATCATATAACCTTTGACTGATCCCAACCTGGTGCTGCTATCATGTGGCCAGCTGGGAACAGAACTTTTGCTGAGAGACATTATTTTAGTCAAAGCTAAATGTTCCCAGTGACGCTAATGTGAAATGTGATCGTATCAGAAGGAAATTGTCTTATCTTCCACCTGCTTCATTGTTCACATGAGCAGAAGTTTTCCCCAAAATGTATCCAAACTTTCATCACTCTGAGTAACTTAACAGCCCAAACTTGCAATTTGATACTGCAACGGAGTCATTCCCAGTGTCACTCTCAGATCCCAGGACTTGAGTCTTTTAGTGCCTTGAGTTTAACACTAAGTTGAGTCTTCAAATTCACCTTTGTTTAACATAAACAGGCCTTTATTCTGTTTAGGAATGAATTAACAAACACAGACCACCTTAAGTAGAACCTCTCAAAAAACCTCTGGGGACCACACTGTTACGTGCTGAAGTCGAATGAATAGTATCTAGCAACAAAACACACAAACAATTCTCTGGAGGTACAGGAATCCTGAGTTCAAAATATTTGGGCTCAGGAAGAAGCTGGAACAGTGACCATACCTGTATCTCTTCCTCATGTTGGACAGGCGGTTTAGAGAAATGTGGTCCAGAGGAGCGCTGCCACACCTGCACAGAGAAATCAGACACACACACTCACCAACTGGAGACCGTGTTTTACATCAGCTCCATGTAGCGTTGCCAATATTTATTTAGTAACAGAGACAACAGCGTGTGCAACCAGTCGCAGCAACAGACTGTCTGCATTCCACCAATGATGCGCCATCACTGACAAATAAACACTCACTCTCTACAAGAAAAATCAACAGACCCTTGTGAAATGCAGCTATTTACAGCCATTAGCAGCAGAACCTGGCCATGTTTCAATCTTTTTCTGTTTCGTGCATCAAGCCCCAGCGAACTTAAAGACAACCACTATGGTTGATACTGACAGTACCAAGCTAGTCGGCTACAATCTGCCCAATTTTTGTGTCACTCTGAAAATGACTTTTTTTAAGCACACAGTTATCTCCATATGAATAATAGAGATCAACATTTTGGACACAAGCCCTAAATAGAGCAAGAATACGATCAGTGGTAAACGCACCAACAGCTGCGCGCTCATTTGTCCTTGTCAAATATTGATGATATTCCTCTTCCCAAAGGCTGCTTGTTATTATTGCAGAGTGCATCCAAGTAGAAAAGTTGTTTGTATAAGGGTTCACCTACGACTGAAGGCTCCTGATGTATCATTTAAGCTGTGACACCCTTAGTGAATTAATGTGAAGGAGCACGTTTGCACACATCTTCATTTGAATCAGACAACGTGACAATGTAAAATAAAGGCAACTATTTCAATTAAACAGTTGACCGATATATCGGTTTAGCCTCCATCATATCGGTCCCTAGCTATATTTGTCCAATTGCGCCATTGTGTGTTACGAATACAGTCTGCCGCTCATTCATGCCTTGGGCAAAGTACAAAAGAAATCTACTGCCTTTTATAAAACCTTAGATTTTTATTATTATGTCTTTATAAGGCTAACATGCAAAACATGCACTATAACCTGCTGTGGTTAGGTTGGGGATGTTTTTTAAAAAAAATATAAAAACCTAACCGAAACCTAAAAACCTAACCATGAGACGATTTAGTAAGTCAAGTCAGTCAATAATTTTTTCTGTTCAACTTAAGCAATAAAACCATTCTATACAAGAATCTATGTCTTCTCATGGAAGGTTTGCAAACAAATAAATAACTCCACAATTTTCTTAATATCAAAGCCATAGGCCGTCGAATTGTTCGAAATCCGAATTGATTTCGCCCATTACAATGAATGGAAAAAGAACTAATGCGTTCCAAGCCTTAAAACAGTCTTTTGTAGGAGTGAATGTAGAGTGTCTGCTGCAGGTGCGCTGTTCCTCTATGTGTGTGGCTGCACGTTATGGTTTTTCTGGCTTTTTTCGGGGGCGTTCGAGTTCTGGATTTTTGTTCGGAATCCGAAGCAAAAAAAATTTTTGTTCGAATTACGAGACGTTCGAATTCCAAGACGTTCGAAAACCGAGGCACCACTGTATCGGTAATCAGATTTCTTAAACTACTAGACATCGATATTGGCCCAGAAATAGCATGTTGGTTGACCCCTTCTTCAATGATACTTTTCAAACTAACATAGAGGTGCATAGGCTTTTAAAACCTACACAGATCCCATCAAAAAACTGTCCTCCTCCTGAGCCTAGATGCCACTGCAGAGTAGGCCAGCAACACACTGCTCTCTGCTGAGTGGTCTAATGGTCCGTCCCATTAGCAGCCAGCCACTGCTGGCAGCACAACACATCACCATGCCTAGATTTCATTTCACCTGGTTGTACAGTATTGGTTCCCCTTTGACTCAGAAGAGGTCATTATGATAGCTGCTTTTTTTGTTGCAAATTTCTTAGTTTTTTCATAGTTAATTTCCAGTGCGCAAAACAGAACATTTGTGGGTCTAAAAATAAATAGTTGATAACTTTCATTCATGGTCCAAAGGCAAATGAATCAAACATTATTTTGGTTTCTCTGTAATATGGCTCTTATATCCACGTAATACAATAAATCTGCTCTAGTGCAATCATATTTTTGGGCCATTTTTCTGTTAGGTTCAGCTTTTTAGTGGCTTGTGCTGTGTGTCTATAACAGTAAGAGTCTCACCTGTCACCAACAACAGGGAACTCACAGTGATTTCATTGTTATGTCTCCAAAGTCATACAAGAGTAATTGAGTCAAACTAGTCTAGACTTCAGTTGGAATAGATCGGATCTGGTGGCCGGCCAAATGAGCTGAGAGTATTCACTGGGATGTTACATAATCCTGCCTGGGTCCAATCTTCCCCCAAACCTTGCTCAGCACTCCACCACGTGGTTTGCTTTGACTTGTTTTTGTCACACATGTGCTTCGGTTTCCTTCACCCTTCTGCTTCCAAGCAGACCCGGCAGCATGTTGGTTCAATTATTCCGAGCTTGGAATAGCAACAGATCAGAGGGGAAGTGCAGGTCCAACAAATTCTCAACACCAGACCTCGGCAGTTCTCATGCGACTGGCAGGCCTTGATGACATCTGCGCGCCGAGCGATAGCCTCTGGCGGGAGCAACGTTTGAGACGACACAGAAGCATGAACTGAGCTGCTGTCCTTCAGACAGTGGATGCTGATTTGTTGGAGTTTGTCAACGCCAAGTAATGAACACAATGAAACTGAAAATAAATGTTTGTAGCGCCAGAATGGTTATGTGTCTAGCAGCCGGCAATTATTATCACCATATAAAAAAAGACGCGAAACCTGCCTAGTCCAATTATCTTGCAACTGCAGAGGCATCAGTCATAGGACCCGCGCTGCTCGGAAATATTAATAGCATTACTGTGGAATGAAAGAGCGCGTGGCTTCAAGTTCACGTGGTGTGAAATAGGTTATGGATCCATGAACATCTCAATTTTAAAAGAAGGCAAGAGTGGTTGATTGTGCTTTTGCTGTGTGGGATTACATTTCCTGTTGTGTGAGTGTGCTACCCACAGCGCTGAGTTTATAAGGTGATGATGGCGAGAGTTCAGGAAAGTTTGCATTCTATCGTCAGCAGACTGCATTCGCTCAGGTAAATCCATCTTTTGGGTCAAGAAGATAACACAGAATAAACTCCCCGTCACCTCCACAAAAAGATGTCGCACAGAGTCAGGAAATCTCGAGCGTCTCATCGATCCATCCTTGGGGTTACGATCAATTCAGAATTGATCTTTGCCTCTTTAAGGAGCAAAATCCCTGAGATTATCTGAAAAAAAGTTTCTATGACGCTTTATGATCACCATGAACAAGTCTAGTAATTAGTGTTGAACTGCTATCGTTCTCAAATCTGTAACGACAGACTTGTCAGCAGGGGCTACTCGTACCACTTCCATATCTTGCTTTGACTCGTCTCTCCTATAGGTTACCAGTTAAGCTGTTTTCTGTCAAACTCCAGGACTTCCATCCTTTCATTCTCGACATTAAATAACAGTAGCGTGAGAATTGTATTCTTAATTTATTATTCTCCTTCTTTTTTGTTTATTTTTCTTATACATCTTAATGTTGATAGATGCGTTTCATAGAATAAAACAAATCATGTTACGTATACGTATCTACCTGTGCCTTTATTCTTCCCGCGAGCTCACTAGTTGTAAATGGCGCATACCTGCAGGTGATCGCATTCAGTCTACACACATGTGAAACGCCCTCTTCGCCTGGTGGTGTGCAATAGATGGACTTTGCTCCCTATCAAGTGTTTTCATTGCTTATTCTAGGTCTCTGTTTGGCCTTCACAGTCGCGCCTTCTTTTATATTAAATTATTCGTGACTCTCTTCAGTTCTGTCCGTTTTCTCTTCTTTGGTTCTTCTTGTTTTCTCAGCAGTTTTTGACCATCATGTTACTTTCTGTTGTATTATTCAGAAAGTTACGTTGAGGAAGATGGCACCTGTCTTGGGATTGAGGAATTGACTACCCAGACAACCAGACAACCCAAAATGCTTTGAGTATTTTCAGCCAATGAAAAAAAAAAAATCACATCCAAAGCAACAAAAAAGTGAGCTATAAATTGAAGTATTTTGTTTGTTAAAGGAGATATTAATCTAATGAAAACTGTAAACTGAAAATTGTATCATCTCTTATCTGTATTATCTCAGGTGCTGGCGAAAAATGCACATTTTGAGCGCTTTAATATCAATAAAAGATGTGAGGAGTTGATGATTCCAGTTCAGAACATTGGCCAGTGTGTTTCATGAGTCAGTCTCCATGCTGGAGCCCGTTTTCCAAACTAGTTTAGAAGTGATCCTCATGCATTTTTAAGCACCACTGACCTTTACGTGATACATTTATTAATCAAAATCATCGAGCCAGCTCCAAATTAACATTTGCTTTACATCTCACTTGAAGTATGCATGAAGCTGGGTTGCTGGTGGAAGACTCACCTCATGCGGCAGATGAAGGACCGTCGAGAGCCCATGCACATTCTCATGGATGACTGCTGTCCCTCCTTCTTCACTGTACCGGTCTTCAGATCCAGAATCCGACCTAAGCACAGAGAGAGCAGGGACTTAATAACCTGAAGACACTGGACACTGTGCAGCATGTTTGTGATGAAGCCAACTGGTGATGCCCACTTCTACACAACCTCCAGCATCATAAATATATTAAGAATGTTGCTTAATACTGCCTCCATGGTGACACCAGCCACATTAATGATCATTAAACCTGATGGCAGCCAACATATGCTGAGGGACACGAACCGAGAGACTGGAGAGTCTTCAGTGTGTGTGCGTGTATGAGATGAGTTCCACACGTGCATGCAATCACACTCGCTGGAGATGATCACAAAAGCCAGTGAAGATTCTGATGGATCTTCTGGGTGGCACGTTTGAGGTTTTGGTTTTCTGTTTGTCTCCATTTGGGACACAGCTTGTATCATATTGTGCTGGTGTTGCTGTTTAAGGCAAGTGTTTGTCATTCAAAATCACATTTTAGCACTTCTTTCGTGTTAAATATGTGGGCTTTTAAAGAAAAGGAGGGAGAAGTGGCCGGTGTTTCCAGTAAATCATCCAATCCCCTTGAATGGCTCTGATAAATAATGGAAATCAGGTTCAGGTCTTTGCCGAGAAAAAGCCTTTGACGAGGCTAAACAGCTGGGCATGTTTTGGCTCGGGAGACGGTCAAAGTCAATGACTGAAGTGGTGAGATGGCTATAAAAAAAAGCTTCAATGAAGAACTTAAAAGCTTTCCATGTTCCGTATCGTTCTCAGGATGAACCTGTCCAAGATCAAGACCAAAGAAAAACAAAACTGGTATCCAGGGCCGCTATTAAATCTGCCATTTCAAGTTAAAACAAAAATATATTTACACACATTAATGCTTCCAGGGCTGTCAATAGATAAACAATTTTATTCTCCATAACACTACGGTCAAGTTAATAACACCTTTTCATATCTGTTGTAAATGTAACTTAAAGGAAGATGTTCTCAACACCAGAGTGGCCAACAGCGTTTTCCTCATGCAAACATTTGTTTCCTCAAACAACCCAACAAAACAGATACTGTCAAGAACATTCTTTAAAATAACCTCAGAGGCACTGAAGAACATGCTAAAAGAATAGCATTGTTGCCATAATTGTCCACTCTTTTGTTGAATAAATCTTCCTTTAAAGTACATTTACAGCAAATACAAAACGTGTGAGTAATTGGACATTAATCATGAGTTAACTTAGGTTTAGTACGGTTAATTGAGATTAAAAAACTCCCTTACATAGGGCATAGTATAGTCGCATGCAAGGACATCTAACGCTTGCATTAGTAACTGTTTGGACCATTAATTTAGACATGTTTATTGTTAAAGACTATTTAAGCTTCAACCACTCAAGGTAGAACCTTGTGTCCCGCCGTATATCCCCCCCCTTTTTTTAATGCCTCCATGCTGTCTGAGATAGGGACTTCAGAGGCATAAAAAGTAAAGTTTTTGGGGGGGATAATTGGTATTTCTATGACTCTAATGGGCCAAAGAAGTACAATAAAACAAAATTCAATCCAGTTAAATACAAGCCTAAGAGGTTCAATAAACCATCAGTTACTTGAGAGATCCAGACCTGCCTAGATCCAACCTAAACACCCAAGATGAAGGCACAGCCTGAAGTTTTATACAGGTTCCAAAAACAGCACATTTGTAACAATGGTGGAAATACTTCAAGAGGACACACAAAATGCTTGTGTCCAGCGGAAAAGATGATCCACATGGCTGAATGTCAGCGCAAAGGGTTGTAGAGAGAAAAAAATACATCTCTCTCTCTCTTGTCTCAAGCACCACCAAAGCTAGTTCCCTGCATCCATGAGTTGATGCACACTGAGGTTGGGGTAGAGGAGGATGAAGACGAATGGGAGGTTCTATTACTGTAACCTGCACTATCAGGCTCCATCAACACTCCAACATGACTGATCTCTTCCAGATGGAGATGGAATTTTCTGCATCTTGCTGGTGACTGAACCTTCACACGCAAATGTGTTGACGTTCCTTCCCTGCAGATGGAGAATCTGATGACCAGAACAATGCAGAGCAAGGCTTATTTGATCGTTGGATTGCCCCAAAGAATGTGGGTACAATCACCACCGGCACATCTGTCTCACCCACACAGGCGGAGGAGCCAAAACACATCTACAGATGCTTGTTAGTATTTTAATTTCAAACAGCTGCACTCTTGAATTAACAGGCTCGGAATCTTGGAAGTATGTTATCTGAATCGAACAATCCAGGACTAATCAGGTCATGTGTTTTCATGCACAGCGATGGTCCTAACGGTAACTAGTGGAAAGCCACAAGAATGTTTCTTTGCTCACTGCTTGTCTTCAGACGAGTCGCGAGGCAATATAGTTATATTTCTACCCTCTCTTCGGGTCAACGTTCTGCCCGGCAGTACTCCTCTCCGACACCCCAGGGAATGAAGGAAGTGGGTGCATGAAGTCACAAAAAAGCCAGTGCTCTTCTCCAAGTCTTTCAAACAGAATGATGAAGAGTTGTTTCCGTATTTCCCCACACTCGCACTCCACTTGCATATTGATGGTTTTGCAGAAAACTATTTGACTTCGCATCAACAACATCATGCGGTACTGCTGAGATAATAGTCACTCCCGAGTCTGAATGCTGGCAGCCCCCTGGTCGTTCCTGATACAGATAGCTGGTATGGCAATCACTCCCGGGACATGTGCTGCATGTCTGAGAGAAAGCTATTTTCTTGGAGCTACTCTTGGAAAAGAAAATTGCAATAGGAAGTGCCTGCATAAGAATGGCACTGGATTATGATCCAAATGTAGCCCGGTTGTCTTTCATAATTAACTGCCACTCGTCTTCATATCCATCCGCTTAATCTTGAAACTGGGACAGTGATAGTGTCACAGAGATGATGAGATCTGGGGCCTCATTTCTAAAACTGTGAGTAAGAAAGCTCAGTAAATCCTCACGTCAACTTTGGTAGAAATACCAAAACCTGCATACTTAGGTGGCGTAAGCCTTCTTTAGTGCATGTGCACTGTTTATAAATGAGGCCCATGGTGACCAGTACAACATGTTGCGGAAGAGATAAACAGAATAAAGGCCTTTGTGATGAAATGCAACTGTTTCCCGCATGCTCTGTGATTTTCCGTTCATCAAACAAAGTCATCCCAGCTACCAGGAAACCTTCTTCTCATGCTTAAGTTGTTTCGTCATCCTCTTCACGTCTACACGGTTTTCAGCTTAGATTTGCTGAGGACCAAATTGTTTGCATAATGGTGTTTGCCCAATCTTTCTAAGCTAACCACTGCAGTGTGCCGGGCATGTTCAAAGGCTGGTCCAGTGGCCAATAGTGGTCCTCGATCTGATTTCACATGACCTTCAGTAGGGTTGCAACAATCACCATTTTAAAATAAATATGTTTTGTTCCCTTTTCATTGTACAATGAACAGATCAAAACCACAATGATCAATTGTTAAATACCGGAATGCTTCCTTGTAACCTGACAGACTGCTCCTCTTTACATCGACTACATCTCCAGTGAAAGAGTATCTTGGGTAACAACAGAACTCAGCTGCTCATCCAAAACAACAAACTCCATCAGCATTGGTTTCACCTGCGATTCACCCCGGTTAGCTTTTGCTCAGTTATATTTTTGCCTCTGATCCATGAACATCAGTGTGGTTTTTTGCTTAGTTGTATTTTTCAAGGCATCTAAATAAGACGTGGTATGATGTTTCTGTTACTGTTAACAGTTTGGACACGCCTGATTTAACCTGCTGATCCTCCTTCCAGGATGGTTTTCTTTGTATATTCCCATAATCACACCCAATGTTGCACTAAGCCTGAGGTGCTCCCCAACCCCGCCACGTTTGTGTCCAGCAGCGTCTGCCGCGGCCACAACACAACTGAAATGTCCACAGTCCACAGGGCGTCTCACACCATTAAAAGCTAAAGCTGAATTCAGTGAGTAAACAAAGACTGACAGCCATCCATCATAGAGTCTCTTCTACAGGGTCTTCATCAATCACCGCTCTCAGTAAATCCAATGTCACCCTCCTTATCTGCCATCTTTCCCCCTACCGGTAGGAGCTGCGGCTGAGATTGAAATTTGCAGAAGAGCAGAGAGATGTAACCTGCTGCTCGGATAACCAGACAAGGTGGTGCATCAGGATTCTCCCAGAATCAGGATATCATTCATTTAACCTTCTCCAACCAGTTCTCTGATCGCCTGAGTAGAGCCAGAAATGCTCTTTGAACATGAGGAGTGATGGTATCTAGTCTGTGGTGGAGGAAATCTGTTTCCTACCAACTATAGACGGGTGTTAACTACCTTTTGCCTACAACAAGGACTTGGAGGGAACAAATGTGTGCAGAAAAGAGGAAAAATACAGCCCACCATTCTTTACCATGGAGCCATAAACATCAGTGGCAGTGATATTAGGTTCAAGTGTTTCTCGCTGTTCTCAGTGGCACGTCTGGGATACTGAAATCCTTCTGTTGCACCAGAGCCGAGATTTCTCTTCTTAGACCCAAGTTTCCACACAACACTTCCTAATAATTGCCAGACGACTGGGGTCACAAGGCTGCAGTCTCCAATCCAGGAATCAAAACATGACCTCCACGTAAGCCATTCTAATGATTTTTTATTAAAATGTATTTGTCCGAGCGAACGGATAACCCTGCAACCTCGGATTATTTACGGGCAGCAGCAATATTCGCTCGCTTGCAAATGACGTGTCAAGGAAAGAGAAAGGTAAAAATAGCCAGCGCCTGAGGACAAAGCCGGTGAGCCACATACTCAGCTGGACAGCAGCTGCGAAATTTGATAAAATATACTGGCCGCCACATTTTGGCTATAAGCAAAGCAGCCAATAACGTTCTTCTGTCCCCACACCAGGCCGCTCATCATCAGTCAGGAACAAAACATGGATCTTTTTTAGGATCTTCACGCTTATAAAAGATTAAAAAGATTCTCCAGTTTTAACGTGTGAGCGATGTTTGCCCCGTTCCTGCCTTTGAGTTCCCATACGTCAATTAAAAAAACAACAGAAACCGAAACCTCCTGGCAGCACATGGGCACCTGAGCGTGGTTCAGTTTTCTTTCACGCTCAACAGTAGGATCTAGGAGTGCAAGAAAACATGAGCATACTCACATATCGCAATACTTGACTGGGTAATATTACCTCAATATTATTGCTAAATACCACATTGCTTGATAGTGAGATATTGTCATGATAGTCAGCTACATCAATATCTAATACAGAGATACTTGGATATGTTGCTGTATTTGTGATGTGTTTATTTATAATATTTTATTTGTATGCAGGAGTTATTTTGGTGTTTACAGGGGTGATTCATTTCTTTGTTCAACTGCGAAATTTAACTGAAACAACTAACAATAAACTCGTATTCATGCACATAATATTTTACTGCATTATCTGATTTCCCTCATTACAATGATGGCTCTAATAAGATATTGTTGAAACGTAATCGTCATGCATTTCTTTACCACTCCAGTTATCTGCTAACACACAGCCCTTGTAGGATCCTTGTTTTGTTTTTTCTGAACCATTTATTTCTTAGATCTGTCCTTAGAACAGATGGGATCTGATCTTCTTTCTCATAGTGATGGGCTGATGTGGTTCAATTATCTTCTCAACCCAGAAGGGGGCGCTCTCAGTTTAAAAATGATGTGAGGCTCACGGGACTCATGGGCTGATTTAAATAGGAGAGAGTGCCACCTAGTGGCCAATAAAGATGTCGACATTAATCTTACATAATAAACATGAATAAATAATCTAATAATAAAAACTTTCTATATTTATCATTCAGAATGACAATTATCACTATCCTATATCCACTATTCCTGGCTAGAAAAGTCTAGACTGGTAACTGGTTGATGTTCAGTGGGAATTTCCCAGCTAATAAACAATGTAAATAATGACCAGCAATCTCACTAGGAAACATAATGGGAGTTCCAGCATGATGCTGGTTCAGATTAATTCCAAAGACAGCAGGACCACGTCTGGACAAAATGAAATGTAGTCACTTCTTCCACATCAAGCTGCAAAATGTTATTCCCTCTTTCCACCTCGGCGGGTTGGAACAACATGCTGCGGGCGGAAAACAAAGTTCAGAGAAAATATACGGCTTTTGGTTCCACTTCTTGCACTGAACACAACGTAAGGCTAAGGATTGCAGCGTCTTCAAAGTGCCTGCACGATGGAGCGCATTTTCCATCCGTCACAGCTCAGCATGGACGTCACAGTGTTGTGGAGATTACTCAGCCCTGCAGGGGGCTCGCTGTGGTTGAAGGGGTCAGACTGACACAGGGAGAGAGTTAAAAAGATAGACAGCCCGGGAGCAGAGCGGAGACTTGCGACTTCAGCGGAACACTAACGCCCTCTAGTGAGCAGTCGAGGAAATACTTCCTCAGATGGAGAGCAATCGTTGAAGAAAGCTTTACATGAGAACAATTCACTTTAAACCCAATCTAATAGGCAACTAACTTATAGGTGTCTTTTGAGTTACAGTTTATGACCATTATAGTGTGGACTTATGAAGGGAACACCGGTTTATAAAGTCCAGATTTGAGACTGGGGGAGAGAGGGAGTTATGTGGCTAAAAAATATGATGCGCAGAAGGAGGAGGAGGGCGCTGAAAGTTCAGTGAGATAAGGAGGGCGAGGTAGTACAGGGATTTAAACGTGAGAAGTAAGGTTGTGTGTGGACGGGAGTGATGATGGACCAGTTGTGAAGATGAAGATGCCAGCAGTATTTTTGGCAGGGATCTGTATGCTCTGCTGTTTAAAGGAGGGCTGCAGTAAGCAAGGCAGAGAGTGGCAGGAGTATGGACAAGTATGAAGTGTTGTTCATGCTTCCTGTCGAGTCAACATTTGATTCACACGCATATCTTCAGCACGTGTGCCCATCAAGCCACCTGCCTCTTACCTGTCATAGAGTTCTCTGACGTGCTGAGCTGCTCCCTCAGCTTGTCCACGTCGTCCGGGTGAACCTGCTCGTACAGAGTGCTGCCGAACCACTCGGACTGAGGGTGATTAAGAACAGGAGTCACGGAGTCCGACACGTAGATGACGCGGCCCGTCTCAGCCGCCACCACGAACAGGAAGCCGTCTGCTGCCTCCAAGATGAGATGTTTCAGCTCCTGCACACAAACAAACACAATTTCTCAGCCATCATTTCATTACAAAATTTAACAACCATAAATTCTGGACTGTAGAGTTGTATCAGAATATTTGCCCGAAATGAAAAAAAAAGATCTACCTTGTTCATCCATAAGCCGCAGCGGTCTATAAGCCGTGGGGGCAGTGGTGCACCCGGCTTAAAAATGCATGAGGATCACTTCTAAACTAGTTTGGAAAACAGGCTCCAGCATAGAGACTGACTCATGAAAAGAAAAGGGCAAGGTTCTGAACTGGAATCATCAACTCCCCACATTATTGACATTAAACCGTGTGTCCCAAGTTCCGACACCACAGCTGCTCTATGGGCAGAGCGTTGGAAACCCCGGTGAAAACACTTAACTGGACACTAAAATTGACCCAAGGAGTGCATGTGTGAATGGTGTGTGTGTGGAAGAAGTACAAGCATTTTACAGCAGACAGTACCACCTGGTGGCATCTGAAACACCATGTACGGCCAGGGGCTTGCATACGCTCACTCAAACATATTTTACGGTCTACAGCAATGAAAAATGTTAAAATCACAACTGCCACAAAGAAATCCTCCCAACTATACTGTAAAGAGCCGGATACATCAAGGACAGGCAATCCAGCAAGGAATCAGATATGCACTTCCCAACTCGAACACTGACCTGCTCAGTGAGAAACGACGGCTTGTATGCTCCATCAGTGGACGTGTTGCCGGTCCCTCTCATGGACTTCATGTGTGACACCGCCATGCGCAGGATGGTCAGCTTGTCCGGCTTCCTGGCCAGAGCACTGCAGGTGGGCACCATGTCGGACAGCTCTGTGATGTACTGGGTCATTTTGTTGCGTCGGCGTCGCTCAATCTCACTGTGGTTCTCTCTATAACAGAGAACGGACTGATCAGATGCTCGCAGGGAAACCTTCATCGGCGACTGCTGAAGAAGGGCGAGCAAAGGTAGACCCACGCTGTGTCCCAAGCGAAGGAAAGGTCACAGACTTGGTTTCATGTCATACTCAAGTTAAAATATAACAACGTTGCATTGAGCAAATATATCAAGAGACAATGGCATAGACATGAAAGGGAAAAGTTTTTTGCACAAAAGCGACTACTCTTGATAATTGTCAAACCAATATGCATGACATTTTTTCTAGTATATCCTATTTCCCCACTGTTCTGAGTGGCTTCCTCCACACACAACATATTAGTTTGGAGAATTGTTTTAAGGATTTAGCTTTTCAATTCAAGAGCTCAGAGCATTTTTGCAAGCTGCGCAGTTCAGTATGATACAGTGCTGCTATACACAGTCTAGAAGATAAATCTCTTTCATGAACGTAAATCCCACGGAGAATAGCTGCACTTGAAAATCTCTACTCTACCAAAGTTGCCAGTGTAGCAATGTTGCAAATGAGCTGCACTGCACCACCTATTGGACACTTTCCACACGAGAAGAAATTGCTGTTTAATGTCCAAACTTCATGAAAGGTGACGTGTGACCTTATGTGACCTTTTACGGGACTCCAAAACACGAATTTTAGTACTGACATTTTGTTTTTCACAACATTCACCCTGTGAACGCTGCAGTTTCTGAGATACAGTAAGAGGACAGCAACCTTTAGTGTACTTTCAACACTAAAGTCAGAGTCTTTTCACACGTCAGATAAGAATAGATGATACGTTGTTTTTTTTATTTGGGTACCATGTCATTCAACAGCTAGTGCTCAGCAAATTAGCCGAGGGAACCTGAGGCTGAGACAACTGAAGTGCTTCATCTGAGGAGTGGTTGGAAAAGATTTCGATTTCTCGTGCAGTGCTCAGAATAAGGATAAAAAAACATTTCAAAAACGTGCCCTAATAGGCGTCAGCTTGTCTGTAATGATACAGATTCATCATAGTTTTTTTACAGAGGCACTTGCTCGTGAGGCTTCATCTCAGTGTCCTGCTTTTCAGAGCCCACTAGATGGCACTCTCAGCTTTAAAATCACCAGCACCACCACCTACTGCGCTCTGAAAATGAGGACAGTGTTTCATGGAGCCTCACCAATCCATTAGCACTAGTAGTTAGAAATGAGCAGATGACACAGTATTGAAGGGTTGGTGAGGTTTCATGAAACAGTGTCCTGATTGTCAGAGGCCACCAGATGGCGCTGGGGCTGTAAAACACCTGGACTCATCATGTCTAAACCAAGGGCACCATCCAGTGGCCTCTGAAAATTAGGACAAGGTTTCATGAAACCCCATCAGCCCTTCAATACTGTGTCATGATACCACATCTAAAATAATAAGCCTCTTTTATCAGCTGTATTTTCTGAGAGAAATAGAGGGGGTATATTTAAGTTCAGTCCTCGGGTGATCAGCGTCAGACCACATCAGAGAGGAGTGTATTTAGTTCCATGGTGTATGTGGATGCTAACCATGATGAATAATGTAGGTGAAATGATGGACGGCGTTGGGTAATCCACTGATCGCACCTCAATTACAGGTGATGAGAGTGTCTTTCCACAGAGTACAGTTCGTCATGATAAAAATGAATGGTGCTGTCAAACTGCTTGTCTCATTCCCGCTCACTGGGTTTGATCGATGAATGGCAAAAATAACTTCTCTCTAAAAGCAGGAAGCCTGCAGAGCAGTTAGATCACTGCCAGTGAGCTCACACTCCATAATCCAGCATAATCCAGTGTTCGGAAGCCTATCTGGGCGTTAATGGACTTTGTTGGGATAGGAGGCGGTTTAAACTCTGCCGGTGTACGGTGTGGTCAGCTGATCCCTGAACATCCTTGGTGGCGACAGCTGGCTCACCCTACCTGGCATATCTCTCCTTATCAGCACCAGGAATCTGATCATCATCATACCTGCAGAACAAGAGAGAGAAGGGACACCAGTTTACACTCTGAGCCTGAGGAGCCTGACCATACATGTTGCTGAGCAGGAAGCGACTGGACAGTAACGATGCGATGGCAACAAGCTGAACCAATGAGTTTAATGGGGAAAAAAAGCTAGGTTTGCGTGAAAGGTCATGTCACTGCTACTTTTATCACGACCATGGAAGGAAGTCATCGATTGCAAATCTTTCTTCTTCGCAATAAAAACATAGATTAATGAACAAACTATTTCATTTGAGGGAGCCATGATTGGTTTTGGTGAATATATAAATCATATGTCAATTATAAGGAACTCAATTTACTTGGTTACTTGTTATTTGTTCACAAAATAAGCTATAATATATAATGTCTAGCTCTCTGAAAATAATCGCCATAAAATACAAATGGTAATATTTCACTGTCAACAGCAAGTAATTAAATTTTAAAAAATGCATGTTGACCAAAGTAACACGGTTCTCATTCTGAAACACGTTATAGTAAAACATAATATAGCCTATACATATATAAATAGCCAAAAAGCCGCAGTGATATTTTAGATTAGCTGTGTTATTAGATGCTTATGAGAGAAGGATCATGCTCAGATGTCAAAGCACAATGCAATATCCACAATTAAATTTGTTAGATTTTTAGAAAGACCATCAAAGACATGAATATTATAAAGACTCTAATTTTTACCCAATAATTCTGGACGTATGCTTTAGAATGTGGGAGTAAATCGTATAGAAAAGTTTGAATTGTAATACTCTTTATATTTTTTGCATTTGCATTAAAAAAAACATAGAAACAAACCAATAGAAAGGTGTGGCCATCACCCATTGTGCATTTCTATATTTCCTTTTAGCACTTCGATAATGAGTTGGAAGAAAACGCCAACATCAGTTCTTCTCTGGACCAGCAGAGGGCGGTCCCTTCTCCCCCGTCAAATCTCAGCTGACGTGGACACTTACTTACAGTGCAACACAAATCTGAGCGGACAAGTGAGATGCTCCAAAACACAAAAAACACCTTGATGTAAAATAAAAATGAGAAATGACGTGAAAATGTTGCATTGGTTAAAAACAGCAGCAATACATGCGCACAGAATAATGCATTTCTTTATAGATTCTTAAACACATTGATAGATTTGCTTGGTTCAGAACATGTCTTTACTGTGTTCCACTTGTCTCACCTTGAAAATTTGCTAGGCCCCTCGCCATCCTCGTCGTCGAAGTCCATCCTAAGAGGCAACCACAGAAAGACGTTACTTGTTGCTGCTCAACGGCGCTGATATCGTTCCAAAACACAATACACACACGGAAGAACTAGGGGTGGGGCCAACCTGATCCAGAAAGACTTTCACTTCCACCACTCAAACCCGTCTTCGCCAGACATTGATCACTGTTTTCTCTGGTTTCTGGTGGTCTATTTTTTGTTCACATACTAAGGTCAGCCCTACAACTTCAAATTCATAGTCTAAGGTCGTGTAATTTTTCTTGCAAAAATTTTATTAAAGTATTTAATCTTAATGTACCCCATCACTCAGAGGCAATAATATAATGAATGTGGCAGTGCATCTCCGCTAGAGGCGTCTCTGTCCGGCGGGAGGTTGAATGCTACTTCACAGGTGGATGGCAGTTTTAGAGCATGTGATCTAAGAGCCTTTTCAACTGAACATGAGCATTTGCTGAGTAAAAATCAAGTCAAACTTCCACCACTGTCTTCATCCAAGACTATTAAAGTGGCCGCCATTGAGCTGACTCAGTCATTACCAATATGTACAACTGTCCAACTGCTTCTCTGACCCCTAAACATCTGGCTGCTTTGTTCAGCAACCATGAAGTGGACAGCAAGGAGACCCACTTATTAGCAACTGAGCAGTTGAATCCATGAAAGCGGTCCATTTCTCATGAGTGCCCCACCCCCGCTGATACCATCCTGTCACTCCTGCCTTTGCATGCATGATCTCGCTGGCGGCTTTCTGCTCAATAGCACTGAGGAGGATTATTGTGTGTGTGTGTGTGTGTGTGTATGCGTGTGTGCTCACCCACCCGCACACACTATGCTGTATAAATAAACAACAAGAGGATCGACAGCGGTGAGGGTCCATGGAGCTCTGTTGTTTATCCGCCCAGAATCAGGTCTGGATTATTTATTTATGTTTGTATAGGCCTAATTCCCGTCCATGACTGCACGCGGAGCGGAGCTACAAGTTCCTCACTCAGACACACAGGGAACATACAGCGCGAGTCTTGAGGCACAACCCGGAAAAGCCATTTACGTTTGAACCGGGGGTTGCAGCAATTCTTGCTCACACGATTTCCTATTTATCCAAATGCAGACAGATAATACATCGTGATCAGCTGCTGTCTTAGAGCTTGACATGACACTGCATTGGTCCATTGCATATTGTCGCTAATAGGAATCAACCACATAACTCCAGTGTTCAGAAGGAAAATGTGATGAGCATTAAGCATGTCACAACTGCAGCAGCGTATCCAAGTATCTACGTGTTAAATATAGTATCGTATCATGTCGCAATACACAACCCTGGTAGCTAGAATACAAATCAAATGCTGGCAAGCAGTATTTGAAAATTGATTGAATATATATCTTGTGACAATACAAAATATCAATATTTCTACCCGAAATTGATCTATTTATTTGTTTTTCACTCTATGATGGCAAAGTCATATCCATTACCAAGCAAAACAGACAGTGAGTGGCGCCCGAGTGCATCACAATATCAATTGGATGGGCACCCAAGTATCAGGAAGAAAAAAATCCAATCGGGTCGAAAGCATATTGTCCCATCCCCATTGAAAATATATGTTTGCACTGTTTTACGCACTGTTTTTTATGAGCTATTTAAAGAGGGCAGCCTGTTATTTATTTATTTAAAACCTCTGTTCATATCAAGCCCTAATTGTTCTGAGAGCTGGCAAAACTTTCGGCTTCAATTAAAAGGAAAAAAAACATACAATTTGTATCTTTTTATTTGTGTTTAGTCAATAGGAAATGTGGGACTCACACTTTACCATAAGGAGTAAGACAAAGCTACACATGAACAGTAATGATGATAGATTTTGCTCGAGCAGAAACACGAACACAGCTTGTGTGTTTGTGTGTAATTTTCTTTCTGGTTGAGGTTGTAATCCACCAGTGCAGCTTAGAAGTATTTAATTAACTGAGTCGGTGTGTTGCCAGCAAGTGTGTGACACATTACTCCATAATCTGGGTGTATTTTGGAGACTGGCACACTGCCCACACTGAGCCGGCATTGGTTCACCTCTGATCCTCTAATCCAATCCCTTCCTCAGCAGCAGTTTTGTGGTACCTTTTTCCCACCTTCATTTCCTGAAACTTTCAAGCTATCGCAGTCCAATTTGTTCCAGAGAGTATAAGAAATCTACTTTTCTGCAGCACAGTATTTCCACTACACAACATACTCAGATAAAAACTGTTTTGTTGTTATTTATAACAAGAATGAGTCCCTGTCTCAAGAGGAGACGTTTAAGTTTCTTGGTGTCTGGTTCTCAAGTGACGGGGTAAGGGAGAAGGAGATTGGTTGCCGAATCGGCGCAGCAGGTTATTGCAATCGCTCTACCACACCATTGTGTGTAACAGAGACCTGAGCCAAAAGGCAAATATTGTCCATTTACCATTAAATTTTCATCCCGACCCTCATATATGGTCAGGAGCTTTGGGTCATGTTGGAAAGAAGGAGAAGTTTCTTTCAATGGGTGGCAGGTGTCTTCCTTAAAGATTGGGAGAAACTTCTTCTCCAGCAGATTTCCCTTTAAGAACTACTTGATATGATACAAACACTAGTGATTCTGTAAGTTCACTGTCACTTCTGCTTTACTACACTTATGTTGTGGTGAGAATGCTCCAAAGAACTGAGCCAAAACTTAAAAACGTAAAACAAAAGCTCATTACGTTTCCATTTTCCACTCCGATCAAAACACAATAAAATGAAAAAAGAATGTTTTCATATGAACACTGAGCCATGCTGGATGGAATAAGATTTGATTTCCCTTTAGATCTTCCCTTTGCAGTTTCATATGAAGAGAGAGACTCACCCTGCTGACCTCCTTTTGCCCCCGCGGCCAAGCACGGCTCCACCCATCCTCACCTGGCCGCCTCCAACTGCCCCTGGCATCGCTACTGTCCCCGGCAACTCACTGCCCATCTCTGGAAAAAAAAAAAGACAATTAATCAGTAAACATGGTGGTCAAATGCCAGTCGGACATCATGAGTTGGTCAAGACAACAAAGCTGATCTAAGAAGTCATAAAGATGTGTAACAAACCTGTATGTGACTGACACTCAGAGCAAAGTTAATAATACCAACTTAAAGAAGCAAACAAAATATGAAATCAGGATGAGACCAGGGAAAACAAATCCAGTCATATTTAAAAAAAAAAGAAACAAAATTTCAGAGTAAAATGCGAAACGGCGAAAATATGAAAGCAGGCACCCGACAATGCACCTAAAATCTAGAGGGTGCATCCATTTGTTAGGAGCTGAGGGCAACAAAAGGAACAGAGTGGCATCTATTTCTCAGGTGCCTAAACTTTGATGTTATAACTGTTATAACTTGAAAAAGCCCAAATCAACAGTGAGATGTTACAAACATCCTTTTACAACTTAACAAGGGGAAATGGGTCACATTTGACCATTTGACAGAGTCATGGCCCTTGTGATGTGATCTACACGTTTTCAAGGACATTCAGAGAGAAACATACTTCAGTGGTTCGCCAGTCTTCCAGTTCCATCTTCAAGTTCCACCACCATTCCACTTTAAACTGGCAGATGTTGAGTAATGCCAGCAAAGCACATTGTGTTTTTCTCCTCGCAGCCCACAAATGCAAGCACGGTCCATTTACAGAAACATCCCTGCTCCTCTTCAATAACTAACGGAGCATGGTGATTCAGGGAGCAGAGACAGTGTTGGAAAGGCCAGGGGAGTTCTGCAAACTGTGCAAGTATGAGGTGTTTTTCATTTCCAATCTGCATGTCGCCTGTGCCGCAGAGTATCCCAGGACAACTGCAGCACAAGCGAAGCGTCAAAAGTGTAGTGAAGTCACGCCTGGCTCTCCAGCGGCACAGCCAGAAGAAGTGATGCAGGATTACCTGAAGATAGGTAACTCAAATTAACGCACCTCAGTCACAGATTTCATTTACACCTCGTCTACTTCATCTTTGTAGCTACCAGACTTTGTTTTTCATTTAAAAATCGGTCAACAGCAGAGGCTGAGTCTAGTGAAAGTCAAGTTAAGACAGTTCTGTACTGACAGTTCAGAAGACTGTGAGAACAGAAAGGCTTTGATGTCAGAGCGTGGAGAGAGTTAAAAGAGGAAGCACTTTTTTTGGCCTACCAAATTTGAATTTTGAATGATTCGTCACTCTACTTAAAGACAGAGCTGAAGCGCGACCTCTCCAGCAGCTTTCTTCCTCACCTAATGCTTGTTGTATGCTTGCAACTATCAGGGACACTACCACCACCTGCCGTCCCATTGACAGACTGTCAATGGAGACGCGGCGACCGAAACAGAAACGAATGGATGCCTTCTGTTTTGGAGTCAGGTGCACTGTGCATTAGCCACCTGAATGTGACATTTTTAAAGCATCCAGAGTGGAAACTTTCATAAATGAGTGCTCTCTGTTGTCGGAGTCCCGCTACAGTATGTAAATATTTCACAGACACAGCACAGTCTCCAGAGATTCACCTGCGACCTCTTACATCGAAATAAATGTTTTTCAGTTGTCCTTTTGACAAAATAATTGCTCCATTCAGCAAGCTTTTTCTATTTCTGCCACCATGAAGAGGCATATAAAAATGTGTCTGAATTAAAATGATTTTATGTTCATTTTTTCCACATCATTTACACAGAAGGTCTTATTATTTTGATTATAAATTCATTGTCAATCCATGTGATCGGTATCGGTGATCTGCACTCTGGCTGATCGGTATCGGTGGACGGCAGCAAAAATCCTCATCAGTGCATCCCTAGTTTTCACAACTTCATTTTGAGGCTTAAGTCATCGCTGGATTTGACCATAAAATTACATCTCAACTATTGAATTTTTTATCGGGTTTACAATTATGATCATACAAATATGATTATAAAAATATAACAATCGTCATGAAACGATTATTCAGCCGTCTCCCCAGCTTCTCTCACTATGTCCCGATGCACCCAAACACTGCACCACGCTTTGTCCCGAAGAAAACTGACCAGTGGGAAGCTACTGTGGAGGGCACAGTGAGCGCGCTACACAGAGTGAGCCACTCAGCGCGAAGCTCCGCCTGTCAGCGAGAGAGCTTGAGCCTCTATTTACAAGGAGTGGAGGACGCTAAATGCATAAGAACAATCGCTTGCGCTGAAGTGAGACAGGGGTGATAAAATCAAGCGCTCCTTGTCATTCATCACACTGCAGAGACACAGGAAGAGCGCTCAAATATGTAAGTTTTAAAATCAAAGGAGTGACTTCTACTTTCACAAAAAATGAATAAAAAAACTATGACATCACAGCTTACAAATCAGAACCTGAGAAACATCTTTGCGTCCAAGCGAAGTGCCTGCTCAGCTCGAAATCTTGTCTCCTGTCTCCACCGTTCTCTGAAGCCTGACCATACAGATTGGTGTTTCTAGAGAGAGAAACATTTAACCTACATGAAGAAGGTTAAATAGAACTGAAAAATATTATTTACATTTCACACAATGCTGTATTGTCGTTCCTTGTTAAATAAAGTTTGAAAGTCTAATGACAACTAAATCTTAAGTCTTATAAAGCCGTTTAATAAACGTTTGAATAATCGTGATTATGATACGAATCAAAATAATCACAATTATGATTTTTGCCCAGCCCTAATCTCAATTTAGTGGAGCACAAATCATGTTTGTGAGAGCAGGAGCAGGTGGAGAGGGGATGCCAAACATGAATGTAGCACAACAATTGCAGTTTTATGGGGCTACTGTCAAAGAGTGGCAGTCATTTTAGCATCCTCGGAGGACTGATCCTGCTTTACAATGATGGATTCAGTCGGGTCACAAACGCCGATAGAGCACTTACGTGTAGCGAGAAGAGAGAGCTGGGTTATGTGGAGCTTCGGTTGTATTGTTATGATTAACTAGCTGAGCTCCATTTTTGTACGGTCAGCACTATGAAACTGCAGTGCGTGGAACAATTGATTCAGTCCGCACTGCAAAGCCGGTGATGCAGTTCTCACAAAGAGCACAGGGACCTTTATTAGTAATCAACCAGCATGGATTATAACAATGAATTACTTCACTTCCAAAGCTGCATCGCGTGTTGACATCATTTCTCCTTCTCCCTCACGTCGCTCTGCCTGCTCACAAATGCATCCATTTGCCGCTGCGACTTGTGTTTTATCCACACAATCACTTATTCAGCCAAATGCAATAGATAGGCCAAACAAACCCTCTGCTGCACCTCATTGCACCAAGTAACATGGTTAATATTTGATAGAGAGAGCATTCCTCCCTCTGTCCTCCAGAGAAAAGCACCAACACTCTTATCCTGCCTGCCATCTTTCATTCAAGGAGGAGTGAGGACTGAGATGCAGCTGAGTCAAGTGGCGCTGTAGACAATCAGTGAAGCTGTACCCGGATGAACAGGTACTCTGTACTGTACCAAGATTCTGTGTCCAGCATGGAAGTCTTTTCCTCGATCCCATACAAACTCTTGTAAGGTGACACATAAATGTTTAACCCTACTGAACTATTAAACAATTCAAATTATTCTAGAGCCTTCCAAAAATGATGTGGGCGGCCACCAACCTGACATGGGGCAAAACCTCACTGTTCTCCATGTATTGACAGGGTTTGAGATCACCCATGGCCCCAATTATTACATTCTTTTTTCACGTCTATTGGTCACTTTAATCTGAAGTAAAATGAAATTTCTTTAGTGTATAACAAAATGGAAGCAAAAATAGATCATTTTTTTGGGTGGCCAGGTCAGTGAAATCTTACAGGGGGCCAGTAAAACTAAAAAAAACAAGACGTTGGAACCCTGATTGATGAGCTGACACGCTTCATTGGATCCCGATATCTGCTCAAACAGGTCACACTTTTTACGAATGACGACAAATCTAATGCTTAATCGGTTCAATATCGTCAGCCATTGACCGTTCTCACCCCCAATCCTCTCAAGTTCTGTTCATAAGGGGCTTGCTCTGAACTCACTTCACATATCAGCCAGCACAAAGCTAAAAAAAAACCCTGGGGGGGAATGTATTAAACAGTGCGTGGTGGAGCTGAGGGAGTGTTTCTCAATCATGGCCCTTGTTCTCTGCCAGTTGGTTCCGCTCTCTGGCTGCAGCTTCTTATCCGTTCTCCCTCAAGACAGGAGCCGTCAGAATAGCCTGAGGGCATTTCATCGCTTTAGACTCTATTAATACAAAAAAGGAGGCAGCGCACACAAATGCTTCTCACTGTTCTGAGGAGTGAAAAGCACCACATTATGTTAATTTCATTAAAATCATCTTGTTTGTCGTTTCTCCCAGCGCCTCTGTTCAGAAGACATTCTCATTATTCTCCCTGACACCAAGTGCTTTGCTGTGAATGGCTTTGCTGCAGCCTGCTTCAGTTATCGCATTTAAGCATCTTAAGAATGTGATGACCTCAACCAGGAGGACACTTGTCGAACCACGGCGCAACACGTGGGAACACCTCGGTCACAATTGTGACTTGGAAATTGGAGTGCAGCGACAGAACCGTTTCCTTCATTGTGCTGGAAATTCGAACGTTGATTCTTCTTTGTGAACGCACAATTCGAAGTCAATGTAATGTTGAAATTAGGATGGTCAGAAATACAGACAAAAAAAAAGAGTGAAACTCAGGATGTGTGCGGATAAAAGTATATAGCACACTCCACAGACTAGAACTTTATACAGCGATCAAAACGTTGCATGATGAGGGAGTTATTGCATCACAGAAGGAGGCATTCGACACTTGCACATGTGCTTGAATCAGGAAATCACATTTCAACATTAGTTGCTCTTTAAGTAGGATTATATTAGCAAACAAATATCTTATCAGGTACGAGATCATATGTATTTCCTGAAGCTCTTCTCCCTGAAGGGTGGGAGAGTTGAGTCCACAGGTCCCATCCAGTGATGTAAATAAATAAATTAAATAAAACTGGATAAAATGTAAATTTCTTGACTGGAGCTGCTTTGCTCCAGTAAACACGTTTGGAAATGTGTGTCAAACTCAATGGATAGTTTCGTTTCATTTTACATGCAGCCAGAGGCACAAACTAACAACCAAGAACGACTTTGTTTTGCATAACACGCGGCCTTTAATTTATTCATCCTGCTACAGCGACGGTGTTTGTTACCTCCACCAACCTCCAAGCAGTTACGTAATAGGGGTCATTTCACATTTCTGTTCGTTTGTAACACCAAAGCAGACATATTTATCAATGCAACTTCCAGGATCGGTTGGAAATAGGAGGTGGTATTTTCAAACATGAATCCTATTACTTACTATTACTATCCTAGTACCGGTGGGCCGCTAGTCATGTGGCTGGCACTAGTGATGGGCAGATGAGGCATCATGAAACAGTATTGTATGGTGGATGAAACAGTGTCCTCATTTTCAGAGGCCACTAGATGGTGCTCTTGCTTTAGAAATGATGTGAGGGTTCAATGAATTAGTCCTTCAAGTCCAAACATTTTACAGTAGACAGCGCCATCTGTTCTGTCAGATAGCGAAACGGGGAAATTTAAGAAATCCTGGTGGAAACCCTGTCAGATCTAACAATTGAACATCCACATTAGTATTCTGCTTAATAACATTTCAAATTAGAGCTTAATCCACCACCAGCGTCTCAACAAAGACAATCCCCCTATTGCATTATAAAGGATATTGAGAATAACAATCCCATTAGAAAATACTGTACAAGACACAGGGTGATGACAAACGCAGGGAATCTAAGTCCCCAGACTACTTCCACCGCCATAATCCAAGGTCCAATTTAGAATGAATGTACTGCATATGTCTTAGAAGTAGCTCTTGAACAAATGCCTTTGTGAGCAGTGCTTGTCACTGCAGTCGACGGCATGTATGTTTAGCAGTTCGAGACTCTCTCCTCATTAGATTAATTTCACTTGTCAAGTCTCACAGGTTCTTACACCAAATTGGATATGGGTGAGGACCAGCTGGAGATAATCCGACTATGACACAGCGTTTCTACAAGCTGCTCACACTAGTCGCTGCACCTGACAGTGCTGTCATCTACGGTGTCTTGCTCGCTCATCCTCAGCTGCCTACTGCAGCATCGGCAGGAGTATTCCGAATGATGTCATCGAGACTGCAAGCGACAGGCTTTCCCCACCTCATGATGGAGCTCCCAACACAACTTTTCTTGAATCACAAATAAAAGAAATATTATTTTTAGTCGCTGTTTCGGAAGGTGTTAAGACAGCATCAAGTCAAAACCAAAAAAGCATAATGAGGGTAAGCGGGTTCATACTTGCATCAACGTCTCTTCAACCAAACAGAGGCAGTTGTAACAATCAGACAAAAATGGAGAAGAAAGCATGGCACGTTCCACAAATGATAAGCAACAAGGAAATGGAAACGAAGCCAGCATTGACCAGAAATGATGCTGAGTTGTAGTTATTATTTCAAACAGTGCGGTAAAATAAAAACACACAAAATGGAACGCAAGTAAATCTTTCTACAAGTTGAGTTCAGCAAGCAACTCAGTCACTATGAGGCTTCTTCCTGTATTTCACCATTAAAAACACAGCGACAACCACCGTAATCATATCCACCTCCATGATGTGCTACGTGTTATCCGCTTGTTTCGATGTTTCCACTTCGTTTAAAATACGTTAGCTTGCATGAGATTTCATCTTTAAAGGCGTGTCGGCTCTCATGGTGGATCGCAACACTCGTTTACATTTGGTGGAAACCTAGAATAATAAGTCACACTTGACTAAAAACCAAAACATTAGAGAGTGACCAATGACGGTGGCGCTCGTGGTTTTCTTTAGCGACGTGAGCTGATCTGCAGTCACCCGCTACACGCTACATCGACGCTGGCAAGTGGGTTATTTGCATCAATTCTCACTTCCAGTCCTTGTATGATTTGCACCGAATACTAAACTTGTTTTCTCAGTTCATTCTCAGAAAACAGTACCTGGTTACCACAACTCCACCTTCATGTGGATGGAGCCGTTTTCCTGAAAACTGGAGCCATAACAAGCACATGAAACAGCAATTACTTTAGTGACACGCTACGTACGAGCGGCATCATAATAAAGACAAAAAACACTCCATAGAGACCACATTCACACAGGCAATAAGCAGCGTCACGGTAAAAGTTTGTTTGTGCTGCGATGCTGCTGTAAATCATCAACCGACAATGAAGTTTTTTATACTCTGTAGTGCTCCGCTGGCAGCGTTCTTTGTGAGAACCCAAAGCTGCAGCGTAGACAGCAGATGACGGGCATAAAATTCACATTTTGCATGGTTTATAAAAACACTAGTGAATGCAAAACTATACTGGTCACTCCGATGTTGACTTGCTTTGTAAACTGTATTGGTGGAAACTCTAAACACTGTCATGAAATAAAATAAATAGCGGTCACGATTATTGATAGCTTTTTAAGTTTTTGGGCCCACGGTTATTATGAGTCAACGTGCAGTACTACAGCTATACAACTGCTAAACACAGAACGTTACCTGAGATTTGTAGATCAGTTTATGCATCAAGTTATCGGGTGGTTACCTCTTTCAAGGGAAACCTTGATACAGCATTGCATCAGTTTTAGTCCGAATATTTTTTTGTTTTGTTTTATTTCCCTGGAGACTATAGAAAGCAGAGTGCAAAACAGGTGTAACACATTAACCTGCATCTCTCGCCAAATAAAGTGTTTGTACTAAAGAATAAGAGGATCGTTTGAAAAACACTGGAAGGTTTTTGGTTCACAAAAGACGTTTGACAGGATGAAGCAACATTTCTTGCGTGACTTCAGATATGAATCACTGAGTTTGTGGGAGATTTTCAAGGAAACACACACTAAATGTCCCTGTAAATGTACCGTCTGTTCTCGGATTCGATTCGACACAGACCGCAACAATTGGGCATCACGAACCGTTTTCTTAATATAGACTCAACAGGCGAGCAACTCGTAACGGTACATCTGTAATATATGAGTATTTCCTGGTTGTTTTTGAGCACAGTGAGCAATGGTTAAGGACGTGTGTTGTTTGACTGAATACAGAAAAGGGCTTTTGTATCACGGCAAGTGGGGTTCACTGACATGGAACCGTGTTGCTAGCAGGTCGATGCAGCACAAACAACACAACAAGACGACAAAACTGCGATAGCAAAACTGTTCCGCCGGCTGTGGAGCGCCGAGGCTGCCGCTAAATCGGGAAGAATCACAGTGAAGCAGGCGAGGCTATAGTCGGGGAAGGGGGGATGGATGCTGGAGCCGAGCTCCGGCGGCCTGCCGTCGGCTTCAGCCCTCGCCCTCCGCTGCCTTCTGCCTCGGTCCCTTTCAGCCGAGCTCAACAAAAGCGAATCTAAAACAACGCAACGCAGACTTACCAGACGGATTCACCGCGGCGGGAGTCGCCATTTTTCCTCACCGGAGAGAGAGAGAGAAAAAAAAAACAAGAGAGGAGCAGCAGCAGTGGAGATGACGCACAATACGGCCGGGCAGCCGGAGAAAGAGCGACTAAACACCGCAGGACTGGCACGCGAGGCTCGGTCTCACCGCCTCACTGGAGCACAATGGCGCTGGTTCCCGGAGAGTTCGACACCTTTCTGCTATCCACTATAACGACCCCTTTGTCCTTTATTTGAGGCTAAATAAGCCTTCGAGGGCAGATTTAATATCATGCAAGATGTCTGAATGGAAGCACCGCGAGATTTTCGAGCTCCATGAATACATTAATCTATAGTCAGTGGAGCACGGGAGGATGCGGGCTGGTGGAAACATAGACGTCCAGCTGCACGACTCTGTATTCCTACTACACCAGAAACCGCCTCCAAGCCAAAGTGGCTCTGGTTCTGTTATATACCGTCATCGTATTCAACAGCGATAATAAGATGACATGAAGATTCTGTCCTGCATAATGCATTATAACCACATTTATAAGGCACCAAGGTGCGTTTATAAGGCTCATAAAACATGTAATGTATGTTCATTATTGTGTATGACAACTTGTTACAAGGTTTATTAAGATTATAAGGTGCCAAAATTGAAAGAACAGTGCAACCTCATTTCTCATAATATAATACTTTGTGGTCAGGCTGCGGTTAAGATACTTAAATTACATCCACAACTTATAATATGACATAAACCCTGACAAAAACTACTATACCTGATTATGAGTATTCATAACATGTTCGGTACAACCTTATAAATGCATCTTAGGAATGCACTGATAATGCATTATAGATCAGACCTACAAGTAAAGTGGCACCGAACATTCTAACTGCACCACAATTGCTTCATATTTTGTTGGGCATCTCTGTAAAATCAGAGCTACATTACACCACATCTGCCTACATCAGCAGTTGTCAACTAGAAAACGTCTGCTACTTATTTCAAACCTATATTATTATCCCACATTTATTTTATCTAATCAATCAGATGCTTTTTGCGGCAGTACAAATGTTGTTGATCGCAATAAGCTCAGTTTAGATTTTTTTTTTTTTTATCTCTCATCATATGAATTTCAGTTTGCAAAGATGATAAAATTTCAAAGTTAGCCTTGATCATTCAATGGGTCAGAGCAACAGCAACCACTCTCTGGAACCGAAGTTCCTCCATGTAATTCACACGTCCTTCCAAATAAATGTCCATTTTAAAGTCACCTTCTGCTGCTTATCATGTGAAGTTTTTTTTTTTTTACACAACCCTTGCTATCTGGTCAGAGAACTGCTTTCAATGAATGAACTGATATATGTTTAAAATTACTTAGAGTCAAAGTGTAAAGTGAACAACATTTGGAAATTTAAAGCAGTGTTTTGCAACCTTAAACCACGGCGCACTTCATTCATTGAAAAAAATTGTGAGGCTCACCACAGGAAAGGAGCGTTGGCTAAAAGGCAATTGTGCTTTGTAAAAATTAATTTGTGAAAAACTGTAGCTACTAACACGCTATTTTGTCATGTTATTGTTAAAAAAAATGCAGACAATGAATTTGTTTAAAATGTCTCCAGAAAGGGGGTGGAGAGTGAGGGAGATATGGCAAATATATATATATATCTATATATATATAGATATATATAATGATTTAGTTAATTTTAAATAACCGTTTTATTTGTTTTAATCACATTCTCTTTTGCATGATTTTATTCTAGTTTGGGGAATTTTCTGAATTCTTTGTCTCAGCTTCATAACAACAATGATTCTTTATCTCGTCATGTTTGGTTTTTAGCCAACTTTTAAGCAAACTTCGACGTCTAAGAGTGTCAATAAAGTTTTGAAGTAAGACGTCGCGTTAGCCATTAGCACTGTTGCTCCACATGCAGACAGTCTTTGGCGTTGCGGGTTCGATAAAGAACTCGCCATCATTCTGTCCTGAAGGTGAGGCGCATCAGGTTTAAAAACAACTCAAAGTTGCGCATTTTACCGGCTTCTTTACTGTGAGTATGTGGGAAGAGGAGCAGTGCGCACCATTCAGCGAGTGATGAACAGGTCGACACATCAGCACAGATCAATACAGAATATAGAAAGATGTGATCGAATCCGTGTCACCTCAGGTTGGTAGATGGTCAACACGTTCTAATTGTTCATGATTTAATGTCGCCTCTATCTCCGGACAAATGTGGTGATACTGGATCATTTCCCACACTGTTTGCCGTGGCACACCAGTTGAGAAACACTGACTTAAAGTCAGTAATAAGTTTGAGTATGTTCAAAACTAGCAGTAGTTGAAGGCTCTGACTGCCTGCCACTGCATTTAGCGGCACAGAAACAAACGTCGAAACACTGCGTCCAGGATTTAAGGTTGCACTATTCTACAGCTATGTCTTTCCTTCTCTGTGTATTAATTCACAACTATTTGTGCGGACATCAACAGAGCTTATCAGCTGGTGGAATCACAGTGGCAAACAAAAGGAGCGCTCAGTTATTCAATTTATACATGACACTTGCAACACATTGATCTGCTGTTCCAATGCTTGAATGCTACCATTATTTAAAATACATCATTTACAATCATGTCCGTGATGGAACTCCATGGATTTAAGCAGTGGTGGCACCTTAGTATGTGTTTCAGAAGACAGTTGCAGATTCACAAACCGCGTCTGTTTGAAACAAGCAGGGTTGATGCTTTACCCCTCAGTTTGAGGCGAGTGGATGCAGCAGTAACTGCCGCCCGACCAACATTGATCCAGCTGCCGCTCTGTTTCTCACTGGCTGTGGTTTTCTCTCCGTCTCTCTCTCCATCCTGACTCCTATTTAACTCCCTTAAAACCTCACCTTGCTCTCTGCCGTGGCGGTTCCTCAGCAGGGACTGGGAGCTGATCTAACACCGGGATTTGTGCAGGATGTGAGGGAAACAGGTAAGAAGCCGACTTTCTCTTTCTACGCACTGCATAGGCAACAGTTCATCTTCCCTGGCAGGAAGCTGAGGCAGTGCTGCATGTTCACACACTCGCCACTGTATCTGTCTTCTGAGCTCAGAGATTTGGAAAACATTGTTGAGTATTATGAGATAACAACCGTTGTGTAATGTTTTGTGAAGTGGGTTTGTTAGCTCTGTTGCCAAATATTTCTGAGGCGAACTGCATGTTTGCATAAGATTACTGGCCTGAGGCAACTAAGTCGCTGAAGTCAAAGACTGAAGCTATGTTTGCAGAGAAAACAGAATCCTAGCCCAGATGTTCATTAGGGATGATGTGAAAAGGAGAAGGAGCTCCTGCTCTGCTGGGGCTACGCTGACACCACCATCCAATTCCTCATGTCAGATCTGAGATTTAAAGTTCAGAGCAGAGCAGAGGATTAACGCTTGAATAAAGATTGTATTGTCTCTAGTTTTGTACATGAAAGTGGTCCCCCAACTCTGCTGTTATCTAAACGGTTAAGATCGCTCCAGTATTCATGTAAAAAAATGTGAAAGTTGAGCTCATGTGTGATTCCATATATGGTTACATATTAGGGCCATGGGAAAAAACGTAATCTGAAATATACTATGATTTTTTTGTGACAATATTAATAATCAATATTTGTAAGTTTTCCCCATATTTTGACAGCGGCAAGATGCAACGTCATGTTCATTTCCTGGTGAACAGTTCGGAAGCTGAGCTCAAGTGCGTCTCCTGCTCAACAGAGCAGCCGATCAAACACACCTGTCGTGACAAGCTTTTATTTTCAAACCCCAACTATTGTCAAATGTAGACCAAGGACTGGTTGCTGGATCCACGTAGCTGATGCTAGCGTGTGGCAGCCAACTGTCACTCCTCAGCGCCATCTAGTGAACGCACCACAGACTGCATTCATGATATAGATCCATATGAAGTCACTTGGCTAGAAAGGCCAGACACAAGTGTGGCCTGATAAAAGCCTCTTTTGCCAGAGTTTTACGCTGCTTAGCCCTGTGCTAACATGTTAGCGCTCTCTCAGTATAGCTCTGGAGGATTGTAGCTACTGGAACAACACCATCTATGCCATGGATGGTTGTCCTGGGCTGTAAAACTGCAACCAATATCCAACGACAAAGTAGTTGGATATTGGTTATTTAATCCAGCTGCCACGGCGTCTCTCTCCTGCTGCATCTGTGCATTGGTCTGCGATAACACAGGCTCTCAATCGCTGAAACTATTTACCCCCCAAATATTACTGTCAGAACCTGTTCTGGCTCCTTGCTATTGCACTTCAACTGATTGATAAAGAGTGAATACTACTCTTTATAAATACACAAATACAGCCACGGTCACCACTTTGACCGAATGTCTGTGGGAAATTGTGATGTGTCTTTTAGGATTATCGGGAAAATATCACATCTGAACTGCTTTCTGAGTTGAAGAATGCCACCACTTCAGCAGAAGTCTGTTTCCCTCCGAGTCAGATCCAATATCTGTGAGTTCAGTAGTTGATGGTTTACAGCATTTGCATGGTAATGGACTGCCATGTTGGCCTCTGTGGTTTGAGCTAATGTGTCTGTTAATATAAAGATGTCATTTGTCCAGCTGCCTATTTCTCATCAGTGGCAGAAGTGCAGATGTCAGTAGTTCTGAAATTGCTTCTCACAAACACTTCATAGTCTTGAAGCCCGTGCTACTGTATTTTGTGGCACTGTGAAGGCGCCACTGCAAGAGACCGTACTTTAAAGTGTTGCCAGGCAGAGAGACGGTGTGAATGAAAGGTTGTGAAATTGAGGATGAATTTCTGTAATGACTGTCTAATTGACAGAATGATGAGACTATCTTTCCACTTAACACACTTTATGTTGCTTCTTTTACTTTTTAATGGAGCAATTTTATCTTTTATGCTGACTGTGCTGGTAGTTTTACGACATACCGATTATAAATCATATTTCAAGTGGAGACGTGTAGCTGTTTCCTCACAGATATCTCACATTGATGGGCTTCTTATTCAGACTTTCACAAAGCGAAAATAAACATGAATGAAAATGCCAGAAATTATTTTACTTATTTATTTTCGATTGTTTTCAGGTGGTTGTGGATGGCAGAGATGGCTTCATTTTTACCGAGAACTTTTTTAAAGTCATGTGTTCAGGAAATGCATGGCTCCATGTGGGTGTAGTCTGATGCTATATTGAATAGAAAACAGTGTGTTTTGTGGTTAACAGACGCTCTCTGATGACATCATCTCATGGCGCACTCTCCTCTCAATGATCGCAACATAATAACAAATGCAGAGTGGCATGAAGTCACATTTTATTTTTGCGCATTTTCACTAGATTGGCTCAGAAATATTCAGATGGGAACCTGAATAATCACAAGGTACGAGCTCAAGAGGGAAGCCTTGATAAAACCATGGACAATGACAAGAAGACGAAACAGCTTTGACTTTCAAAATGCTGCGGGCACTTTTGGATGAGTATGGAGCGAGAGAAGGTTTAACTGACCGTGGCTGCAGTAGCAAGGCCTGACTTCCCCTAGAAGCTCAATGAACAACATCAAGGACAGATGAGGGAAACTGGTGAAGCTTCATTAAGATTCTGTAATGTAGTGAAACTTATATAAGCAGGCAGAGACTGCACTTCCTATCTGGAATATTCCATCTCAGTCAGCGGTGCCAATAAATCACACCAAGTTTAATATGAGTTTATAAAACATATAAAAAATATAAAAACATGACTGAGTCCTAAATGCTAGATGTATTTTAGTTATATTAAAGGAATTATATTTCGTTTTAATGTTTTATTTTGTTATTTAAGAACATAAATCCTTCAGAAATGAAGGCGTCGGTTTCAAAGAACGGTAATGGTTCAGGCTTTAACAAGGAAATGTGCTTTGCTGAGGTGAAGAGCCGAGGATCGTCTTGTATTGACTGAGTATTGATACAGATCTACAGGCAAATACCACTCGATGAGCCACTGTGACTCTTTGGATTTCACGCACAGATACTGCTTTGGCATCAGTGTCGTTCCAACCAGCTGTCAATCAAATGGTTTTTGATGTCCAGGCAGCTGTAGTTTAGGTCTTCGGTTGAATTGTAGACACACTAAAACACCTGTGATTCATCAAGAGTGCATGCAATGGTTTGTGTCTTCAGATGGGCCAATCGCATGTTCCCCAGGGACATGAACACTGAGCATGGTCACATGACGCTCAGAAAACAGAATTATTGCGTTAGTTCAGATAAGTTTGGACTATTAAAATGCATCTAAACAGCTTAGTCCGACTACTGGAGAGAAATTTCAACTTCTCTTAGTGGGACTCCATGACCTGAATAATGGAGTTAATAGCTGGACTAAGCTAGCATGTAGCCAGTAGCTGGACGAAGCTAGCATGTAGCCAGTAGCAAGACTAAGCTAGCATGTAGCCAGTAGCTGGACTAAGCTAACATGTACCTAGTAGCTGGACTAAGCTAGCATGTAGTCAGTAGCTGGACTAAGCTAGCATGTAGCCAGTAGCTGGACTAAGCTAGCATGTAGCCAGTAGCTGGACTGAGCTAGCATGTAGCCAGTAGCTGGACTGAGCTAGCATGTAGCCCAGTAGCTGGACTAAGCTAGCATGTAGTCAGTAGCTGGACTAAGCTAGCATGTAGCCAGTAGCTGGACTAAGCTAGCATGTAGCCAGTAGCTGGACTAAGCTAACATGTACCCAGTAGCTGGACTAAGCTAACATGTAGCCAGTAGCTGGACTAAGCTAGGATGTAGCCAGTAGCTGGACTATGATGGGACTGGGTGATGTGCGGCTAATGGTGTCTAATAACCTTCTATACAATGTAGAAGTCGTGTGCGTGACCTGATGCAGTGTGTGTGTTCCTCAGTCTGAGTCCATGTCTGCGGTGATCACATGACAAACCTAATATCAGCTGTGTTTTGGAACTGGCCACGACCATGATCTGCAGATGTGGAGATTTGTCTTCAGCTTCCTTCAGTCAGGTTGTTTTTATGGTTAGTTCTCACAGGAAGATTAGAGGATTTCTTGGTTTAAGGAGACAACGGTACCTCTATGTTAGCAACCGTTAGCATGTTTACAGTTGAAACTGTTGGAAAACTAGTTTGTCCCAGCAACAGAGTAGGTGAGCACCGTGCCTACCTCCTTGCTCTGGTCATCTGAGTGAATCTGAGTCATCTTGAATGACTCACTAACAAAGAGAAAACATCTGTGTGTTACCACCAAGATCACTGGTTTTTATAGCCATTTTTCTTTCAAGGCAATTTCCTCAGTTTTTACACTTCACCTGTTAATGGACAGTACTGACGGGTAGATGAGGTATCATGAAGGGTTGATGAAACAGTGTCGCAATTTTCAGAGGCCACTAGATGGCGCTCTTGCTCTTGGTTTAGAAATGATGTGAGGGTTTGTTGAATGTGTTGTTATCATAGACACGTTAACAATGAGTCACATCCCAGGCTGGATGAAAACACAACTTGTTTCCAAATGTTCGTCCCGAACTCCTCTGCTCCAGCTGCTGTGCCGTAGATTGTGCATCTCACCAATGTGTGACCTTGTACTATTAGTCACTCTGTGTCAGATTCCAAAATTATGCGGCTGAAGATGAGCCGGATCAAACCTTTTCCTGGCTGATAAATGCGAGGTGGCAGCTTTTTTTTATCGCTGTAGCTGATGTCCTGCTCTGCCTTTTCCGTGGAAAAGTAAAGCGCTGACATTTACAAATTGTTGGGCTCACAATAAGATAAAAACGCCGATTGCAAAAGGAAAGCAGTGCAGTGAAGGCTGGTTTCATTTTCCCTCAAAATTCTTCACAAAATGCCCTGTAATGAAAACATGATTGCTCCATTGCCTTTGCTGTCAGGATTGTGCTCCGGTGCGTCCTGTTTCCTCCCTGAGTTGTTGCTCCTGCTTCATTGATGAATGCCTTTGATAGAACTTTTGTAAAGCTTCGCACAAGTTCCACCATCGACAGCACAAGTCAGAGCGACCCATCCTCACTTTCATGGCGTCATATATTGATGTTGGGAAGGTGGACTTTTGCCTCCTATACTGACCACAAGTTGCAAGTTCATGCATTGGCAGCATGAGGTTGCGGTTAGTTAAGCCATGGGATGGCGCTCTATTCATTCTACGTGTAACAATGTGCCTATTGGTATAGAGAGCCCATCAAACTGCTGTGCGTCTTAGGTGACCATCACTCAGAAGGAGAGCTTCTTAGCATACGATTCACTTCCGCCTCGACAGCACTGTATATGGCAGTTACCTTTACATGGGAAGGAAAATTTTACTCCATTGACGTGTTCATGCGTCAACATGCGACGCTGATGGCTGCCTTGGTCGCCAGGATAGGACGCAAAAGTCCATATATGACGGCATCAGACTGAGCATGGGTTGGTCATAGCGTGGTCTGTGAGGTCACAATCATTTTCTCTTGACCTCCATCATGGGTTTCCCTTGAGACACAAATGGTACAGCCAAAATTCTGCGGAAGGTCGTGAGTACAGTGACCTTGATCATCCGTAAAACCAACAGGGTCCTTCCACGAACTGGCCACATGTTAAACTTTTGTCGGTGAGACTTTGAGTTTATTGCAGTATTTTGCACAGTTCAAAGGCTTGTGCAAACCTGGCATCTGTCGGGGCTCCTGCATAACCTCTGACTCTGAATCCATGGGAAATAAAATTCTCCGGTCTGATGAAACCAATGTTTGAGTCAGCGTGAAATAGAGATAGAGAACCATGGTTCCAGCAACAGGGACTGGCAGACGAGTGAGCATTTTCCCTCCGCTGCAGAGGCAGTTACCTGACCCATGCAGCCCCTTATGTATCAGATAACAGCACATTACATTTAGCAGCCCAAAATGCTTTGCTCATCTTCACTCCATGGCGTTATATATTGACAATGGGAAAGTGGACTTTTGCGTCCTATACTGACGACAAAGGCAGCCTTAAGCTTTGCAATTGCCACAGGTGTTTCAGTGGACTAGAAGAACGTTTTCCATCCAGGGCAGGCGCGGGGATCGCAGGGAGCGTCCAACATGATCCAGTGAATCATCATTGATGTCAGTTGTTATTTATAACCCCTCATTATAGGACATATAGGCAACTTACTCAACCACATGGCAGTGAGGATGAGTTGGCGAAACCACATACGGTGGTGGTTTGGATCAGTTTCAGGTTGAAAGTGTTCAGATGAGTCCGATTCATGGATCCTTTCAAAGAGTTTTCAGACTTCAAAACAGTAGGGTGTAGTCACTTTAAGTCCCCAGTGAACTTCTAACATTTACATGTTGTCGTTACATGCAGCGTTCAGCGTATCTTAACTAGCTCTTCGATCCAATCTGTACTGCATGTACATTGTTGTTTCTAAATGGTGCTTGTTGTGGACTGGTGTTGGCTTTGGAGCGAGACACAGAAGCAGCATGCCATGCCACAAGCTACGTTGTTTCCATAACACTGGAACTGCTTGGGTAAGCAAGTCAGAGAACCTGCCCATCCTCAGGTGCTGAAGTCCATGCTGTGAAAACTGTCAAATTCAGTCATAAAAGAGCCACATTTGCCTCGCGAGGCAGAGGTTCCCGACCCCTGGTCTCATCTAAACTAACCTTTTGTGGAGTATCCGTTAAATCAGTTGCTGTAGCAACATAAATTTGATGTGTGATTTAATGATAATGTCTTAAAAACAAGGTTATCTGGGGCGGAGAGCGGAAGAAGTGGCGTAACTGTATATGTATTTGAAACATCTTGTACATCACCCCTATAATGGTGTCACAGGTGAAGCATGCTGGAGTGGTTTGTGTCTAAGCATGAATGAGAAAAGCTTTAAAGGCCACAGGGTGTGGAGCGGTCGGACTGACTGAAATTCCAGTCATGAGTCAAACATTCCTCCGATTCAAAGAGGGAACCATTATTATTCCTTATTTTTACCTCGCTTCTCAATCTTTCCTTCCTAAGCCCTTCTTTCCTGAGCCGTGCTCATCCTCCCTGATCTCTTCTGAGTCATTATTCCTCTGTCTCCTCACTGGCACACAGGCCCAGACCAAAGACTAAAACTTTCACCTCTATCAAAGGGAAGTGTGCGAGGGTCGGGCAAGTCCCGCCAGCTCCAGTCCTATCTTAATCCATATCTTTCCATTTTCAGCAATTTCTCAAAGAGCTTGTAATCTGAATGTCTGTGGAGAGACTCTGAATGAGGGCAGTCGATTGAGGTGAAAATCGCAAATGAAGCTCTTCATTGTTAACTTGCGAGAGAACTCTTTCTCCCAACCTCCACCTGAACTCCTCCTTGAGAGGACGCTGTTGGGTTGAAAGAGGCAATGTCTTTATTGAGGTCATGACAAAAGTCATAAAGAACGGGCCGACGCTCGATCTCCAAAATGAACCAGGTCATCCAGGTTGTCAGGAGCGAAGCGCTCTGCTGACTGTTTCGGATTCACATCGTTTTTCACTGTCTGACTTCCTGTCTGAGCAAGTCTCTCTGCCGCGGTGCTGTGCGGAGCTCCGCAAATATGCACAGTCAGTGGAACTCGACAAACACTGAACAATGTTTTTCTTTTTGAAATAAAGACACAGGCACATCAGCACCGCTTCCGGACTCTTTGGAAATTGGATGTAAGGTAAGCCATTATGGTCAGAGGGGAACTTACTCCATCAGGCAGGAGACAGTGGAGTCAGAAGTCCCATTGGGCAGGAAAAATAAATGACGCAACCACTAACACAGATGCTCAGTTGAAGAATTTCAGTGCCCAGCTCATGTTTTGCTGGTCCTTTTCCATGAGTCTATATCTGTGTATCTCTGGTGTATGTGTGTATATAACTATCTTGTTAATTCAGTCATCTTCAGTAAGCCTCAGTGGCGATCGTCCCCATTCCTATTGTCAGCACATCACCTAGTGTGTGTGTGTGTCCTTGTGAGGACCGTGTGACTTTTTAGGGACATTTGGCTGGACCCCATGAGGTTACACCTCGATTTTAGGATGAAGACTTCAGAATAACTGGGTCATTATAACTGGGTTTCAGTCCTGGTTCAGAGTTCTGGTTCAGGTGAGCTATGTGTTTTGGATGGTTAGGTTTAGGGGGAGAGGCTGGGGAAAGGGTTATGGCCATGAGAAACCTCACAATGTCCCCACAACGATGCAAGTGTGTGTGTGTAGACTGTGACTGCTGCTTGTTCATCACTCCAGTCATTTACAGCGAGACCATTCACTGGTTGTCTCTCTGCATCACTGATAACTGGAGCAACATTTATCTGCCCTTCTTCCTTCTCTACTTTCCTCCATTTAACTGTCCTTGGACCCGCCTCTCTCACCTCGACCTGCACAGGCTCCCGCGTCAGCACATTTTGAGATTTGACAGCTTTACGTTTCAGCATGGGCTTTTTTAAGCTTGCGTTGTTTGCACCAGGCCCCAGAAAGTGCACATTAAATCATAAAGGATGAAACAAAAGATTGTCTTATTTTACTGCACGTACTGTATTGTCCCACAAAACCAAGATTGGGTTTTGGAATTTGGACGCGACAAGACCTGCCAGACCAACCAGGCAGATGTACCTTTACCTGTCCAACTAACTACGGCTGTCGACAGGTTAAAATTTTGAATCTCAATTAATCGAGCAGAGAATTTTAGGCGAGTTAACTTGCGATTAATGAGAAATAAATCACACGTTTTTGTATCTGTTCTCTATGCAACTCACAGAGTGGCCAATAATGTTGAATATTTTATGCTTGTAGCAAGTTGTTGAGCCTCTTCAGTGACTGTGGCGTTATTCTGAAGAATGCTCTTGACGGTTTCTGTTATGTTGTTGGAGTAAACAAACGCTTGCATGAGGAACGCATTATTGTTCATTCGGTATTGAGAACATTTTCTTTTAAGTTACATTTAGAACAGACACAAAATGTGGGTGTAATTTGACATTAATCGCAAGTTAACTCATCTTTAGTGCGATTTTTTGAGATTTAAATTTGAATCTATTGATAGGACTAAAACAGACTATGTGCCTGTACTTACTGACTCAATATCCCTGGTTCTGTACGATACACAGTGAAAGAAATCTGCTGATCGACTGACCTGGATATCAGGTGACATCAGGTACAGGTACCGGTACTGAGGATGAAGTACCGGTCGGTAACTGTACCTGAAACAATTCAGATTAACCTGCTCTTCTCAACAATGACAATGACAGTTTGAACGGACATTTGAATGTGACCATAGTGGCGTTCACTCATTTTTAAGGCAAGTTGGACACAGTTGTTTCCAATGTGAGTCTCACTTAAACAATGCAAAAAAACCCCACAAGTTTCAGTTTCATATCAATTCATGAGTTCGGACAGTAACACCTGGACATCAGGCAGCCGTACGTCTGGTTTTAAGGCAGAGATTTGATGTCTGAAAATTCCTTGTCCAGCATCCGACTCAGCCTCTGCCCGGACGCCTGTTTGTCCTACTTTATGCAGGTGCACCTGAACATATCTCAGCATACTATACAATGCCCAAACCAGTCACAAATAATGGGTAAAAACTTGACTGGCTGGTGGTAAGCTAGCATGCGATAGGTTGACCATGTCAGCAAGCGGCCATGTGCTAGCACCATGCTAACAGTACGTCATCATGCCGTCAGGTATCACCAGTCATGCAGGAGAGTGGAAAGTGAAAGTCAACCCTTCTGTTTTGCTTGTGTCTTAGCTCAGCTTGCTGGCAACCACAGTTTTATATTGGATTAGATCAGACTGAACCAGTTATTGTGAATACTTTATCATCTCACTTAGCTTATTCACGCCATGATAAATTCCTTACCTTTTTATAAAATGTATTTTTCCTGTTTTTTGTTGTACTCTTGCAGTAAAATGATCAAAACAAAAAAATGTTGCCTAACGCAGGACATTGGAAATGCATGAAAATTGGAAAAAGGGACAAAAGCACTCACTCATAGAACGTGAGAAGAACCATGGCCAACCGTACAGAATCGTATTCAAACAGGTTGTTCATATATTTTAAAACCTCTGAGTTTTCCCTAAAAGTTTATTTCTTGTGTGCCAGCAGCGCCGCTGTCATGACGGCCGCAGGAGGGGAAGACGTGGCTGAGGACAGCAGCAGTACACCAACACCGCCATGGAGGTGGAGGGCACGACAGAACCGGACTACGTGGACGTGGATCAGGGCATGACCTTGGTCTGCATCGCCTTCCTCTGCCTGCTGCTGGTGGCCATGATCATCCGCTGCGCCAAGGTCATCATGGACCCTTACAGCGCCATTCCCACCTCCACATGGGAGGAGCAGCACCTGGATGACTGATATGGCCATATGTACGAGCACCGTCGGTATATCACCATGAGTTATGGATATGTCTGAATTGGCTGATCATCAACAAAGGAGACAATCAAACAAGATCTTATATCAAAGCTCTGATATATATATACATATACAGCATGAACACATCACACACTGGTCACCAACTGATGGAAACACGAGCGTGTTCAAAACAAACAGCACATTAGTTCAGTGGAGGAAGAATTTGAGCTAAGGAAACAATGAAGTAGCAGCAGGCTGCTGTTCTCCTTCCGCACGCACTTTCCCTTTACGCCGATCTCAATGACCCTGGTGTCAAAGTTTGGGTCACTGTCGGAGGCCATGATGAAACAGTTGCATGTGTCCTTTAGCAGCATCTTAAATTAGCCTTAAGGCCCGTTTATGCTCCCTTTACGTACGAAATCGTACCAGTCTGTTTCAAACAATATTAACGTCACTGAACAGATGCTTCCATGTGTTCTTTATGTTGGTATTGCTGTTCACCAATATATCCACCAGGGGGAGCAGCACAGAGTTAAAACAACAAACTCCAAAACCAACATGGCGACTGTGGAAGAGTATTGATCATGTAGCTCTTGCACTAAACAGGAAACAGAGGCAGCGTTGTAGGAGGTGGTGGATGGTGTAGCTGTTAAATATATCGCCACTGGAGGACGGAGAGTTTCCGCCATTGTTATGTCTTCTTCGTGTCTCATTAGAGCTACGTATGGGGTAGTAACAGCAACACCAGTGGTACTGCTCCATTAGGTCTGTAAACGCGCAGAAACACAGAGAAAATGAAGGCGCAAGGATCCGTCCGTATCCGTATCTGTACGTAACGCTGAGCATAGATGGGCCTTTATTCCGTTTAATCGTAGCTCAAAATGGTTTGGGGGCGTGGCCCTGCTATTCTACTGATATTGACACAAGAAAAGAAACCAGGACATAAACTACTGAGCTATTACCTGCGTTGTTTCCTGTATGAACATTGGTAGAGTTAGCTTTACAGCACTAGTCAAACAAGTGCAGCACAAACTGGAGGCTCTGTCGACGGGCTCCTACTGCAGCGTCTGGGGGTTGGATGAGAGAAATATTTTAGTTGTACTGTGTACTGCTGAGAAGTTAGCGGCTAGGTGAGGTTAGCAGTCAGTAACACTGCTGCCTTTCATATCATTAGGTAAATAACCAATCCATTTGAATCTGACTGCAGTATATGTCGAATCGTTCGGCCAATGACATTTTCTCACAGAGTGGAAGTTCTTCTTCAGCTCAGAGGAGTACTTGACCTTGGTTTCACTCGACAAAACCGCAGGAAATTAACCAATTAATCAATAACAAAACACCCAGTTTCATTTTCATCCAATCATATTTGACATCCACGAGACCTAAACATGACCCTAGTTTTGCTGGAGGGAAAATAACTTTTGAACTTCCGAACTTTTCAATGTCCTTTCCTGCATGTTGTCCAATGGACCCCAGGTTGGGTCAAGCTTTCTGTGAACGTGGATAAATAGCTTGGGATAAATGGGAAGAAATCAGAGGATAAATCAATGACTTGAAACTATTGAGCAAAGAATGTATATGAACCAGATGTATGGCAGGTATATGAAGAGGTGAGCTGAAATTCTCATCTTGTTTTGACATAATTCACAAACCGGAAGACTCAAGAATTAATGTCAGGAAAACTTAAACCGCATATAATAGTAGAAGATTTCTTCAACATAGCACAAGGGTAGAACCTTAAAGTACACTTCTCTCGATCCAGATTTATGTTTACAATTCTGAAACTCAGAAACTACTTCCAAGCACAAATGAAACGCACAACATAGAATTTGTATCAAGGGGTTTTATCTCCCGATCGTGCTAAAATAATGGAACTTTTTCCATTTTGTATTTATTTTTATAGTTTTTTTCTTTTGGCTGTTGCAATACTGTGGTCTGTCTAAGCGGTGCCCCTTTAAATCCAGTCACGGAAATACACAATTGTGAGCAATGATGTCCTTCTCTGCCTGTTTGGCGATTTGTTTTTGTATTGCATAAATGTTGTCACTGGATTGGTTGCTTGGGATAAGAGCTGAAGACATGCAGCCATTGGGATTCCGTACATGTGTCAAACTCAAGACCTGGGGGCCAAATCCGTCCCGCAACAGCTTTGATTGTGTGTAGTGGCCTAAAATGAATGCTCATGTAAAAAAGGTTTATGTTTTTCAAGGAGAAAATGGGATTTTGGTTGGGTCATTGGCTCGGACTGTGTTTACATTTTTGTCCCTTGTATGACTGAGTCTCACTGCTCTGCTATTGCACTTGCATTATGTGCGTCCAACTCAGCTAGGTTTGGTTTTCTTTACAAAGTTGTGAACAGACAAAAATGTGGGCTTTGCCATGCAGAGAGTCAGTCAGGTTAGTGCTGCTAATATGTATTTTCCATGAACTTTTTTAAATGGATTTTTTCTTATTTTCAGTTTTACCCAAGAGTGATCCATGCGATTCAGTGTAGACTAGATTAAACTGAATCAGTTGTTGTTTTGTAATAGTGAAATCGTTTTACTGCATGTGTCAGGTCTTCAGATTTCTCAGCATCAAAAACAGATAAGATATAAATAAGATATAAAGATAGATATAGAAGGAATGTTCAATCCAACAGTGATACTGAGGAAGATGTCAGGCAGACTACAATATCTGTTCTGTGATGTACTTCGGTGGAATTGTCAGTTGATTCTCAAGGTTGACATTTTATCTTCAGCTCATTTTTTTTGTGTTGGATTTATGTATTTGTTCTATGTATTCTGTTTGGTTTACCTCTGAAGACTGAGAAAAAAAAAATGCATTAAGTGCCCAGAAGGGGGGGCAAGGCAGCCCTATAAAGCCCTATAAAAGGCCCACACAACACTCATCCTGCCTCCATTGAAAACTAAGCCCCAGCTGGGTGGTGAGTCAGAGGGTGTCACTTGTACTCATAGAACTGTGGTTACATCCATTTCCTTTCAACCGTCTTAAAGAGCAACTAATATCCACATCCATCTTTCCCGACTCAAATGTTGAAGTCCTCCGTCATTCACCCTCCGTCCTCCGCCGCACTAAAGTGGCTCGCAGCAGAGGCGGGCTGAAGGTTTCGTCCTGACCAATCCCTGCAAAGTGGGCGTGGCTGGGGAGGACGAAACACATTTGATGGGACGGAGCGTTCATCGCCAACGCACGTAGAGCTGTCTTCAATAGTTGTCCGGCACGTCTTCAAAGACACTCCGATCACTGACTCGGTTGCTGTTGAAGCTCAGTGGCGAAGAATCCTCTCAAGTATTGTGATGCGGGAAGTGCTGTTTCACTCTGAGTCCGTCAGCTTGTTTGCCTGCCTGGGATGATGACGCCGCGTCCACCCTGTATGAACAACAAGTGGTGTGTTTGCATGCTGGAAAGTGCCTCAACTTTCAAAGCCATTCAGCACAAGGCTGAATTGTCCCTCAGCTTGTACCTGAACAAACTCTTTTTTTTTGTCCTGTTTGTTTTTGTGGATTAAATTTTGTGGATGATGATGACCACACGCTCCTGGCTGGATTATTTGGTTTAGTTTGTTGGAAATATTGCGAGAACAACCAACGTTGCTTTGGTCAACTTGGTAAGTTGGTCACACACGCACCAAGCACCTGATGAAAATTCACTGCAAACTCCTCCACTGGGAGCATCTCCTCTTCCACTCAGCCATTGTTTCACTTAATAAGCATAATAGTCTAGCCATGAAAATCTCTCCTCACTTGCAGAGTCAAGGGCACGTTGGAGGCTGCGCGGGGATTTGAAGGCCAAGTTGGCGGTGTGTACAATGTAGTATGCTAATGAGCCTGGCTGCTCGTGGTGGGGATGTCAGGCGGTGATTTCATTCAGTTTGACAGCTGAACTCTCTCCTGCTTCCTCTGTTGGGAGCTGCTTCCTGAGCCTTGAGATTGAGCTGAATAGGTACGAAACTGCTGTGACTCTGGCAAGGTTGCTCACCTGCCTGTGTGTAACAGTACACACACATGTGAGTATCTACGTCCTTGTGAGGAACTCTCATTGCCATTACCCTTTCCCCAGCCTCTCACGCTGTCACCCTGAAATTCAGGCTTAACTCTGCGGGGTCCAGCCAAATGGTCCCCACGAAGGCATGAGGGCTCCACAAGGAAAGTGTTTTGTCAATAAGTGGTCCCTACAGTGCAGGATAAACTCACCCTAAGCCTAACCATCCAAAACACGTGGCTCACCTTAACCAGGACTCTAAAAATTGAGGTCCCGCAAGGATAGTGTGTTGTCAAGAATTGGTCCCCACGAGGCACTATAAACAAGCTCTCTCTCTCTCACACACACAAACATACGCACACACATTTGTTTCGCTGTTTTTGTGAGGAGCCCTCATTGACAAAACCCTTTCCCCAGTCTCTACTCCTAAACCTAACCATCCAAAACAAACAGCTAACCTGAACCGGGGCTCTGAACCTAACCTAAACACAATGGTTTATTACCATAAACACAATGGTAATAACTTCTAAACCTCACTACCTCTAACCCTCTAAACCTGGTGAGGACAGGCCAAAGTGTCCTCACAAGAGGCTTGGTACTCACACATATGGCAAAACATGCTAAGTCCCAACATTTTACAACAAACAGCACCATCTGGTGGCCACTGAAAATCCGGACACTGTTTCATAAAACCTTCAATACTTCAATACTCTCACATCTACCCTTCAATACTGTGTCATGAAACCTCATCTACCCTTCAATACTGTGTCATGAAACCTCATCTACCCTTCAATACTGTGTCATGGAACCTCATCTACCCTTCAATACTGTGTCATGGAACCTCATCTACCCTTCAATACTGTGTCATGAAACCTCATCTACCCTTCAATACTGTGTCATCAAGCCTCATTTACCCTTCAATACTGTGTCATGAAACCTCATCTACCCTTCAATACTGTGTCATGAAGCCTCATTTACCCTTCAATACTGTGTCATGAAACCTCATCTACCTGTCAATGCAGTGATGAAACCTCATCTACCCTTCAATACTGTGTCATGAAACCTCATCTACCCTTCAATACTGTGTGATGAAACCTCATCTACCCTTCAATACTGTGTCATGAAGCCTCATTTACCCTTCAATACTGTGTCATGAAACCTCATCTACCTGTCAATGCAGTGATGAAACCTCATCTACCCTTCAATACTGTGTGATGAAACCTCATCTACCCTTCAATACTGTGTCATGAAGCCTCATTTACCCTTCAATACTGTGTCATGAAACCTCATCTACCTGTCAATGCAGTGATGAAACCTCATCTACCCTTCAATACTGTGTCATGAAACCTCATCTACCCTTCAATACTGTGTGATGAAACCTCATCTACCCTTCAATACTGTGTCATGAAACCTCACCTACTGTTTAATACTGTGTCATGAAGCCTCACCTACCCTTCAATACTGTGTCATGAAACCTCATCTATCCTTCAATACTGTGTGATGAAGCCTCACCTACCCTTCAATACTGTGTCATGAAACCTCACCTACTGTTTAATACTGTGTCATGAAGCCTCATCTACCCTTCACTACTCAAGCTTGGTTGATGGATAAAATGCTTGAGATTGAGGACCTCAGCATCTTGTCAAATATCCAGGAATTGCCACCAATTTATGAATGATTGTTGTGATTTATCGTTGTGCGGAGGCATATGACACATGCGCTTTTAAAGGTGACGCCCACAGATGTAGCATCGCGCATCGATCCTGCTGTTTTAGCAGTGGTGCTGCAGAGGGATGGCCGGTGACAAGAAAGAGAGAAGATGCCCTGCTGTGACAAAGACAATGAAACAGCACGTGTTGCCTCAACACAGAACAAGGGGCTCATCGGAGGTGGGGAGGGGGTTATTCAACTTTCTTGCCTCACAGTATGTGGAAAGTGAGTAATTACGATGAGACTATTGCTGTGAAGCTATAAAGCTGCCAAACGTGACAATGCAGCCCGAAGGAGGGGGGTTGATGGAGCGGGGTATTGGCTGAGTACATCACTGTGTTCCTACTGAGATTTCCTTGTCAAGGCCCGCAGGCCCTCAGAAACTGTGACTGACGTGTTAGCCACTAGTGATTTTTCACCGGTGAAAGTAATGGCTCTGAATGCTCCACCGACTCTCCTCCTGCTTTACCTCAGAGACAGAGGACCACGTGTGTGGACTCTATACGAAGTAAAGAGACAATTCTTTGCAACACAAATAGAACAAATCACGTCCAGAGATTGTTTTCTCATTGACAGTAAATGCTACAGGATGAGTCTGTATTTCAAAAGCTGGATGGCAAAGCTGTTTATCTGGCTCACAGTTTGGAACCCCGCTATAAAAGATCTAAAATATTCAAACATCTTCTTGAAAAACTTGTTCATGAGGTGGTCCTGATTTACAACAAGTGGGTAAGAGTCTGAAGCAGAACACATTTGGGACTGATGCAGAGTAGGTTCTCTTCTTGTCCACTTTCATCGCTCGTCTACAGTCAGCATCCATTTGTCATTTCAGAGTTTTAGCTTTGAGTCTACAATCTTGGCCAACAGCATCAGAAAATACAGTAGTGAACGTCCTCTGTCACGCAAACCAATGCATCAGACGATCCTGATCCTGGAAGTAAGGCATTACGACGGGCTCCAGCCTGGAGACTGACTCATGAAACAAACTGGCCAATGTTCCGAACTGGAATCATGAACCAGCACAGGAATCACGTGCCTTTATAAAAACATAGAAGACAAAAACAACTGCATCGTGGTCGTCCATGGTCGCAGTTGTACTTGTGTGACATGTCCGCGGGATTGATGCCTAATGTGGTTGTGGATACGGTCACTACGGTCTCGGCTGCAGAGCAGTGAGGTCCGGTGGGATCCTCGTGGTCAAAGAGTTTTGCGTCCCAGCTAGCAGGTAACTCATCCCTAAGGCCTTTGCTTAGGTACGCAATGGAAATAATAGTTACCTGCAGGTGACTCCGGTTCTCTCAGATGGGCCTTAATGTGTTGCTGAGTTTCAAAAAGGGACGATGGGCAGGAAATAAACCAATAGCGAAGGCCATTGGAGGGCTTTGCATGTCCTCATAGAACTGGAGTTGCCTCCAGGTAACTATTATTTCTGTGGCTAAAGAACTGTACAGACACACTGGAAAATGTGTCTCAGTAGCAACACATGCGGTCACCACAGACACATCAGTTCAAGTTCAGTATGTCACTGACTTGACCGGGTGTTGTGTTTTTTAGCTGGTCACATGACCGGAAGTATTACAGATGAATGGGGACGTATTTTGGGCGCCAGAAAATGTGTCAGGAAACAATAAAAATAATAATGATGAAGAGGAGGAGGTGGACGAAAAGGGGGGAGAGTAGGGGTAAGAAGAATGTTTTGTGATCTACCATGGTTTCAACCAAGAGGGAAGTTCATTGGTGGAAACTCCACTCCACTTGGAATCAGACCATGATGCGGAAAGAGCAGGGCCAGTAGAAGCCGTTTCTTCAGTTAGAACTGTGGCGTATCAGACTGACTCCCAACAGCAGTGGAATCAAAGGGCATCATTTTATTATGCAGCGCATTTAAACACGTAACAGATGAATAATAACACTGATGTAGGAGCCACAGAGTGACGCAAGGTGGAATCAATATTGCAGAGGCTTTCAGTAACAAGGTCAGTGCTCAGAGAGGTGAGCATCAATTATTAACCAGCGCCGACATCAGGTCCTTTCTACCCAGGCATGTGTTTCAGTGTTGCCGGGCCGGCAGGACGGTGCCGCTGCAGCTTCCAAAGCCCACCCTGTAGCCCTCTCCTTCACAGTGTCCTGGGGAGGGATGGAGAGTCAGAAGGTCAGTCACAGACGACCTGAGAAGTTCACTCAGGCTTCCACTGAACAACATCATTTGGATCTCAGAGGTGGATGTGAGAAGGGTGTGAAAGTTCTCACCACTGCTGCTCACATGCACTGCACTGTCTAGAAGTACTGCTGCCAAAAACCAGCAAACAACTTTCAGGTCATTTCGGGGACAGAATGTGTGGTTATTGTTCATACGCCATGTTTATGCTAGGCATAAACATGCCGTATGAACAATGTGACTGGCAGATGAGGCTTCACGAAACAGTATTGCAGGGTGAATGAAACAGTGTCCTCATTTTCAGAGGCCACTAGATGGAGCTCTTGGTTTAGAAATGATGTGAGGTTTGATTGAATTAGTGGTTCAAGTCCAAACATTTAACAGCGGACAGCGCCACCTGGTGGCCTCTGAAAACCATCTCCCAACTTGAGCCTGTTTCTTTGGAAGAGAATTCAGGCGACAGGACCCTTGACATTCAACCGCACAGTCTGTCAACACATCCACAGTGAACGCTCTACTTCTGAAGTGCTCCCTCAGGCAAGGGTCAGAGTTTCAATCCACCTGTGATGGTAACTTCATCTCCGTCCAACAGGAAGGTTCTAGTTTCTCCGCCTCCCAGATCAATAGTCTTGGATCCTCTCCACGACAGCTCCAGCATGGAACCGAAACTCTCTGGATCCTGAGGGAGCAGAAACAAGATGTTTAAAAAAAAAAACTCTTCACCACAGATGAGGGTGGTGTGGCACTCACCGGTCCACTGATGGTTCCAGAAGCCAGCAGGTCACCGGGTCGCAGGTTACAGCCGTTGACAGTGTGATGGGCCAGTTGCTGCTTCATGGTCCAGTACATGTGCTACACACAGAGGACAGTTATGACCAAAGTACTTTGGTCTGTCTCAAACTGAAAAGAGACTTGAAGCCTAAATGTATACTCCCGACAATATCTGTTCATGTATATGACCAGCCCTGCCAGAAAGTCTGGATATAATATTTAACGTGTGGATATAGAAGCAGGATGCACTGAAGTCAAGCAGTACTTTCGTGGGTGTAGGTGAGAGATATAAAGAACACAGCATGAATATGAAGTAGCGCTCTTACCTTGAAGTTTGACTTGCAGATGACCGCTGACTCAGCCATGCCTTGCCCTGGAAGAAGCAGACTCTGAGTGAGACTGTGCGGTGAAGGGAAAGTCTCACGGTGAAAAAGGTGTAAGGATTGGCTTTAAAAATTCATTTTCACGGATGGAAGAGGAGAGAGACGCGTTTCAAAAACTTAATGGACAGCTGAAGGTGTGTGTGTGGCCTTAGGTGAAAGACACACTACCTTTCACTGACACGAAGAGGTTGATGTTGAAAGTGTACGGGTCTGTGTGTTGCAGGTATGGGAGGGGCTCCGGGTCCTGTGGGGGCAATGGTGACAAAAAAAAAGCATTACTGGAACTGGAGAGTCCAGCATGTCAGCGAACTCTGTTGGAGTCTCTCCACCTGAGCTCCTTTGATCATCAAAGGAGCTCAAAAGAGTGAAACATCCACTGCATGAAAAAGGCCAGTTCTTGGGGAGGGTTTAATCCGGTTCTATTTGCTGAGTAGCAGCAAAGGGGTTGAACTCAACCCAAGACCTCTAGAAGCACCATGATCTGGTACCAGAATAAACAGGACCCCAGTATCTTTCCAGCAATTGCCTGTGGAATTTGTCAGCACATACTTGATCCGTAAACCAGTCATTTCTTGCAGGGATCCTTTCACCACTTCACATTTCTAAACTGCTTTCAGGGTAGGAGTTTTATCTGAACCAAATTTTTTTGACACTATCTTGTGTATTTGTTTTTTACAGCACCTACACCATTCATGTGTGTTTCAGTTCCGAGGAAACCCTACGACACGATGACATTCAGTCATTCTTAAGGCCCATTTACGCCCCTTAATAATGTCCTGGTAGGGATCCGGATACGGACGGATCCTTCTGCCCCAGGTCTGTGTTCATTTCCTCAATATTTCTGGATGTTTCCACAAAGCCTACGGACAAAAACCATACGGATTCGATACGTCGCTCTAATGAGACACGAAGAAGACATCAAAATGGCGGAAAGTCTCCGTCCTCCAGTGGCGTTATATTTAACTTCCTCACCGACCACCGGCTCCTACAACGCTGCCTCTGTTTCCACCTTTTGTGTAAGAGCTAAATCATCAATCCACAGTCGTGCATGTTGGTTTTGGAGTTTGTTGCTGTCATAAACATTTGACTCCAGGCTGCTCCCCCTAGTGGATATATCGGTGAACAGCAATACCAACGTAACAACCTTGAACTTCTAGAGCACTGTAAGATTCCAGCTCATGTACCTGAAGAGCATTGGGGACAGCAAATGGTAGCAAGGCCTCCATCGGAACCACCCATGGAGAGATGGTGGTACCAAAATTCTTCCCAAGGAAAGGTCCAAGGGGAACATATTCCCAGGCTTGGATGTCGCGCGCTGCAAGAGAGACAAACATAAAAGGCCTTAATGTGAGAACCGTGGGGAGGAGAACCAAAAAAGACAGACATCATTCTGCTACAAGTGCAGTATCACTGGTATCAATTTTGGGAATGCCTGCGGTGAACCCGGCACAGGCTGCTCTTCTGAGAGCTTCCGCAATGAAGCGTGAAGAAATAGCTCCATCAATTCAGTTACCAGCTGCTCACTCAGCAAAAAAAAAAAAAATGTCTCAGTGAGTGTCAGAAGTTATTCAACATGTTGGAGAGCTGAGATTAAAACTGGGACCAGAGTGGAGCAGGTTTCACTTATGCATACATTATCTACTTTTAAATATTAAGGTCTACTACCACTACAACTTCAGCGTCTGCTGCACGCTGAGATGCAATTTGTTTTCTGACTGATGCACAACGTTTACAGTGGCACAGCGGTGCAGGTGGAGGTGCAAGATAACACTCCGTCCTCCTGCAGTCACGCTGCAGTTCTGTGCCCATTTCTGGCTTCATCTGCAGAGTGGCCGCTCAGGAAAGAGTGTCACATGAAAATAGATGACTGGAGAGAGAAGTGGAAGGGGATGGATGGAGCCATTTGGTCCAGCATCGATCTGAAATAACCTGTGGGGACCGAGCAAAGCGTTTTGGATTTAACAGATGACAAAGACCTAAAGTAGGGCAACAGGAAGATTTGAACATGTTGTCGTCTCTGTCACGTTCTATATACTATAGATCTATGCTCATCGATGCACTGCCCTATCCTCCGCGTCACAACATTGAGTCTGAGTCATTTATTTCAACCTGACGCGCCTCTAACTAGTGTCTCACTTGAAACCTCTATGAGCGTCAAAGTTATTTCTGTCACAATGCAATATGAGCAAGTGACTGTGAAAGATTTGTCTGTAAACTTCCCTAAAACTCAGGAAACATGACAAAGAAGGCAAATTAGGAACTGTATGCCAAACAGTGCAAGTCAGATAAAGTTGGTTTTCCCCGCTAACAATCTACGACAGGTCTCGGTCATGATCTCTACTTTGTAAAAGATGAGAGAGTAATGTCATCCCTCCTGTTCAAAATGTTTAAGTTTGTCTTCTGTTCAAAAAAGCTACCAAGTGTTTGATACACCATGATGATTGAAACCCATCTTTTATGCTGTTCTTCATCAGTGTTGTTGTTTACCTTGTGTTATGTTTACGTCCTTTGGACATACGGACCAAGATCTCTTCCTTGTCCTAAATTATCTGATTTTTTCCCTGCTCCTTTGAGTAGTTGAGACTAGCAAATGAGTCTCAAAAATACTTAAAATTGTGATGACATAAAGAAAGCCATGATGTTTCTGCCACAGCGTCCACCGCTGCAAAGACCATGGGATTAAGAATTACAGCGAGGCCTTGGAATAAGGACATGGAACCAAACCAAGATTTGTGTTTGAGTTTCAGCTACGGAGAGGAAGAAATACTGACATTATTATATGAATGATTATTTACATTATATAGAAACAAAAATGTTCCTTCATTTCCAGACGTTATAGCATTGAAATATTATGTGGTTAGTCAGCGTTTCGTACAGCCAACCGATAAAATGTCATGGCTAAAATACTGTATACTTCAACTATAACTCAAGCACTTCAACTAGAGCTAGCTGTCCTCGTTTTCAGAGGTCAGTAGGTGGCGCTCTTGGTTTTAAAAATGATGTAAGGTTTCATTTCAATAGTTGTTCAAAGCCAGTGATTTTAGAGCCATCTAGTGGGCTCTGAAAATGAAGACACTGTTTCATGAAACCTCACCAGTGTCGTGTTTCGGTTTTTGTGTGCTTTTATTTTGTTACCTCTTGCCTGTTGTTTCCGTTTCTTTGGTTCCCTCCCTCCACAGCGGCGCAGCTGGAACCCATTTCTACACCTTGGTTCCAGTCTACACTGCCAGATGGTTGGTCTGCGTCCACCGTTAAAGTTCCCTTCGAGACTTGTCCTATCGTGGTCTTTGTTATCTTTCGATTGTGCGCGCCTTTTCTGCCTCTTCCTCGGTTTCCTTCTACTTTATTTTCTGTCCTTTTTATAGCAGCGTTTATGCTTTGTGTGAGAGTTTTTTGTACTCATGTCCTGTTTTCTATGGTTGGCTGTTTTCGTTGTTTGGGCCTCGTGAGTTTATCGGAGTGCATTTTGGTTGTCCCTGTTAGTTAGGCTTGATTATAATTCGCCTCTTTTCTGTTTCAGGTTTCCCCCGTCCCTGAGTGTTTCCCTCACTGTGCGTTTTGGTAACGTCTTTAGTTTGTTGTTTGTTGTTGTTAGTTTAGTTGTTTCCTGTATGTGCCCTGTTATTTTCTTGTTTATAAATTGCGTTAAACTTAACCTCGATTGTACTCGATTGTATTGGGTCTGTTCCCCTGAGCCACCATGACAACCAGCCCATCACTCCAGTAACATGGCGAACCTCTGTGTATCCACTCCTTCACATGACAGAATCTCAGTTTGTGCATCTCACCGCTCCAGTCGTTCATCAGCACCATGCCGAAGATGTGCTGGTGGGCCTTCTCGATGGGTATGGGCTCTCCCAGAGTGTTTCCTCCTCCAACAAAGAAGGCCTGAACAGACACAAACACAACGTAGGTCTCATCACTACACAGCTTTCATGAGAGCTAAATAAGTAGCAAGTTACCATCTCCAGTTCGATGTCCAGCTGCTTGGAAGGGCCGAACACGGGTGGTTTGGCTGCAGGGCAGACAGCAACCGTCTTCATTGGGAACTGAAGGGAGTTTACCGTGCAAAGCATTTATACTTTGATCAGGCCTCATCTGTCCCGACGGCCGACGCAGGGGTGTCCCGGAGACCATCACTGACGACGCCCGGCCGTGGTATCCCACCGGGAGCCTCAGCCTGCGGAGGGGAGTGGACAACACCTCACACATTCAATTTGCCATATTAACATGGAAAATACAGCCAACTCATTCGACAGTTTTATTTTTTACTTCTAATAAAAAATATAACTTATCATGGCTTATATATATATATATATATATATATATATATATATATATATATATATATATATATATATATATATATATATATATATATATATATACACGTGAGCAACTCTTAGGGTGTTATTGTTGGACCATTCTGAAGCGATGTGTCGCCAGACTCACCAGTTTGGCATGAGAGCGTTTTCTTTGCCCCGGAACATGATGCCCACGTTCGTGGCGTGATCTCTGGAGGAGTAGAAGTCCGTGTAGTCACCTGCGGCAGCGGGGAGAATTGCGCTTACAGAGGAAGCCAGTGCTGGTCTATAGAGGGTAAAGCGCGCCCTCTGGTGGCACGGCCATGGTTGTGCCTTCAACTGCTGCCCACATCTTCTTAACCACCTAGAGTCTTGATCATTGCGTCACTCGAAACTGGTGCTATTTCCGCACAAATACAGGTCAAACCATAATATTGAATTGACTTTGCAAATTTATAGTTCCCTGTTGCACGCACGGCTTCCACCTGTGACACTGATTTTAGGGAGAATAAACATGTTTTCAGTTGTAATTTTAAAGAAAAGTTGTTGATGCAGATGCTTATTTCCATACTAGAACTTTGTGAACTGTTTATCTTGCACCAAAACACACTGAGTCACGTCCCCTCTTGACAACAAATGAGCGACTGCTGCTGTAAACAACTCAAACTCAGCATCTTCTTTGACCTCAAGAACTGAAAGGACATCAGAGTGTCCGGTATTTAGACAGGTACTAACCACTGCAAACTAGGAACAAACCAAATTTGGACCCTGTCAGTGTGCCACAGTGTGATATGGGCGACGGGTGCATGTGGCCTTTGTTTGGACTGAGCCATGAAGGTCAGGTCCTCACAGGGTGTGGCTTACAAATAGCCGGTAACATGTTAAGATGCTCAGCTTTACAGTGCAGAACTATCGTTTCAGTCTTCTGTTCACTGGTCAGTCTGGTGAGGAGCAAGTTCATTGCAGGACAATACCGACGATATATATATATATATATATATATATATATATATATATATATATATTACTGAATCAAATGATGAATACATTTAAACAACCGTTTATTTTGCATCAGTTTGACACAATAAATCAGGATGGTGGCTGTATTAAAGTTTTTATATCACCTTATTTAAACTAAAGCTCTTTTAATGTCCTGAAAATATTTGAATAAGAATTTCAACGTTATAAGAATGTCAAGTCCATTCAGAGCAGTGGAAATCCTGGTCATTGTGTAGTGAATAACCTCCCTGAACCACAGCAAACAAAACAAACAGATGCTTTTGTTTGCTTTGGTTCAGGGATGATTCCTCCGTGTTTGTTGTTGTTGTTCTCATCCTAGCTGCCACGTGTCTTGTGCATCAGTGGGATCAGTGGAGCAGGAACTCCTGCACTGACAAAGGTTCCCTGTTGTCTGGAGAGCTAACAGTTCCATTAAACGACATTATTTTGGTAATTAAATAATCGTAATAATGTTGTAATATAAGTAATCATAATTATTATATATATATACACTGATTCTGATGTGCGAGCCAGTCAAGGTGTGATAGGTCTAGCTCACCGATCTCTGCAGGCAGATGCATGGTGGCTGCGCTCTGATGGACAAACGCTCTGGAGACACAAAGAGGCAACCTGGAATTCAAACGCTCGGAACATGCTGACTCAGCGAGCCGTGAACTCACTCACCTGTCGTGATCAGACACACACATTGACACAATGACCCTAGCTCCTTCACAGTTCATCACATCAAGATAATTCCAAAATATACTCATTCAAATGATTTGTACTCTGGGTGAAGGTAGTGAAGGGTTGATGAAGCTTCATGAAACAGTGTTCTGATATTCAGAGGCCACCAGATGGCGCTGTCTGCTGTAAAAGCTTTGGACTTGAACAGTGAATGCAACAAAGCCTCACATCATGTCTGAACAAGAGCACCATCTAGTGGCCTCTGTACATGAGGACACTGTTTCATCCATCCCCTTGAAAACACTGTATGAATCAGAATCATTTTCTGTAGTTTAAAACGGATGCTAAGCATCACTGACGTCGCTAACATGTTCCCTTTCTGGTACCTGCTGCGAAGACTGACATCATCTCTCAGCGTGCTGTCGGTGGCCGACAGAAGGCTCTTCAGGGTTGCTCTCGTCTCCTTCCAGGCCTCGAATCCCAGAGCCATGAAAGCGTTAAGGGTGGGCTGGAAATAAAAAAGATTTTAGGAGTTTAGCATTTGTGTTGTAAAATAAAAACCACAAAACGCAAACGAGTGGTCTTAATAGTAACTGTCACACTTGAGGCCCCAAACCGAAAGAAACACTTGCGATTATTTACCTTAACACTACGCTTCATAGTACCGGAGCAGTATCTTCCCACTACCACACAGGAAATACAACCTTATCCTTCAGTGTGTTTTAGTTATTCCGGCACAAATCTGATGAATTCAAGGGCAAAAAATGTAAATATCTTAACTTAACTGCGATCAACTGTTCAACAGTTTGTGTGTTTGTACAGCTATACTTAAGTGTGGGGACATTTTTACCGGACCCCACAAGTCCAAGCCTCAATTTGAGGATGAAAACTTTCAAGTAACTGGGTCATTATAGTTCGGTCTCAGTTTGGCTCAGAGTCCTGGTTCAGGTGAGCCATGTGTTTTGGATGGTTGCGTTTCGGGTGAGAGGCTGGGGAAAGGGTTATGTCAGTGAGAGGTCCCTAGAGAAACGGTGTGTGTGTAGAGGAGTGCTCAAATATACTAAATTACTGTCTGATATGTTACTGAGCCATGAGCCTCTTCTCACTTGGACGCAGTATCGCGTAACACTTCCCCACGTGTGGCTCTGGTGGAGGCCCCCGAGTGGCCCTCAGTTTCATTCACTGGAGATTCAGATGTGATGTCATGACTTCACCAGTGCTGCTCCAGTCGTGTGCGGACAGCCCACCTGCTCAAAGACACCCTGATTCTTGGACATGAGTGGCCCCTGAAAGAGGGAGAGGATGACGCTGAGGTCCAGGATCTGGTCCCCGATGGCCACTCCGATCCTGCAACGAGGCTGCGGACGCATGGATCAAACACAAGCATCACGATACACATAGATCTCACCTGCATTTCTCCACTGACATAGCGTTGAATGGAAAACCTCCGTCACAAGTTCAGAGAGACTTACGTTGTCAGCGGTGGAGAAAACGCCATATGGAAGGTTCTGGAAGGAAAAGTCTGAGTTTGCAGGCACCGGGATGAAGGACATCTTGAGTCTGGGAGGCCTTTTCAGGGACTGACTGGATGCATAAGCTCTTCCAGATGTTCTCCTCCAACCTTTGAACAGACCCTCCTCTTCCTGCGCAGCCAATCACATTCAGGCTGCAGCATCCGCCCTGATCCCGCCCCTAACCTTGGAGGAAAGTTTTGCCCATAATTATTTCTGCCAGAAAGGCGTTTGCTGCCGTTTAAATATGCATCCACTGTCTGTTAAATCAGCGCCTCTGAGACGACAAGTCGAGTTATTGCAGCGTTCAATATTAAGTTGTGTTTTGGGATTCTGTTACCGAAGTATGGTTATGGAGGTTTGCTTCTGGCAAAACTAATTCAAGGTCATGTCATGTCATTCATTCACGTTAGTTAATTGAAAACATTCCGTTGAATGACGAGACAAAAAAAAAAATTGAAAGAAATATCAGAAAATTCAATAAATCTTATCATGAGAATGAAAAGGAGTAAATATATAAATGACGTTCATTGAGAAACATGGCTTAAATAGGATGAAATGTCACAATAACAGTCACCATAGATGTCATCCTGTGGACAGACAGACTTTGTTCATACTAAAATGTGGTAGTACAGAGTAACAGCAGAATGAAATAGAGTAAAATAGAGAAAGTAAAAATGAGAAAGTAATGTGCAGGAGCAGACTTTTTTTTTTTTTTAATGATGGAGTGACATTGCATTGCTGTTTCGTCTCCACAGCAAGATTTTTTTTTTGGAACCAATTTGCCTTGTTTGTGGGACAGGAACAACATGTTTCAATTAGTGCTGTCATTCGATTAATTCGATTAATTAATTACGCCGCAATTTAACGTGTTAAAAATGTAACGCAATTAATTATGAGTATCAAACGGTTCTTCATTTTGCCTCATTTAGAGATGTGTTATACTGCTATTATTCATTTTTGAATTGCTATATTGAGCTTTAGTGCCTATTTGAGACAGCCTTATTTTATTTCAGAATTTTATTTATTTAACTGAGTCGCTGTATTTGTATTACATTTTTTAAAACAGCCTTATTTTATTTATTTAACTGAATTGCTCTATTTTTTTACATTTTTGAAGACCACTTTATTTTAGTTATTTAACTGTATTGCTGTTTGTATTACATTTTTGAAGACAGCTTTATTTTAGTTATTTAACTGAATCGCTGTATTTGTATTGCATTTTTGAAAACAGCCTTATTTTATTTATTTAACTGAATCGCTCTATTTGTTTTACAATTTTTAGGACAGCTTTATTTTAGTTATTTAACTGAATCGCTGTATTTGTATTACATTACAACAGCCTTATGTTTTACATTTTTGAAGACAGCCTTATTTTATGTATTTCACTGTATTGCTGTATTAGTTTTACATTGTTGAATAATGCACCTGGCCTCACTGGTGTGTGGATGTGCTTGACCTTTACTTTTGGAGTTCATTCATGAAGCACAGTTCACCAATAAACAACTGGATTTCAAATCTTCTCTTCTTACTGTATTAAATTGATGAGTCATGCACTGCAATGTTTTAATATCCTAGAACTCAAATTCTTTATCAGGAGACCTTTAGCAGATATGACATAAAAATGCGATTAATTACAAAATCCTGTAATTAATTTGATTTATTTTTTTTTAATTGACCGACAGCACTAATTTCAATTCATCATTTATTATTTATTGTCAAGTAAATGTAATGTAAATAAATAACAAGTCATCATCAATCACAACTACAATTTTTCTGCCTGTAAAGATCATGCCTGTAAGATCATGAAAACAAAAAGAGCAAGCAAACAAAAAAAAAACGAGAAGAGGTTTTTAGCTTTATTGTGAGTAAACTTTGTCACCGACCACAAATAAAATGCCTATTAAACTTATTTGCCTCTCTTCCGAATATGCGAGCGCTGATTGGTCAGTTTCCACAAAGCACGCCCCTGCGAATATGCCGATTGGCTGCGCAGAATGTCAGTCTTGTTGCATATCGCCCTCACAATAATTACTTTACAGGTGAAAACGATATATACAAATATATGCCGTCAAACGCGAGTGAAATAATACAACTGTGGTGAAACCCTGTTGATCGGCGTCAACGAAACATTTTAATGACATTGACTGTTATTTATATTTTTTTTATCTGCAACTCATTTAAAATGTACAATGATTCTTGTCCCAAAGTGTTTTCTAATACTGTATTTCCGGTCGTGCTGTGACGTCACATCCCTGGTGCGCGTGTGAACTGTCATCTCAAACACATGTTTCTGTTTAATCTGTGTTCGATCCACCGCAGCTTGGACGTTTCGACACACCAGTTACTGTTTAACCAGTGTCGTGCACTGGATGTCGAACTTGCTCCCAGGCAGTAAAACACTGCAGCGTCCGATGTGGAAGTAAAGCGTTTGGAATGGCGTCGCTACGCGCTGCTAAACAGGCGCTGAGGAGGGAAATCAAGCGGCGTGTCGCCTTGTTGAGTGACGAGGAGAAGCAGCGTCAGTCCCTGGTGGTGTCGCAGAAGGTACGGTCCGCCAGCACCAGTTTCTCTGTTGATAGACGTGAATACAAGTGTAAAGCATAACATATGTCATCTCATATATATATATATATATATATATATATATATATATATATATATATATATATATATATATATATATATATATATATATATATATATATATGTGTGTGTGTGTGTGTGTGTGTGTGTGTGTGTGTGTGTGTGTGTGTGT